>NC_090923.1:24009174-24309845 GCF_040938575.1 Ambystoma mexicanum | reverse complement strand
CAGGATTAATGGCCGGTAATACCGGATCAATTGGGAGTGCTCTAGGATGACCACCATACAAAGCAAAAAAGGGAGAAACTCCAGTTGATGTATGCATAGAGTTGTTATATGCAAATTCTGCATAAGGCAGAGAAGTAAACCAAAACTGTTGGAACTGAAGGCATAAACAGCGTAGGTACTGTTCGATAGTAGCGTTAGTTCTCTCAGTCTGCCCATCCGTTTGAGGATGGTAAGCCGAGGAGTACCTGTCCTAAATACCCAGAGAAGCTGTAAGAGCCTTCCAGAATCGTGACGTAAATTGTGTGCCACGATCGGAAACAATAACCAAGGGTAATCCAAAGAAACAAAAAACATTCGTTAAGAAAAGTCTCGCCAATTCTGGAGCCGCAGGCAAACCAGAGCAAGGTATGAACAATGCATATTTTGTGAAATAATCAACGATTACCCAAATGGTGTCATGGCCCTGAACGTCAGGAAGTTCCACAATTAAATCATTTGGCAGCATCTGCCAAGGTTTGTACGGAACAGGAAGAGGCTGTAGCAAACCGACTGGTTTGGCTCTAGAGGTTTTACACTGGGTGCATATGGGACAAGTCACAATGTAGTCCTTTACATCACGAACCATGGAAGGCCACCAAGCCCAACGCTGTTAGGCTTCAAGAGATTTTTGACTTCCTGGATGTGCAGCAATCAAAGAATCGTGAGACCACTAGAGCACTAAATCTCTAGCTTGACCTGAGGGTATATAGACGCGCCCTTGAATGAATGGTATACCCTGTACTATTTCCAGGTTGAGGTCAGTGATCTCTTTAGGATGGGTTGAGACCCAATCAAGGATGATTGAACGCAAAAAAGGCTGAACCAAACAAGCACAAACAACTTTGTTTGGTAGAAGAGGAAGTGCTTCGATCTGTTGAGACTGGCCATCCGCATGTAAGCGAGAGAGAGTATCAGCCGAAACTTGAGCTTTAGCAGGACGGTACGTGATAACAAATTGATATTGTGAAAAGAACAAATGCCACCATGCCTGCCTAGCTGTAAGACATTTCATAGATTTGAAGGCTAACAGACTGCGGTGATCCGAGTATACTGTTACAAGGTGTTTGCCCTCCAGAAGTTGATGTCTCCATTCCAAGAATGCGTCTCTGATGGCTAGAAGTTTGCGTTCTGTGATGGAATAATTTCTTTCGTAAGCTGTCAATTTACGAGAGAAGTAGGCAACAGGATGAATCGCTCCCGAATGAGTACAGGTTTGAGACAACACCGCCCCAAGAGCATACCCTGAAGCATCAGCTTCAACAAAAAAAGGAAGCTCGGGTTCAGGATGTTTGAGGACAGGGGCAGAAGTGAAGGCTGATTTTAATTGGTCAAAAGCTTTCTGGGCTTCTGAAGACCATACGAATGGCACCTTGGCACTTGTCAGAGAGGTAAGAGGTGCAGAGATTTCAGAAAATCCATTGATGAAGCTTCTATAAAAGTTTGCAAATCCCAGGAATGATTGTAAAGATTTGACTGAATTGGGCACAGGCCATTCCAGGATTGCGCTAATTCTGGACTGACTCATGCGCACTCCATTGTTAGTAAGATCATACCCCAAAAATTCCACCTCTGAGGCATGAAATATGCACTTTTCGGCTTTTACAAACAATCTATGTTCTCTCAGGTGTTGGAGTACTGTTTTGACATGTTTTTCATGGTCTTCCTGGTTTTGTGAATAAATCAAAATGTCATCCAGGTAGACAACAACAAATTTATCAAGGATATCATGAAACAGATTGTCCATGAATGCCTGAAAGGTGGCCGGGGCATTACATAACCCAAAGGGCATGACCAGATACTCAAATAGACTGTAACGTGTTTTGAATGCGGTCTTCCATTCGTTCCCCTCTTTCATGCGGACGAGGTTGTAAGCTCCTCTGAGATCAAGCTTAGTAAATATTTTAGAAGAACCCAATTGATCAAGGAGGACAGAAATCAGAGGAAGAGGGTACTGGTTTTTTATGGTTGCTGCATTCAAAGCACGATAATCAATACAGGGACGTAGATCCCCTTCCTTCTTAGGAACAAAGAAAAGTGGTGATGAAATTGGTGATTTTGAAGGACGCATGAATCCCATGGCCAAGGCCTTGTCTATGTAATCTTTAAGGACTTAATCTTCTTTGAGAGTGAGGGAGTACACTCTGCCGGATGGTATCTTTACTTCCGGTATTAGGTCTATTGGGCAATCATAGGCTCTATGTGGGGGTAGAGTCTCCGCCATCCCTTTGTCAAAAACATCTGTGTAATCTGCATATTGAGAAGGTATCACAGAGACAACATTTTTAGAGAAAGCTCCAATATGCATAGTAGGAGAAACCAGCGCCCTGTCTGGACTATCCTGGGTAATACCGAGTAATGTAGTACATCGGGTATTGCATATAGTGGAAGGGAACTGAATCTGAGATGTCGACCAGTCGATGGCAGGATTATGACGCTTCAACCATGGAATGCCCAGAATGACTTTGTAGGCTGGTGCTTTAATGATGTCGAATGATATATCTTCAGTATGGCCTTCGTCGGTACACATATGCAGTGGAACCGTTTGGTGAGTTACCATTCCTGAGACAAGAATTGAACTATCCACTGCATTCACGGTTTCAGGTATAGTTTTGCGAACCAGTGGTATTCTTGACATGGAGGCAAAACATTTATCAACATAATTACCTGTTGCACCTAAATCGATCACGGCTGTTGTCTGGAATGAAACACCGTGATCTAAGGAAAATGTAACAGGTAGGCGGACTAAATGACTCGGATTCTGTAATGTAGAGTCCAAAGGTGAGTTTCCCGACATAGGGACTCTGTCTACTGTCTGGATTTGGCGTTTCCCGCCTTTCTTTTGGGCTTTTTGGAACATTCAGGCAATAAGTGATCAGAGGCCCCACGGTACATGCAGAGATTGTGTGATCTACGATATTCTCGTTGAGCAGGAGTAAGTGGTCCCCTAACCACACCAATCTATATAGGTTCTGGCGCAGGAAGTGAGGAAGACAAGGCCTCTGCTGAAACCGTGCTGAACAAGGCTGGTTTCTTTTCACCACGTCTTTCGGGTTTTACGAGCATCAATCTGAAGGACTAAATCTAGCAATTCCCCGAATGCCGTGGGGACTACAGGAACAGTAGAGAGGATGTCCTTTAATTCATCTGAGAGACCTTGATAGAAGACGGCTGTCTTCTTTTCCTCAGGCCAATCAGTTTCTGCTGCCAACTGATTGAACCGGGCCAAATAGACCAATAAAGAATTGTTCCCTTGTCGATGCTTTAAGAGTTCCAGGTCAGTAGCTTGAGTAGTATAACGAGTATCAAAAACTTTACTCATCATAGCAAGAAGGGCATTACAATTGTAAAGAACATGACTATTGGATTCCAACAATGTATTAGCCCATGCGGCTGCAGTGCCTCCTAAATGAGACAAAACAAAAGCCGCTTTAGTTGTAGAGGTGGGAAATGAAGTGGGGCGACACAAAAAATGCAGTTTGCATTGGTTAATGAATGTTCAATATTGTTTAGGGTCGCCTAGGAAGCGTTCAGGAGGAGCTAGAGGGAACTAGGTTGTAAGCATGATCGGGTTTGATTCCTGCTGTGGAGGTGGAAACCCTAAACCTGATGCTGTAGCATCAGCACCGGCCATCTGTGGCGCTGGTGTGGTAACCAAAGACTGAATGGCATCCATACGTTGGCGCAGTGCCTTTTGTGCTTTGGTCAAGTCGGTACGTAAATCCGTGACCATTTGCACGATTTGATTCAAAGCATCACTGGCCTCTGTGGACATTTTCGTGGCTGCTAATTCTGTTACTCACCGATCCGAAATAGGCTGAATATACAGAGAAGTGACCTTGGAGATGATGGTGGTACAAGAATCGATATTCAGCCTTCCATCCCAGCTCCCCTGAGTACAAGACTCAGGCTTCCTCAAAGAGGGGCACTTTTCCACAATGTACCTCTCTGCTGTTTCAGTTGGGACAGACAGAGGAGTCAATTGAATAAAAGAGCGGGGAGAACACACACCACCAATACCAATGCTGCAAAAGAATACAAAGGTATTAGACAGTGTTGAGGTTAATGCAAGTGATTAGAACAGTTGAATTAAATGGGCATCTACCTAGATAGATATTGGAGTGGAGCTTCCCCGGGGTGGATCTACAAGGAATAACACAAAATGAGTGGAAATGGTCTAATTCAATATCTGTCCCAACTATATAGAATCGATAACAACTAACCTGAATAAGGATATATTGAGGAAAGTAATCCAGGAAACAGAAGACAACGACAGGAGAAAATAACAAACAGGGATGTTAGTATAGGGAAGTAGCCCCGGATGGCACGAGGGTCGCACTAGTGCCGGGTTGGTGCAGTTTCAGGAGAGCGTTCATATGCACTTAAGGGCAATCTCACATGAAAGTCACTCAATGTCCCAGAATCCAACAGAAGACGAATATTCAGACAAGTTGTGGAGATAAGGAGTTGCAGAGATGGGGGTAGCCAATTAAGTATGTACCTGGGCACACAGGTATCCGAGTAGCTGTAGATAAGATCCGGATAGTAGAGAGCAATTTGGTTCCGAGTGTAGAGGCGGCAACCAGGAATTAAGTACCGCAGAAGGGAGCCGGATCCAGTAACGTTCCGAGTCAAACAACTAGACGAGCACGACAGGAATAAAGGAAGAGACGAGGCAATCCAGTAGTCAGGCAAAGGTCAAAACCAGGAATTCAGATGAGGAATCGTGTAGGAAGACACGAAGAGGAAACGGACAAAACCACATGTAGCTTGTAACGCTAATTAGCAGCAACAAGCCCCTTGGAATACGGTGGTTTTATAGTCATAAGGGGGGCGTGTCTTGCCGTACGTCTTCCACGTACAAGAGTCAGCTGACCCGGAGTCCGTTGAAGTTTGTACAGATGCCATGGTAGCCTGTATCTGGTCCATAGAGGAGCTTGTAAAGAAGTTGTACCCTGCAAGGAGGCCCGTGAGGAAGCCCAAAGTGTAACAGTTGCTCAATACATGTCGCCGCCGCGGCCCAGGAGGATACAGAACACACATAAACACTTAACTGAGTGTCCAGGCACCTCCTGCGGCTGCCCCGGACCTGACGGAAGAAAGCGGATCATACATTAGCCAGCATCACCGCCGCGGCTCCGGAGATGTGAATGCCGCCACGCATGGTCAGCGTTAGTTCTTCAGCTGCCTCGAATTGCCCGCCTCTGCTTCTCACTTCGCTGCTCCGCTGCTGCTGCCGCTCGTGCTCTCCAACATCAATCATCAGCACCTGAGTATGGGCGGGCAGCCGTGAAGAGCACATCCTCCTAATGCAAAGTGCCTGCAGCTGGTTACCAGCGCACTTCAGAAAACTACACCCATTCCCCATTCCTGCTGGGAATTGTAGTGTTTTCCCCTATCTAGGCAATACATGTCTTCTCCTACACCACAACCCCTGATTCTTGACAACTGGGCTCTCTCTTGAGTCCAGAATTTCACAGCAAAGGACCCAGCTAATAGTTCCAGGCAATTAATGTGTAAGGATGTCTCTTGCTACAACGACCTGCCTCCTGTCGACAGGTCTCCAGGCCCATCTGCTGGCGTCGGATTCTATGATCAGGTCCGGGGATGAGCCAAATACAGCTCTCCCGTTCCAAGCATCCCTGTGATGTAGCCACCATTCCAACTCCTCTGTTACCTCCTGGGATATTGCGACACTTGATTCGTAAGATGCGCCCCTTCTGAGGTATTGTAACTTTAAACTCTGAAGTGCCCTGTAATGTAGGGGCCCTGGGACTATGGCTTGAATCGATGACGCCAGACGTTCCTACCAGCCTGGCAATATCTCTCACCGACATCTCTCTCTTTGACAGAATATGTTTGATTTGTTTTTTATTGTCATTCACCTTGGTAATTGGTAGGCTGAGAGATCCCTGGGTTGTGTCCACCACAAACCCCAGGAATTCTGTAGTCTGCTCCAGTTGTACTTTGGATTTCTCTCAATTTATCAGAAACTCCAGTTTGTACCTGAACCAGAAACATCTGCCTGCTCTGGCACATTATGCATATATCGTCCAGGTGAATTATGAGGCGGATGCCCTGCTCTCTCAGATGTGTCACCACCGGTTTCATTACCTTGGTAAAACATCAGAGTGCGGATGCCAGTCCGAAATGTAGGCAATGGAATTCCCATGTTGCCACTCCCCAGACAAATCTCAGAAACGTCTGGTTCTCCGCTGCTGTGGGCACTGTCAGATATGCGCCTCTCAGGTCTATCCTGGCAAGCCAGTCGCCCTGCAATAATATATCTCTTATGCTCATACCTTGAAGGAGTGCTGTGCTTCCTGTCTGCTGACTGCCTGTACCTTGTGCTCTGCACTGTAAACCCCATTGGCAGCACTGCGAGCGTTGCTCTTGCTGCAGAATCTGCTTCCTGGAGGGGGCGGAGCCTAACGCAGACACGTGATAGATCACGTGACTTTTCTCAGCACTAAAATTGCCGGCATAACTGCCCGCGAGGCGTCTCTACTCATAGCTTGAAGGAGTGCTGTGCTTCCTGTATCCTGACTGACTGTACCTTGTGCTCTGCACTGTGTACCCCGTTGGCAGCACTGCGAGCGTTGCTCTTGCTGCAGAATTTGCTTCCTGGAGGGGGCGGAGCCTAACACCGACACATGACAGATCACGTGACTTTTCTCAGCACTGAAATTGCCGGCATAACCACCCTTGCTGTTACACCTTTCCAGCAATGGCAATTGAGACGGCAATGGTCGTTATGCGGTTTCGCTTTTCGCGGATATTCCAAGATGGCGATGCACTACGGACACAGGAGAAGCGACGGTCTAGCTGTTGCACGTCTTCATTGTATGTGATCAGAAGATCACATGACTACATTTAAGGACCGAAACTCCTCTCTCCTGTGCGTCGCTTCTGTTTTTCAAGACGCTTCGTAAGTTTGCTGCTCTATTTGCCTAAAACTTTGTATGATACTCCTATAGATCTACCTTAATCCTTCTTTGCTGTCCTCCTTCCTGCATAGGAACCCTTCGGACATCCCCCTCGAGCGATGGTTTCCCTACCAGGCTCAGCGATCCGCAGTCCTCTGTCTTCGCGGCTGCCTCTTCTCCGATCCAAATCCTTCTTTGGGCCAACCTTCCGTTTAGACAGAGTGAGTCCTATTTCTCTGCACTAACCACCCCCAATCCTCTTTGGCTTTCTCTATCTCATCCTTGTGATATTCTTGAACTTTATTAGGAATCTCCCTCGCATCCGCTGGGTGAACCTCCTTGCCTGCTAACAAGACCAGTATTCTCTAAACACAGATTCCCGTGTTGATTTGAAGTACTGTAAGTGTAATTCTCCTTCAACTGAGTTCCTTCCTGAGACAGTCTATCTCTTCCTTCCTGAGACAGTCTGTCTGTACATTCCTTATTCTATAGACATCGTGATTCCTGCACCACCAGCCATCCAGAGACGCGCCAATCCTCCAGAAGCACTCTCAAGAATACCCAGGGTTTTCTTCCCACCAAGGGTTTCCCTGGGGTTCCTGTCTCTCCCTCTCTGGTTTCTTGTATCCATAGGAGTAGGGGGAGCAGGGGTTTCAGGGAGATCCTTGCAGTCGTCCATTTCTGCTCCGGAGGACAGCCATCAATCCAGGTTAGTGACAGAAACTCGAATTCTACCTTTAACAATCATCAACAGTTTAACAGTAAGCAACGCCCATAAAAAAAGGCTTACCTGGGTTGGCGGCTTCATCATGGAGCAGCAAATGCAACAACTATTGGCGGCAATGCAATCCATGTCATTGGAGATGCAGAATCTTAAACAAGATAATGCCCAACTTAGACAACAGATGAATCTGCCCTTTTCTGAGACACCCCCTCTAGCATTAAGCACGGGCAAGTTTGATGGGAATCCACATAAATTAAAGGAGTTCCTAGACAGCTGTATAGTCCAATTTATGTTTAAACCCTGGTTTTTTCCTTCAGATAAGGATAAAGTAGGCTTTCTTATTTCCCATTTGACAGGTCCTGCCTTAGTGTGGGCCACCCCCTTAGTCACATCTGGCAATGCCATATTGGATTCGTATCCCGCTTTTGTCAATAGCCTGAGATCCATGTTCAGTCGTCAGGAAATTTCTGTAACCACTCAGGAGAGACTTCTGGACCTCCGACAGGGCAATAAGGATCTGATGTCCTATATTACCCTCTTTAAACAGTTATCTTCAGAAACTGGGTGGCCCGATGATGGATTAGTTACTCTGCCGAGGTCTTTCGGAGGAGCTTAAGGACGAGATTTCTAAGGTTCCCCGGCCTGCTAACCTCGCTGAAATGATCACCCTAGCAATGCAAATTGACTATAGAATACAAGAACGGACTCTTGAGAAGGAGAGATATATGGGTAGTCGTTCTCAAACTGAAGCGGTTTACAGTATGAGTAAGACAGCACCAGCCGAAGAACCTATGCAGATCGGAACAGTCAAAGGTCCTTTGTCGAATCAAGAAAGAGACCGAAGGAAGTCATTAGGACTGTGTATGTATTGTGGCTCTTCCTCCCATATTTTACGCGATTGTCCCATTGTCCCTCCTTGTCGACCAAGATCCACTGTTCCAGGAAACGCCAAATTCCTACCGTAGAGGGAACCACGGCAAGGGATTTAGTTCAGACTTCACCTCATAGAGTCGGATTATCTTTAGAGCCATCTGTTATCCAACACTCTATGGTAGTCCTTTCCTTGACCATCAGCCTGCCTGATCGAATTATCCCGGGTATTCCGGCACTGCTGGATTGCAACGCGGCTGGAAACTTCTTGGATGATCAATGGGCAGCTACCAATGGGATCGCTAGAACCAACAAATGTTGTGCCACTCCGATTCAAGGAGTCGATGGGAACCCCTTGATCTCCGGTCCTATTCGAGAGCAGACCAAACCGGTTACGTGCTTGATTGCTTCTCATAAAGAACAACTAGTGTTCGACCTCATAAAGACAGCCCATTTCCCTGTGATTTTAGGACTTCCCTGGTTACGCACTCACAACCCCTTTAACAATTGGAAGGCAGGTACTCTATTCCTGGGTTCAGAATACTGTATCGGTCACTGCCTGAGCCAAGATGCGGTAGGACTACAGATCCCTTCTGAAAAGAATAACGCTACGTGTATATCTTCTATCGGCCAGCTACAACTGATTCCTCCTTGTCATCGACATTACAATAGGGTTTTCTCAAACCCGCTTTTTCCCACTTTACCTCCCCATCGTAGGGAAGATTGTCATATCTCTCTGCTCCCGGATCAGCCTCTTCCGTTCGGGAGGAGGTATGTTTTGTCCCAAAAAGAAAAAGCAGCCCTCAAAGATTACCTCCACTCTAACCTACAAAATGGTTTGATCACTGAGTCCAAATCCCCAGCAGGCGCCTCTCCGTTCTTTATACCGAAGAAAGATTCGGAGGAGCTCTGCCCCTGTATTGACTATCGGGGACTCAATAGGATCACCATTCCCGACAAATACCCTAAGCCCCTGATCAAAGACATCTTGGAGGATGTTAGAGGTGCCGAATTATATACCAAGTTAGATCTTCGGGGAGCATATCACTTAATTCGGATTGCACAAGGAGATGAGTGGAAAACAGCTTTCCGAACTCCCTTTGGTCATTTCCAATACCAAGTGATGCCCTTCGGATTGGTAAACGCACCCACCGTTTTTCAGAGATTTATGGATAATTTGTTTGCAGATATTCTTCTACATTTCGTTATTGTTTATTTAGATGACATAGTGATTTTCTCCGCGAACAAGAGTGACCATATACATCATGTCAATCTCGTCCTGGATCGGTTACAGGCCAATCAGTTAAACTGCAAAGCCGAAAAGTGTGAGTTCCATAAAACACAAATTACCTACCTTGACTTCATCCTCTCAGCCCACGGCATCTCCATGGACCCAAGAAAAGTTTCAGCAGTCGTGGATTGGCCACCCCCGACAACAGTTAAAGAGGTTCAACGATTTTTAGGGTTTGCGAATTGTTATAGAAAATTCATCCCGTGTTATTCCGTAACTATTCTACCTATTACTAGACTTCTAAAGAAGGGAGTCACATTTCATTGGGATGAATCTGCCCAACAAGCATTTGAGACTTTGAAAGGCCTGTTCACTTCTGCTTCTATACTAATTACTCCTGATCAGACACAACCTTTCATCGTGGAGACGGATGCCTCACACCATGCTTTAGGCGGAGTTCTCTTACAACGGGTAGAACAAGGGGAGGAAAGACCAGTGGCCTACTTGTCCAAGACCTTCACCTCCTATGAATAACATTATTCGGTACTAGAAAAGGAACTACTAGCAATCAAAAAGTCCTTTGAAGAATGGAGACACCTGTTACTGGGGTCTCCCTTTCCAGTAGAGGTGCGCACTGATCATCAGAACCTCAAGGTCTTACAACAAGCCCATACGATGAACAGCAGACAAGCACGATGGGCCCATTTCTTTTTACCCGATAAAATCGAGTTCACCTTTCTGCCTGGGAATCTAAACTTACGGGCAGACGCTTTGTCTCGCAAGAACCCTCAATCTTCAAAATTCTGTTCTGAAAGGATGTTCCCTCGAGCCCGATTTGTTTCCGTTATCTCGGATTTCCTTCAAATTCTTAAACAGGAAACTGCTCGTCATCTACGGCAATGTGAAGAGCTAGCTATCAATTACCACCTTACCAAGAACCAGAATCTATATTTTCATGCAGACAAGGTGTTGGTTCCCACTCCTTCTCTACAATTGGAGGTTCTTCAGATGCGCCATGACTCTTTAGCAGCCGGACATCGAGGTATTCAGACCACTCTCGATCTAGTCAGACGGCATTTTTGGTGACCTACTCTTCAGTCTGATGTCATCAACTATGTCAAAGCATGCTGTGTATGCATTCAATCTAAAACAGAACGAGTTCCTCCTTTTGGACTACTTACCCGAATGCCCACCCCAGAAAGACCTTGGTGTCATACCGCCGAGTTCTTGGCGTCTATGGAGCCGCTGGCGACGCGGAACCTAGCTTTGTTCGCTTCGGCCACGCCCCCTGTTTCCTGGTTTCCTTTTTCTGATTCTGATTGGCTAGACGCTCCGCGGCCCGGTGTTTTAACCAGCCACTTCCGGGTCACGGACGCGTTGCAACGCTTCCGGTTTCGTCCGTAGGCTGAGTTGCTTGCTGCCTGTGGCTTTCGTGCTGCTCTCTCGCTTGCTGCTGGTCGGGTCCTCGTACCCTGTCTGAACCTGTCTGTCATTCATTCCGCTGGATCTGTCTGCCTTTCCCTTTCTCTCTTGGTTCGCAATAATTCTCCTTTGCCCTCCTTCCATCTTGCTTCCCCTCCCACCTTCCCATCTTCACTTACCGCATTTTTCCTTTTCCTGTCCGTTATTCTTCCCGCTCTTCCTTCACCTACCTTCAGTATTGCTTCTGTGACCTCCCGTGTACCAGACTCCGGCCTGTTCCCCTGGACTGCCTTTGCTTGCTGCATCAGTACTTCCTCACTTAGCCTGTGTACCAGTTCCTCGGACCTCTTAATGGACTGCCTGTGTTTCTGAATCTTCACTTCACGTGTTGTCTTCAGTCACTTCTACCAGATCTTACCTAGAGTACTCCTGGTTCCACGTTTACAAGACACCCAACGATTCTACAGGGGTTTTTTGTGCCTAAGGCTTTTTCCCCTCTTGGTCGATCCCGGGGGTGGGCCCCCTGGTCTCCCTTCTTTGGGGAGCACGGTGGCTTCCTTCCGGGGTCGTCCCTATCTTCATAAAAAAAAGGTGTCTACTCGAAGAAAAGAAAAGAAGGGTTCTTGGAAGGAAGAAGAAGGTGAGTAGTCGGGGGAGGGGGAGATTTCAGAAGCTACACTTTCGGACGAAGATATCACCGACACCGGTGACAGTTTGCAACGCCAAAAAGAGATGGCCACCCCACAGCAGGTACAAGAACTCGTAGCCGCTGTACAAAGTCTAAGTCTAGAGATGCAGAACCTTAAGACTGCTAACGCCACCCTTCAACAGCGTATGACGGACAGAGAAAGACCTTTAGCCGATTTACCTCCACTTCCCTTAGTATCAGGGAAGTTCGATGGATCCCCAAAGAAGGTTAAAGAATTTCTGGACGCATGCAATCTTCATTTTACCTTTCGCCCTCTGACCTTCGCCTCAGATCACGCCAAGGTGGGGTTTATGATCACCCACATGATCGGAAATGCCCTGGCTTGGGCTACCCCTCTAGTAAACCAGTCAGACCCGGTTTTACAGGACTACGATGCCTTTAAGGCCCTGATTCAACAAACCTTTTTGCGAACAGAGAGTACATACTTGGCCTCGGAGGACCTCCTTGACATCCGTCAAGGGAATTCTGATTTACTGACATACATCACCACTTTCAAACAGGTGGCTGCAGAGGCAGGTTGGCAGGAACAGGCTCAGTATGCCATATTTCGGCGAGGTTTAAGGGAGGAATTGAAGGACGAACTTGCCCGAATAGAAAGACCGGTGTCTTTCGCCGAACTTCTGACAGCTACCCTCCGAATTGACTTCAGGATGACGGAAAGACGTCAAGAAAAGAGGAAGATCAGGCTAAGCGTACCCCCTCCCGTGGAGACTCCTTCACCAGCATATGTACCCTTCCAACGGACAACTAAAGAAGAACCCATGCAGATTGGGACCACCAGAGCCCCACTGACACCGGAAGAAAGGAAACGGCGCAGGGAGGGTTCCTTGTGTATGTACTGTGGATCTTCATTACATTTATTAAGAGATTGTCCGGAAGTACCACCCAGAAGATCGGGAAACGCTCGCCCTCGGTAAACATTGGGACGCATTACCGAGGGGCTGCTTTTAGTCCCTACGCACCACTTTCTGTGTCCTCTACAGAAACATCTGAAGACTCCCGGTTGATGGTGCTCACAGTTTCTCTCAGAGTAGGCCCCAAAGAAGTAACCGCTTTAGCACTACTCGACTGTGGAGCAGCAGGAAACTTCATGGATACCCATTGGGCAGAACGACATGGAGTCAAGAGGATAGCCAAGAATGAAGATCAAAAGGTGGAAGGAGTTGATGGCGAACCTTTGAGCTCGGGTTTGATCACTCATACCACTAAAGCACTTACTTTATCCATCCAACAACACACCGAAAGTATCACCTTCGATATCATCAGAGCTGCTCACTTCCCTCTTATCCTGGGTATCTGTTGGTTACGCAGACACAACCCCTGTATTGACTGGTCTAGAAACCTACTTAGCTTTCAGTCCTCACTATGTAAATCGGAATGTTTGCCAGAACCAAGATTCGAGACCGTCAAGACCACTAATAGCTGCGAAGTCAAAACGGTGCACTGTCTTCCCCACTACCTGAAGGAGTTCAATGAAGTGGCAACTGAAAAGATACCCGTAGAGCTCCCTCCTCACCGGCCTGAAGACTGTTGCATCGATCTCACCCCAGGTGCATTGGTACCCTTCGGTAGGATGTTTCCACTATCATTAGAAGAAAAACAATACCTCCGAAAGTACCTGGACAGCAACATGGAGAACGGGCTAATTAGGCCTTCCAAGTCCCCTGCAGGGGCATCACTGTTCTTCATCTCAAAAAAGGATTCTAAGGAGTTGAGGCCGTGTATAGACTATCGCGGCCTAAACAAGGTTACCATAAAGGACCGGTATCCTATGCCATTGATAACCGATATCCTACAAGCTGTACAGGGTGCTACCATCTTTACCAAACTCGACCTGAGGAATGCGTATCACTTACTCCGGGTGCAGAAAGGAGATGAATGGAAGACAGCATTCCGGACTCCTTTCGGACTCTTTGAATACCAGGTAATGCCGTTCGGATTGGTAAATGCCCCGTCGGTATTCCAACGATTTATGGACAGACTATTCTATCAAGGATTGGTGACTGGCCTGCAGATTTGCCCACTAGGTCTGTAATGTCCTCCTCCTCACTTGATAGGAAAGGTTCCCCCGAAATACCGTTCTCCTCCTCACCTGATGTAGAAGAGTAGTGGGTTCTCCTTCGACGTGGTTTCTCCCTTTGAGACTTCTTCTTGGAGAGCAGATACGGTCTGCCTCGAAAAGAAGCCACCGTGAATCTCAACAGAGGAAACCTCACGATGACCCCCTCCCGTGACAGCCAGTTGTTATCGGGGGAAAAAGCCTCCGAGGCCCAAAAAACCCCCACAAGATGATAGAAGACTCCTGAAGCAGGTCCGTTGAAGCGTGGAGCACTAAACGCAGTATCCAGAGAAATCGGCTCCAGGCAGAAGCGGTGGAATCACAAGAAGGTAAACGAAGCAGCGTGAATGGGCTTCACAGAGGAGAGAGCTCCTGAAAACATTGATAGGAGGAAACGACCAGCAGGGAGTACTTCCGATAGAGTAGGAAGCGAGGAAAAGGGGAGAGAGCAAGCGGGAGAGAGCGTAGCAGGAATTGGGGTTGGAAGATCGCTAAGAGGGGACAAAGCTACAGAGCGCACGCAACGAACGGGAAAGCAAGTTGCAACGCGCCAGCCCGCTGAGATTCGGATGGAGAAATACACGGCGGGCGGCCATGTTGGAAAACACTAGACTGCACCGTACGTTGAAGCGAAAACGTAACGGAACCGTCTAATGGCGACGGAACTTCCACCTTCGCCAAATCCTCCAAGCGCCAATGGTCGTGACATATTCTCAGATCTCCTGTGCCAAACCACATTGGTTTATTTAGATGACATACTGATATACTCTCGTACTCCTGAAGACCATGTGGAACATGTTAGGGAAGTATTCAGAAGACTACAGAGAAACCAGTTGTCGGTTAAACTCACCAAATGTGTGTTTTCAGCCTCCTCCATTCCTTATTTAGGATACATTCTGTCAGACCACGGAATCTCCATGGATCCTAATAAGGTGTCTTCCATCCTTGAATGGCCCTCACCCACCTCAGTCAAAGAGATACAAAGATTCCTGGGGTTAGCAAACTTCTACCGAAGATTCATCCCAAATTTCTCTCAAAAGATATTACCTATCACCTCGCTCTTAAAGAAATCTGCAACTCCATTTAAATGGACAACGGAGGCAGAAGACAGCTTTGGTACTCTTAAAGAAGCCTTCTGTTCAGCACCCATTTTACAACAACCAAACCAACATCTACCCTTCATTCTAGAGACGGACGCTTCTTCAGCCGCAATAGGGGCTGTACTTCTTCAAGAAATCCAGGGTACAGAACATCCGGTGGCTTATTTCTCGAAGACCCTAACCTCCAGCCAAAAGAACTACTCGGTTATTGAGCGAGAACTTCTAGCCATGAAAGCGGCCTGTGTAGAATGGCGTCATCTACTTCAAGGAGGAAGGTTCCCGTTCACCATAAGGACTGATCATAAGAACTTACAGGTTCTCAAACAGTTCGAGTGTTACAATACTCGACAGGCCCGATGGGCTCATTTCTTCGCACAATTCGAATTCAGCATAACTTACATCCCGGGAAAAAATAACGTTGTAGCCGACTCTCTTTCCCGCCGGTGTGATTACCTGTCAGAGTCAGAGACGAATCTTGAACGGATGTTTCCCCAATCCAGGACCATCGGAATAATTTCTAAATTCCTTCAGCAGGTACAGGAGGATTCTGGAGGTCGTTTTGAAATTGAAAAACACTCTAAAGATCTGGCCTATGAAATCAGGAACGGTCTTTACCTTGTAGGAGGAAAACTTTATCTACCCACTCCGGCTTTTCGTAAAACCGCACTTGTCTGGTGTCATGACTCTAAACTAGGAGGACACAGGGGTGTGGCTGGTACTCACGACTATTTTCAAAGACATTTCTATTGGCCTACAATGAGAAAGGATGTAGAGCAGTACGTTCAGTCATGCATCATCTGTCTGAGGAGTAAATCATCCCGAAAAAGACCAATTGGTCTACTGGAACCTAATGCTGTACCCAAGGGTCCCTGGAGCACAATTTCAACTGATTTCATAGTGGATTTACCTCCGTCTGAAGGATGCACCTGTGTCATGGTAGTAGTGGATTCATTTACCAAATTGGCTCACTTCTCCCCATTACCTGGCATCCCTACGGCAGCCAAGATGGCGGAAGTGTTTCTCCAAGACATATTCCGGTTACACGGTCTACCTAACAAGATTATTTCAGACCGGGGTAGTCAGTACACTTCCCAGTTCTGGAAGGCCCTGTGTAGCAGACTAGGTATTGAAAGAGCTCTCACCTCTGGATTTCATCCACAATCCAATGGGCAAACTGAACGTTTGAACGGAACCCTGGAGCAGTACTTAAGATGCTTTATCAACAGCCAACAAGACAACTGGTGCACACTACTCCCTCTAGCTGAATTCTCTTATAATAACTCCACACATGCAGCTCTGGGGTTCAGCCCTTTTTTTGGTACTTATGGTTTTCACCCTCGCTCCATTCTTCCTGTCTCAGGCCTTTCTACTAACGTACCTTCAGTAGATTCTTCACTTTCCCTCCTTAGAGAGACACACAAGAAGGTAGAAGAAGGCCTTAAGTCAGCCCAAGCCCGATATTGCATTCAAGCCAATAAACATCGTAGACCTGTACCAGGATGGGATGTGGGTACCCATGTTATGCTCTCCACTAGATATTTACCTCGTTGGGTACATCCCTCCAAGTTATCTCCAAAATATCTAGGGCCATATGAGATCATACAGAAAATCAATCCTGTGGCTTTTCGCCTAAGACTACCAAATAACCTAAAAAGGGTACACCCTGTTTTCCATGCTCCCCAACTTAAGTCATTTCATGCTGATACATGGGCACGACAGGTTAGACAGACTCCTATTCCCCAGGGTTCCACTCGAGCTGAATATGAGGTCGCCCAACTCTGTGACTCCAGGTATCATAAGGGCAGGCTGGAATATTTGGTTAAGTGGAAAGGCTACCCTTCTTCGGAAAACTCTTGGGAACCCATCACACACATTAATGCTCCTGTCCTACTTCGCAAATACCACTTTTTCCATCCAGGGAAACCCGGAGGAGGAGCGTATAGGAGGGGGCATACTGTCATACCGCCGAGTTCTTGGCGTCTATGGAGCCGCTGGCGACGCGGAACCTAGCTTCGTTCGCTTCGGCCACGCCCCCTGTTTCCTGGTTTCCTTTTTCTGATTCTGATTGGCTAGACGCTCCGCGGCCCGGTGTTTTAACCAGCCACTTCCGGGTCACGGACGCGTTGCAACGCTTCCGGTTTCGTCCGTAGGCTGAGTTGCTTGCTGCCTGTGGCTTTCGTGCTGCTCTCTCGCTTGCTGCTGGTCGGGTCCTCGTACCCTGTCTGAACCTGTCTGTCATTCATTCCGCTGGATCTGTCTGCCTTTCCCTTTCTCTCTTGGTTCGCAATAATTCTCCTTTGCCCTCCTTCCATCTTGCTTCCCCTCCCACCTTCCCATCTTCACTTACCGCATTTTTCCTTTTCCTGTCTGTTATTCTTCCCGCTCTTCCTTCACCTACCTTCAGTATTGCTTCTGTGACCTCCCGTGTACCAGACTCCGGCCTGTTCCCCTGGACTGCCTTTGCTTGCTGCATCAGTACTTCCTCACTTAGCCTGTGTACCAGTTCCTCGGACCTCTTAATGGACTGCCTGTGTTTCTGAATCTTCACTTCACGTGTTGTCTTCAGTCACTTCTACCAGATCTTACCTAGAGTACTCCTGGTTCCACGTTTACAAGACACCCAACGATTCTACAGGGGTTTTTTGTGCCTAAGGCTTTTTCCCCTCTTGGTCGATCCCGGGGGTGGGCCCCCTGGTCTCCCTTCTTTGGGGAGCACGGTGGCTTCCTTCCGGGGTCGTCCCTATCTTCATAAAAAAAAGGTGTCTACTCGAAGAAAAGAAAAGAAGGGTTCTTGGAAGGAAGAAGAAGGTGAGGAGTCGGGGGAGGGGGAGATTTCAGAAGCTACACTTTCGGACGAAGATATCACCGACCCCGGTGACACTTGGCAAATTATTTCTACCGACTCTATAGTGGACCGTCCACCTTCCTCTCAATATACTACTATCATGGTCACCGTAGATTACTTCACAGAGCTCGCCCATTTTACTCCACTGCTTAAACTCCCAGGAACTGCCCAGATGTCCAAAATCTTCATTTCCGAAATATTTTCTCGACACGGTCTTCCTGATACAATTGTCTCTGACAGGGGTCCCCAGTACACTTCTCAATTCGGAAGAGAATAGGCCAGGTTCTGGGTATCAAGAGGGCCCTTAGCTCCGGCTATCGTCCCCAAACCAACAGGCAGACGGAGCAATTAAATCAGGCCTTGGAAGGCTATTTACGCTGTTTGTTTCGGCTGCTCAAGACAATTGGGTAGATCTATTACCTTTAGAAGAATATGCCTACAACAATGCCAAACACTCGGCTCTGAACACTAGTCCTTTCCATTGCTCTTATGGATTTCATCCCTCATTCGTTCCTACGATCTCCTCGTCTTCCTCGAGATTCCCGGGAGTTGACAGCCTTCTTGCGGACATCCGAAGGGGCCATCGGATGGCTTGCTTGTCCCTTCAAGCAGCACAGGAAAAAGTATGCCGACAGACATCGCCGAGATTTACCATCCTGTGGCAAAGGGGATAAGGTCTGGCTGGCATCCCGATTTCTCCCCAAACATCTGGTCCCTTCTAAGTTATCCCTGTTACGCTCACCTGGCTCCCAGAGGGCCGTCGGTCGGACCCGGACTGCTGCGGCCTCCACCCACGTGATGCGTAGTGCAGCGATGACTGACTGGATCTGCCCTCCTAATCTTGTCTGCTTGACCCGTAGAAATATTCTCCTACAAGTGGAGAGATGGATTTAGCCACTTGTGGATTCAAGTGATAGCACCCCCACAGTCCTCCCCACTAATCCCCTCTGTGCCCTCTCAGCAATCTCACCTTATATTCTTGAAGGATGAGCCCTCCATCCTGCGAAGCACG
Source organism: Ambystoma mexicanum (assembly GCF_040938575.1). Lineage (NCBI taxonomy): Eukaryota > Metazoa > Chordata > Amphibia > Caudata > Ambystomatidae > Ambystoma > Ambystoma mexicanum. The sequence goes on along the minus strand of NC_090923.1, from coordinate 24,290,911 downwards.
CAGGGGCGTGTTGATGACCAGTTACTTCACTGGCCTGAAGATATTGTAAGAGTTGTAGACGAATCCTGACTCCAAAAGGCCCTGGCGAAGAGCCGTAAGTATATAGTTCGTAAGAGTTCACAATGTCTGGAATTCACTCCTGCCCAATTCCTCTTTTATCTTGCAACTTTGACAGATTGATTGCTGAAAGCGCTACGGTAAAAGTCTGTGTTACCCAACACTGTCCGGTAAATAATGCCAAGGGTTAAACGTGCTGCTTTCTCCTCTTCTTACAGGTGCGGCATAAGAAGATGTGGCGTGCTGATGAATAATACCTCCGCAGTAAAATCAGATAAGCATATGGCGGCTAAAGAGATTGGCCCTCATTACGACCCTGGCGGAAAGTGACTGACCGGACCGCAACAGCGTAAATAGCGTTTCCGCCATTGCACGAAGGAGCAAAGTGCGGCCCATTCCGACCCATCGGGCACGAGCACCACGGCATGGCGGAAGTGCAAAGTCCGCGATGGCGGAAATGACCCCAAAACGGCCCACACCGCCGCCGTACGTCGCCCTAGGTGCAATACCGCCACCTATCACAGCGGACACCGCAGAGTGCGCCTACCGGAAAGTACGGTGACCGGAAATATACGGAAACGGAAGTAAAAACATGGGCCCGGAACGGGAAACATCCCGCCGTACACCTATAAAACCACAAAAACCACACAACCACTAAAAACACTACCCCGAGACACACCCCAACCCGTCATCCACCCTAGCGAAACCAAGAAAAATGGGAAAAGTAGAGAAGAAAGCGTGCGACCGCAAGCGGCAGGTCCACTTCTCCCGTGAGGAACTCACCGTGCTAACAGAGACCCTCCAGGAGAATGCTGCCGTCGTCTTCTCCACGCAAATGACCAGGACGGCACTTGCGAACAAGAAGGCCATATGGGCTCTGGTGGCACAGCGGGTAAGTGCGGTGGGGACCGCACCCCGCAACCCACAGCAATGCCGAAAGCGATGGGACGACCTGCGGATACGCGTCCGCAGCATACTCTCTGCCAACCGCAACATTGCCACAGCCACCGGGGGAGGTCCAGAATCACCCATCAAGTTGACCCCCTGGGAAGAAATCTGTGCCTCCACCATCGGAATGGAGAGCATAGAGGGAGTCGGAGGGATGGAGAAAGGAGTGCAGACATCCGAAGATTCAGGTAGGTGGCCAGATAAAACAATGCTAAATCCACAATGTCCAATCATGTGAACTACCATGTGTCCACATAGTGCAACAGAAACACATGTCCAGGAGAACGTCCACACACATCGCCCTGATAGCGCACTTTAAAACTCACAATAAATACATAAATAATTAAAAACACCTAAAACACCCACTACACGTGCAGCAGGCACACCCTAACTGCAGGCTGCCAAACAACTGCACCCTCACTCCACACACAAATGAAAGCACCTCCAAGGCCCCGACCCAAATCACCCTCAGGTACCACCCCAATGCATGTGATACAATGCCATTCCAATACCCACAGACCCATTATTAACCCTCGCCCTCCTTTACTCCACCACAGGGTCTGATCCAAACGACGAGCATCAGGACACCCCTACCAGCACACCTGCAAAGAGGGCCAAGACCAACGGCCAAAGACCCTCCACCTCAGCTGCACGCATCAAGACACGGCAGCAGCACACATCAGGTGGCAGCACACAGGAGGGAACATCAACAGGCACCCCAGCAGCCAGCATGCCCACAACACCACCACCACAGGTCCCCCCAACGGATGCCACAGAAGGCACTGCCTCTGGTGGCAGCAGCACCATAGGTGACACCCCATTGATGGCAGCATGCTCCGACACAGAAGACGGGGATGTCGAAGTCAGATCCATCCATGACCTGTCCCATTCCCCCTGTCTGTCCCATCCCATACAACATGAGGATACCACGCAGGGGCACCCACAAGACGACGACTGGCCATCCCCCACAAGCCCTGTGGCAAGGCAACATGAGGTCAACAGCCCCTCTGTGACACCCCCGCAAATGGCCATGGCCCAGCAGAGGCAACAGTCCCTCGAGCAGTTAATCGTGCAACAGCAGCAACTGGCCACGCTCCTCAAGGACCATGCCGATGAATGTGGGCGCACTAAGGCAGACATAGAAACATCAACTGAGACACTCAGGGCAGAAATGGAGAGAAGTACAGAGACACTAAGGGCACAAATGGAGTGTAGCACCGAGAGCCTGAGAGTCCAAATGGAGAGTAGCACAGAGAGCCTGAGAGTCCAAATGGAGAGTAGCACCGAGAGCCTGAGAGTCCAAATGGAGAGAAGCACCGAGAGCCTGAGGGGGGAACTGCATGCGACGTCCAAAGACGTATGTGCCGAACTTGCCGCAGTGCGCCGTGTGCTCACTGAGCTCTCGCAAACCCTTAGGGACATGCATGGACGTGAGCAGGCAGACACATCATCCGTTGCAAGTTCCGTCCAGGGCAGCCCCCAACGTAGATCTGGAAGGAACCTGCGCTCCACAGGCAGGGGTGCCCCTGACACCCACAGAGGGGGCTTGCAATAGCGACAGCCCACTGACAATGAGCATCTTTGGACACTGGTGTTCGGGGGGGAGGTAGGAGGGTGGAGGGGGTGTGTTGGGCTCACTTGGGTGGCGGGTCGATAGGGTGTTCAACATGATATCACATATGCCATATAAAGAGCACGATCAACCAATGAGATGTGTGGACATTGATCATTGTGTACTAGGCCATCATAGGCGTACAGTCCATATTGTGCATGTCCCAGACACACACAGTGCCACGAGTCCCGTGTCCATGTATCAGCCACCAGGCGTGAGTGCTAGAAGCATACATCAATGAGATGCTGACGAATGTCACGGGCCTCCGGTGCCTCGCAGACTCCATGAGGTGCTGCCACATCCCCACCCTCATCATGACCATCATCAGGTGCTTGCAGTTCTGCGTCAGGGGGCATGGGCACATTTCTACGTACGCACATGTTGTGGAGCATGACACATGCCATGACCATCTTTGCAACCTTCTCATGGCGGTACAGGAGTGCCCCGCCAGACCTGCTGAGGCAGCGGAAACGAGTCTTCAGTAGGCCGAATGCCTGTTCAATGACTACACGGGTACGTGAGTGGGCATGGTTGTAGTCCTCCTCATGCTGGTCCCGTGGGTTCCGGACTGGTGTGAGGAGCCATCTCTTCAGTGGATACCCAGCATCACCTGTATGTGGACGATAAACGTATGATGTGGAATGCCATTGCTACGTACGCACACCCCCCCCCCCCCTCCTGCCAGGTCATTGCCGCATCACATACCCCACATCATCATGCATGAAATGAGACTCACCGAGTAGCCAGGATCTGTTCCCTGCGTGTCGCTCCATGTAGCGTGGTATAGTAGAGTTCCTCAAGACCATAGAATCATGGGTTGATCCAGGGAATCTGGCACAACAATGTGTAATGATCCTGTTGGAGTCACACACCATCTGTACATTTAGGGAATGAAATTGTTTTCGGTTGCGGTACTGGGCCTCCATGGCATGCGGGACGACCAATTCAACATGGGTGCAGTCGATGGCACCAATGCAACCCGGTATGCCGCCAAGTGCATGGAATCCCACTTTTGTGTTGGTAATTTCCTGCTCCGAGCGTGGTAGAGAGATGTAGTCATCTGCGTGCCTCAGGAGGGCATCGAGCACTTGCAATAGTGTCCGTGAGAACAGTGGCTGAGAAATGCCATGCAACTGTCCGACTGTGTGCTGGTAGGTGCCTGTGGCCAGGAAGTGTAGTACAGACACCACCTTAAGTAGGGGTGGGATGGCGGTTGGGCTATCTATCATGCTGACAAGGTCAGCCTGTGTCATGTCCACTGGTGTCCCGGTCCAAACGGTAGAGGGTGTGGATCTGCTCATCAGTGAGGTTGAACGGATGTGCTCGGAGGCGTGGGATTGCGGGCTGCCTGCGTGGTGGTAGTGGCTGTGCTGGCGGCCCTTGCGGGCCCTGCCTTGGCCTCCTCCTCCTCCTGCGTCTCCTCCGTGCGGCCGGTTGTAGTTGGTGTTCGTCTTCTTCTTGGAGTTGGAGTACTTGCAGTGCTATCAGGTCCCCCAGGGCCAACATCGCGAGTCCTGCCGGTAGCATTTCGGAGTGGGTGTGGTTGTGGGAGGAGACTGGGTGTGCACTTTATGTGTTTTCAGGCTGTATGGCCTCCACCTGAGGTGATTCATTCCACCTGTGCAAGCTGCTCTCCCCTTTGGGCGAGCACGTCCCGCACACAACGCTGCTATTCGAGGAATGGCATCTTGCTATTGCAATCATGTATTTGTACCCGATGGACGTGTAACATTTGTTGATATGTACATTCGGCTATGGTCCCATTGTTTCACATACAATCTTTGCAGTCGCGAACAGACTTGTGATGGGTCAGTGGAACGTAGTACTCGAGTAACGGTGGGCCCTCATGCATCACTGTACCGAGTTGCAACGACGGGCGGGGCGTCCCATTAGTGGGTGATGGCAGTTGCCATTTTCACACACAGCCGCACTAGATGGATTAATTTGTGATTTCAAACGGCCACAGATGGCTTTTCGACGTGATGTTGCAAATGAGGAATTCGAAGGCCGGCGCTTTCGGTTTTCAGCTAGCGGAGAGGAGATGCCCACAGGTCTGACTGCAAATATAACGTTCTATTGTTCAATGTCCTTGAGACAGAGGCCATGGCGAGGAAGCAATGATTGATATGAATAGTTTGGGATGCGCAATAGTGACGTGGCCGATGAGGCCGGACGTTCCCAAATACATGTAACTTCACAACACTGGAATTACGGGCTGGGGCACTGTGGATTTTGCAGGCTGCATAACGCACAGACTCAATGGAAATTTCGAATGTTTTGTGAGTAAATATTCAGGCGTTTTTATAACAGGATGAGGGAATGATGAATGGATGCATGGGCAGGTGATTTGATACAGGGTTTGCCATGTACAGTGCTTCTTGGAATCTATCCGCCTCCCCTGCGCTATGTGATGCAGGGCTGCCATAGTGGGACCATCGTCTATCTGGCCTTGTTGAGCCCTCCCTGTCTCGACGCGCCTTCAGACACTTGTGTCCATGCACGTTAACATTCCCATCTGATGGAATCTGTTTTGACAGACGCATGCACAGGTACACTCGTTTGTGATGGTGTTTACACCTCGATATAGATAGTTATGAGTCGCAAGTGGTTTTGGGGTGGTGATGATCCTTTGGAGTGGGCTAGCATGCATATGGCTGTGGATTTAGTGTGTTCATTGAAGTGAGTTGTTCGAATGTAGTTCTGATGGCCATTCTGTTCTTTTTCTTTTCTTTTGGTTGACAGGTATCTCCTCCCCTTTTGCCACTGCCATCTGTATGCCACTCCTGCAGATGGCGTTTACTCCCGACACCTGCTGCTTCGTGTTAATCAGTGGAGCAGCATTACGATCTTATGGGACGATCGCCAATGGCCCACATGCCCTTACGCAGTACTAGTGGCTCGGAGCAACATTTCGGCCTTTCAGTTGGACTAGTGCCTCCCCATTGGGACGGGCCTGCGGTTCTGTGCGCTTCCATGTTGCCTTTTCGTACGTGAATGTGGCTCTGTGTACCATGATGGAACAGGGCGTCACACAAGTAGTAGCTGGTCATTCCTTGCGGATGCAGCCCACAATGGTGATATGTGTTTTGGTGTTCATGGACTAATGGCTGTATGAGCTTGGTGATTTAGTTGTGCATTAAATTTCTATTCTGATATGGGCCGTGTAGCGTTCTTCTTTGCGAGTGATGTGGCATATTCCTATTTGGGGAGCGATGTATTGTGAGGAGATCTGCATTGGGTTCCGGTTTCGGAGTATAGTCGCGTGGTACTGTGCTGGGGGCGTTTGCCTACGGAGCCCAGTGAGGTCAGGGCTGGGGGCTGCCAATATGACTGTTTGAATGTTGTCATGCTCAGGGGCAGGGGATTGGGTTTTGTGTAACAGACGCCGGTCAGCCAGGTGGACTGGTGGAATGTTGTGATTTTCGGAATATTGCTGGTCACAGGTGCCTGTGTTTGCGTGCGTTTCGGGGGGGGGGACTGTGGTCATGTCCATTGGAATGGCTTCTGTATTCGTGCCATCTGTGCCCTGCAGCTCCCATTGGCCCCTCTTGTGAATCTTTTGTTCGTTGGCATGCATGGGTGACTTGTACATTTCACTGGTTGCATTGTGACTTCATTGCACCTACGGGGAGTTGTACTTTGTGGGCAGGGAGCGGTGTACAGGCACTCAGTGGGGCCGTTTACGGTTGATTCGCGATGCCGTACTTCTCACCATGGCAGAATGGTGCTTTCCGCCATGCTTGATGGCGTTAGGTACATGTCCGCTAGGGTCGGAATTCGCGTACCCTTGCGCCATGGTGGTATTTACGGTTTGGCATGGCGCGCGCGCGCGTACTTGGTGCAGTTAGCGTTGGCGTTCACTATGGTGTCGCTAATGGCTTCGTACTTTGCGGTGGCGGGTCATAGTCGCACCGAGCGCTATTCGATGGCGGTATTGCATTTCCGCCATCGTTTTCCGATTTCCGCCAGGGTCGTAATGAGGGCCATTGTCTCAATCTGTTCTCTCTGCTCACCTTGTTGTTTCTTGTCCCCCTTAGGTGCCGGGATCTGGCGATGTAAAGATGGAGACAGCGCCGGATCGAAGAAATGCTGCGTGGAACGGTGAATATGGCGCGGCGCTGCTGCTGAGATGCGACGCGTTTAAAAACAAAGTCTTTCCTCTGGTTTGAAGATGCGATGAATCCAGAATCAGGTAAGAAATTGGGTAATACTCTTGTTCTAACCTTTGCTTCTTTCCTTCTTTCTAGGTGCTCCAGGTTCGAGGCGGGCGTGGCAGAAGGCTGGATGCTGCTGCTGACACGGTGAACGTTACGCTGCTGGATGCAGAATAACGCGAAGCGTGTGCTGCTCTTCGGGCGTGGTTTAAATAGCCTCCAAAGTAGTCCCAGGTAGGTATTTCTCCCCGACCTCACCCGAGTAACAAAATAGTCCCTAAGGTAAAGTAGTCCCTTCCAGGCCTCACATGGGTTTGGATCTTCTTGCAGCATGGTCTGCATCAGGTAAGTGTGCACCTATGAGCCTGGCGCCTCTGGCGCCAGGACTGATGTCCCATATGAGCCTGGCGCCATAGGCGCCAGGACTGACCCCAGACAGCCCCTAAAAGGGGTTGCTGGGTTTTCTCAAGGCAACATGATGCCTGCTCCCGGGGCTGATGGACGTGGTCTGAATGCCCGGGGGTATGCATCTTGACAGCACTCCCCCTCAAGGCCCCTCCTAAAGTCGTTCCTCCCCTTGGTCCTGGTTTGTCTGGGAAGTCCCGGTGGAATCTCTTCACTAATTGTGGTGCATGAACGTGGTCACTAGGCTCCCATGACTTTTCCTGTGGCCCGTAACCTTTCCAATCGATTAAGTAAAAAAGTTTTGATTTAACCACCTTGGAGTCCAGGATGTTTTTCACCTCGAATTCAGGTTCTCCATCTATCAAGATAGGATCTGGTGGTTTGGTTAATCTTGGTTGAACTGGTTTTAAAAGTGAAACATGAAAGACAGGATGAATTCGCATATTGGAGGGTAATTCCAGTTTGACGGCCACCGGGTTGATAATGGCCTTAATGGTGTAAGGTCCCAAATATCTAGGATTAAAAGTCTGAGTTCCTTTCAGAGGTATGTGTTTTGGATCTAGCCAAACCTGATCTCCAATTTGGTACTGTGGAGTTTCACTTCTATGTAGATCAGCATTTTTCTTGTATTTCTGTTTTGCTTGCTTTAAATGTTTTGTTGCTTTCTTGAAGGCTTGTGTATTAGTAGAATGTAAATGACTAACTGCAGGCATTTTTAAGTGCTGAGGCGAATCGAGTTCTGAGGTTCGAGTGTGGTGTCCATATATGGTGTAAAAGGGGCTTTGTCCGGTTCCTGAATGTACAGAGTTATTGTATGCATATTCGGAAATCCATAAAATATCTTTCCAATTACTTTCGGTCTGGTGAAGCATGCAACGTAGGTACTGTTCAAGTTCAAGGGTCTGGTTGGTCCTTTCCGACTGACCATCGGTCTGGGGATGGTGACTGGTTGATAACCTTACGTCGATTTGCACCAATTGGCAGCATTTCTTCCAAAAATGTGAAATGAATTGACTACCTTGGTCAAAGACCAATACGGAAGGAAACCCGTGTATTCGAACGATGTTTTCGAGGAACTCCTTGGCCAGAATTGAAGCAGAAGGTAATCCCTTCAAAGGAATAAAGTGGGCCAACTTGGAAAAAAGATCCACGATAACTAGAATGGTGTTAAATCCATTACATGGAGGCAGATCAGTAATAAAGTCTAAAGATAAGGTGTGCCAGGGTGTAGGTGGAATATCCAAAGGTTGTAAAAGACCAGCTGGTTTTTTCTTCTGACTTTTGTTTTGGGCGCAAATGCCGCAAGACATCACAAATGACTTTATATCTTTTCACCAGGTGGGCCACCAGAATTGTCTGTTAATTTTAGCTTCGGTTTTTGCGATACCTGGGTGACCTTCCATTAGGGTATCATGATAATTGGAGATGACAAGTTCCTGTAATTCCTTGTGTGGTAGAAATAGTCGTCCTTGATAGTAGGGTAGATCATTGATGACTGAGTAATCCAGGCCTTTCTTTACCCAGTCCTGCAGGGCTGCTGGATCGAAGAGTTGTTGGATTTTTAAATGAATTTCTTCTAGTGTCTGTAAAGTAGTTATGCCAAGAATTCTTTGTTCAGAAATTATAGGCACCGGCTCCGGGTTCGCATATGCTTCTTCCATTTCTATTCGGCTTAAGGCATCTGCCTTGCCATTTTTATAGCCTGGTCGATAAGTAATCACAAAATCGAATTCGGCAAAGAACAATGTCCATCGAAGTTGGCACGATGACTGGGCTTTGGCTGTTTTTAGATACTGCAAGTTCCGGTGATCCGTGATTACAGTAATGGTATGCCTGGCACCGAGAAGATAGTGTCGCCAAGCCTTAAAGGCGGATTTGATGGCTAATAACTCTTTATCGGTAACCGCATAGTTTAACTCGGGTGCCGAGAACTTTCTGGACCAAAATGCCACTGGGTGAAGTTAACCAGTTTCAGGATCCTTCTGGGACAGGACAGCTCCCATGGCTAACTAAACTGGATGCATCCGTTTCCACTATGTATGGAAGCTCTGGGCGTGGATGCCTTAAGACAGGCGCAGACGTGAATTTTGCTTTGAGCTCTTGGAAGGCCTTTTCAGCCTCTTCGGTCCACAAGAAACGTTTGTTCTTTTGCAAAAGTGCTGTGATGGGATGTACAACATGTGGGAAGTCCGGAATGAATCTGCGGTAGAAATTGGCAAATCCGAGCATGCTTTGTACCCCTTTCACTGAACTAGGTGATGGCCACTTGAGAATTGCGTCCACCTTTCGTGAGTCCATTCGGACTCCTTTTCGAGTCAAGATAAATCCAAGAAATTCAACCTCCGTAACATGAAAAACACATTTTTCCAATTTTGCATATAACTTGTTCTGGCATAGTTTTTCAAGGACTGCACGTACGTGCTTAACATGGTCTGATTCTGAGGAGGAGTACACAAGGATATTGTCAAAGCCACTTCCCACAGTTCCTTCCCCAGGAGTCTCCTCACCTTGGTCTTCACTGTGACTGGCGACTTTCTGTCTTCTCCTCCGGTCTTTCGGGGTTCTCTCCTCTTCAGTATCCTTCTTAAGGAGTCCTTTCCCCTTCTTGCGTTCGAAGAGATAGGGACGGTCTCCTCCGGAGGCCACCTTGACCGTTATTGGAATAAACCGTCAGGTGAACCCTGGGGAGTCCGCCCCTCCCAAAACAGGGAAAAAGCCAGTAAGGCAGAAAAAACCCTGTGAGGCTGCAGGCGAGGATAGATTGGAGGAATTGCGGATCCTGAGGCTTTAAAAGTCTTGAGGTCAATGTCCAGTTGATACTCCAATAGATGACAGCTACCGGACTGTGATTCCTTGGCTTGGATGAAGGAGCCCTGGGAGAGGCGATGGAGTGTGAAGCCACAAAGGAGAACTTCTATGCTTCCGAAGGATCAAACATAGGCACAGAAGACTGCAAACGGAGGTAAGTTGTTTCGATAGACAGGTAAAGGTATGGGGAGAGAGAGAGAGAAAACTCGTGAGCAATAGAGAGCAGTAGTGAGTCCGTGAGAGTAAGAGAGAGTGAATGCGAGAGAGTATGAATGAGAGTGCGAGTGAATGCTGGAGTGCGCGAATGAGAGAGAGAGTGAATGCAAGAGAGTATGAATGAGAGAGCGAGTGAATGTGAGAGTGCGAAAGAAAGAGGGGGTGAAAGAGAGGGATGGCAAGACCGAAGGAAGCCGGAAAAGACCCCGAGCAACAGGGAACCGGAAAACCGGAACCTCGCCGACGGGGAAGACAGGTACCATTCGAGCGAGGTAGAGGGTACTACAGGGGGCGAAGCTAGGCTGGAACCGATGACCGGATAAGGGGAAAGGGAAGGAAAGGCAAGAGAGAACGGCCGTCGCCTAACGAGAAGGCGAAGGGCCGCGGAGATTAACCGAGAAAACAAAAGAGGAGCTCGGTATGTCAGGAACGGTAGTAGGCACAAAATCGAAAGTCAGCATAGCGAGTTGCAACGCGACTCGCAGGGGGCGTGGCTTCCTTAAATGCAGCAGCAACAAAAAGACTGGACCGCTCACAGACAGACTGTTGGGACCTAGTAGCGCCTCCATCTTGCCCATAACTTCCACGGTCTCAGCACTGTGACTGTATGCCCTCTCCTTATCCCTTCTCCCCCGGGCTTCCCTGGGTGAAGGCGATGGAACAATCTGAGAAGGCGTGGGGCATGGATGTTACGTCTGGGCTCCCAAGATCGTTCTGCTGCTGAATACCCTTTCCAATGGACCAGGTATTGTATAGTGCCATGTCTGTAACGGGAATCCACCAGCCTCTCCACTTCATACTCGTCAGGGTCCGGGTTCTCGATCCTTAAAGAAGAGGGTCTACGATGACTCGTAGGATCGGGAAAATAAGCCTTTAGGAGAGGCGTATGGAAAACAGGGTGAATCCTCTTCATCCTGGGTGGTAATTGTAACCGAAAGGCCACAGGATTTACCTGGGACAAAATAGGCAAAGGACCTATGAAGCGGGCTGAGAATTTTCCTGGGTGAACCCAACGCGGGAGATATTTGGTTGATAACCACACCTTGGTTCCTACAGCCCAGTTAGGGTTAGGGGATCGCTTCTTATCCGCATACTTCTTGTAACGTATCCGGCTTGCCTCCAACTTCTGTACAGCTTCCTTTTGGATGGTACGGAGATCATGAAGATGTTGATCCACCAAGGGCACAGTAGTAGGAGGAATCCCAAAAAGAGGAATATGTCTCGGATGATACCCGTAGGTAAAAAAGAAGGGACTGATGCCTGTAGCAGAATGTTGGGTATTGTTGTAGGTAAACTCTGCCAGTGCTAGATAGGACTGCCACTTATCCTGCTCCTGATTGCAGAAACACCGTAGATATTGTTCGATGGTTGCATTTAAGCGTTCGGTCTGGCCGTTACTCTGGGGATGGTAACCAGAAGACAATGCTTTCTGAATCCCCAGAGAGCTGCATAACGCTGACCAAAAACAGGAGGTAAATTGGGTTCCCCTATCCGACACTATGGTCCGAGGCAAGCCATGTAATCTCACTACGTCTCTCAGGAATACTTCGGCTGTCATGGGGGCGGAAGGCAAGCCATGTAAGGGAGAGAAATGTGCCATCTTGCTCAGGGAGTCAATAGTCACCATAATTGCTGTGTATCCCCCCGAGGGGGGAAGATCTACAATAAAATCGGTAGATACATGTACCCAAGGCTGAGATGGTAGAGGCTCTTGTTGGAGCAGGCCCAATGGTCTGTGAGTGGTATTCTTGTTGGCAGCACATACTGGACAACTCATCACGTATGCCTTAGTGTCCTTTACCATTGTCGGCCACCAGAAATATCTAGAAGCCAGGCGTAGGGTTGCCCTCTGTCCCTTGTGACCCGCAGACGGAAGGTCGTGACACCAATATAGGGCTTGCGTTTGGAACTCCTTAGACGGTAGAAATAGGGCACCTTGATGAAAGTACAACCCACCCCTCTTCACCAGGAGTGGTTGATACTCTGAAGACACATCGATATGATTAGTGGCAAGCTCTACTTCTTGTAGGAAAGAGCTGACCATTCCCAGGATTCTCTTGCCAGCAAGTATCCCATCCTGGACCTGTTTCTCTTCCTCTTGGTACTCCAGGCTCCGAGAGAGAGCGTCCGCTAGAGCGTTCTCCTTTCCGGGAAGATATGAGATTTCAAAGTCATATTGGGAAAAGAAATAGGCCCATCGAGCGTGTCTGGAATTGCGACACTCCATTTGCTGCAGTATCTTCAGATTCCGGTGGTCAGTACGAACCAGAAAGGGATGGGCAGCTCCCTGTAACAAATGTCTCCATTCAATACAGGCCTGTCGGATAGCCAGTAGCTCTCGTTCCAACACCGAGTAATTCCTTTCACTAGGTGTAAGTGTTCTAGAATAATAAGCCACCGGATGTTCCGCTCCATCTTTGCCGACTTGTAGGAGGGCAGCTCCAATGGCCCCTCCAGAGGCATCCGTTTCAACCACAAAGGGGAGAGATTGGTTAGGTTGCACCAGAATGGGAGCAGTAGTAAAGGCTTTCTTGAGTACCAGGAAGGCTTGGTCGGCATCCTTATCCCATTCAAACTTCTGGCCCTTTTTTAGAAGACGAGTGATGGGCAAGACTATGTCAGAGAAGTTAGGGATGAATCGTCTGTAAAAGTTGGAAAGACCCAAAAACCTCTGTATATCCTTGGGACTCTTCGGAACAGGCCATCTAAGGACTGCCCTTACCTTCTCAGGATCCATCTGTACCCCCTCCTTTGAGACGATAAAACCTAAGTATGACACTGAGGCAACCTCAAAAATGCACTTCTCTGCCTTGACCAGGAGCTGATTTTCCCTTAACCTTTGGAGGACCAGGGAGACATGCCTTCGGTGTTCCGAGAGAGAGGAGGAAAAGACCAAAATATCGTCTAAATAGACCACCACTGAGGCATACAGCAAGTCGGAAAAAATCTTATCAACAAAGCGCTGGAAGACTGCCGGGGCGTTCACCAGGCCAAAGGGCATGACTCTATATTCGAAATGTCCCAGAGGAGTTCGAAAGGCCGTCTTCCACTCATCCCCTTTCTTTATTCTCAGCAGATGGTAGGCTCCCCGAAGGTCTAATTTGGTGAATATAGAGGCTCCTTCTACTGCTTCAAGTACCTCCTTTATGAGAGGCATAGGATATCTGTCTCGAATAGTCAAGCTGTTCAATCCTCGGTAATCTATACACGGCCTGAGTTCAGCAGAGCCCTTCTTTGGGATGAAGAACATTGAAGCCCCTGCTGGGGAGTGAGATTCCTGGATCAAGCCATTCTGTAGATTAGCATCTAGATACTCCTTCAATGCCCTTCTTTCTGGTAGGGACATCGGATACATGCGTCCAAACGGTACCGATGCTTCAGGTTTCAAATTGATGGCACAATCCTCTGCTCGATGTGGGGGTAAAGTACGGGGTAGTATATCCTCAAAGATCTCGGCATACTGCTGGTAATAAGGAGGGATCGTTTGAACCACTGCCGAGGAGGTTGGAACAGCAACCCCCTTCCCCCTGAAAGGAGATGTCTGGGGGAGACACGAAGTGGAACAATATGAAGACAGAAAACTTACAGTATTAGTAGCCCAGTCTATCCTGGGATTATGCTTGCGCAACCAGGGTATGCCCAGGATGACGGGAACATGGGCAGCTCTGATGACATCAAAGGTAATTTGTTCCTGGTGTTGAAACAAAGACATAGTGGCTGGACAAGTCTCTTGAATGATAGGTCCAGAAGAGAGAGGAGCTCCGTCTACACCCTCTACCGGTAAAGGACAGTCTTTCTGAAGTAGGGGAATGGCTTGTTCTTGAACCCACTGAATATCAATAAAGTTTCCAGCAGCACCGCAATCCAGCATAGCCAAGGTTTCTAGTGAAGCAAGAGATCCGAAAGTCAGATGAACTGTAAATACCATGAGTCTATGGTCCTCTTTCGGCTTATCCTGCTGCCTGGAATTGCAGGGATTAATCAATTCCGCCCGGTTCCTTTCCCTGCTCAAGACCGGGGAGATGCGTTTCCCGACCGTCTCGGGGGTACCTCGGGGCAACTCCTAAGCAGATGCTTAGAGGATCCGCAATACATGCAAAGACCCTGTTCTCTGCGTCTTTTTCGTTCCTCGGGAGTCAACGGGCCCCTAGTTGATCCTAATTGCATAGGTTCCTCTGTCTGCGATCGAGTAGGAGGATTTGAGGCGGGTATTCCGATAGTCTGATGTGGTCTGAACCTCCTCCTTTCTAATCTTCGCTCCTGCAATCTAAACTCCAACTGCAGAGACATCGTGACCAACTCTGGAAAGGAAGCAGGACGTGCCATCCGGGCTAGTTCGTCCTTGAGTTCATCATGTAATCCTCGTCGGAAGAGGGTCTGTTGGGCACAATCTGGCCACCCCGCCTCCGTAGCCAACTTCATAAATGCGGAGGCGTATGTCTGTACACCTTGATTTCCCTGACGGAGATCCAGGAGGGCTTCATAAGAAGAATATTGGACCTCTGGTCGTTCAAATCTGTCCCGCAACAATTGAGTGAACTGTGCGTAGTCATTAACTGCAGGATTGGCTTGCGCTATCAGTGGAGTAGCCCAGGCCAAAGCATTGCCCACTAGGTTGGAGACCAAAAACCCAACCTTGGCCCTATCGAGTTCATAGGCCTTAGGTCGAAAGGTAAAGTAAATCATACAGGCATCCAAAAATTCTTTCAGGAGTTGCGGACTGCCATCATACTTCCCGAAGGAGAACGTCAGGGGAGGCAGGTCACCTCGGAAATCCTCTCGAGCCGCCACCTGTTGACGTAAGTTGATGTTCTCTGTTCGAAGGCTCTGAACCTCCGCCTGGAGACCCTGAATCGCTGTTACCATCTCCTGGTATTGTTCCAAGGAGGCCATCGTACTCGTTAGGCGTTGCAAACTGTCAAAGCCACTTCCCACAGTTCCTTCCCCAGGAGTCTCCTCACCTTGGTCTTCACTGTGACTGGCGACTTTCTGTATTCTCCTCCGGTCTTTCGGGGTTCTCTCCTCTTCAGTATCCTTCTTAAGGAGTCCTTTGCCCTTCTTGCGTTCGAAGAGATAGGGACGGTCTCCTCCGGAGGCCACCTTGACCGTTATTGGAATAAACCGTCAGGTGAACCCTGGGGAGTCCGCCCCTCCCAAAACAGGGAAAAAGCCAGTAAGGCAGAAAAAACCCTGTGAGGCTGCAGGCGAGGATAGATTGGAGGAATTGCGGATCCTGAGGCTTTAAAAGTCTTGAGGTCAATGTCCAGTTGATACTCCAATAGATGACAGCTACCGGACTGTGATTCCTTGGCTTGGATGAAGGAGCCCTGGGAGAGGCGATGGAGTGTGAAGCCACAAAGGAGAACTTCTATGCTTCCGAAGGATCAAACATAGGCACAGAAGACTGCAAACGGAGGTAAGTTGTTTCGATAGACAGGTAAAGGTATGGGGAGAGAGAGAGAGAAAACTCGTGAGCAATAGAGAGCAGTAGTGAGTCCGTGAGAGTAAGAGAGAGTGAATGCGAGAGAGTATGAATGAGAGTGCGAGTGAATGCTGGAGTGCGCGAATGAGAGAGAGAGTGAATGTGAGAGTGCGAAAGAAAGAGGGGGTGAAAGAGAGGGATGGCAAGACCGAAGGAAGCCGGAAAAGACCCCGAGCAAC
The DNA here is from genome assembly GCF_040938575.1 of Ambystoma mexicanum. Lineage (NCBI taxonomy): Eukaryota > Metazoa > Chordata > Amphibia > Caudata > Ambystomatidae > Ambystoma > Ambystoma mexicanum. The sequence goes on along the minus strand of NC_090923.1, from coordinate 24,275,050 downwards.
AGGGAACCGGAAAACCGGAACCTCGCCGACGGGGAAGACAGGTACCAGCCGAGCGAGGTAGAGGGTACTACGGGGGGCGAAGCTAGGCTGGAACCGATGACCGGATAAGGGGAAAGGAAAGGAAAGGCAAGAGAGAACGGCCGTCACCTAACGAGAAGGCGAAGGGCCGCGGAGATTAACCGAGAAAACAAAAGAGGAGCTCGGTATGTCAGGAACGGTAGTAGGCACAAAATCGAAAGTCAGCATAGCGAGTTGCAACGCGACTCGCAGGGGGCGTGGCTTCCTTAAATGCAGCAGCAACAAAAAGACTGGACCGCTCACAGACAGACTGTTGGGACCTAGTAGCGCCTCCATCTTGCCCATAACTTCCACGGTCTCAGCAGTGTGACAGATATTGTCTATGTATACGACAACACAGACGTCAATGAGTTCACGAAAGACATCGTTCATAAAATACTGGAAGGGTGCTGGTGCTTTGCACAACCCGAAGGGCATCACCTGATACTTGAATAATCCATACTTAGTGCGAAAGGCCATCTTCCATTCGTCGCCTTTCTTTACACGTACCACATGATATGCCCCTCGGAGATCTAACTTAGTGTAGATACAAGCATCCTTTACTTGGTCTAGTAATTCGGGGATCAGAGGCAATTGGTACCGGTTTTTTACCGTAATCTGATTTAGTGCGCGGTAGTCTATGCACGTTCTAAGGTCACCGTCCTTTTTTGGCACGAAGAACAAAGCTGAGGAAACAGGGGACTTGGATGGACGAATGAAACCATTAGCAAGGTATTGGTCTAAATATTGTCGTAGGTGCAGGTTTTCGGGTTCCGTGAGGGGGTGTAGATTCTGCTGCATGGGGGTTGTGCACCGGGGATGAGGTCGATTTGACAATCGTATGATCTGTGTGGCGGTAAGGTATTTGCCTGTTCTTTTTGGAAAACGTCCTGGAATTATTGGTATTCCTGAGGTAACTGCACGACTGGAGTAGTGACTGTGGCCAGGCCTTTGTTCAAGGGTTTTTCCGGGTAGCAGGTGTGTGCACAATCCGGGAAGGTTATTCTCTTCTCTCGCAATCAATACAAGGATTATGTGTTTCTAACCAAGGTATCCCCAGTATTATTTGGAACTGTGGGGCTTTGATTAAGTCAAACACAATAGTCTCTCGATGCCCGTCCTGACCCAGCAATGTCATCTCTGTAGTGGAATGAGTTACAGGCCCAGAGGCAATTTCAGTTCCATCGACTGTGGTGACGACATCCGGAGCGGTCTTTTTGCAGAGAGATAGATTCATCTTAGAAGCCAATTTATGGTCCATATAGTTTCCTACGGCCCCGCTATCGATATATGCCCTTGCTGCGTGCATACGTGATGGGAGTCTTGGATCAATGAGGACCATTGGTATGATTAGATGCGAGGTCTGAGTGTCCTTCTTCAAGCTCGGCAAGCGGACCTCTATGCTTGTCGGGCGTGGTCGTTTCCCGATTCAGGCTCTGTTTGATTTCTAACAGCTACTTTCTTGGATGGTTTAATAGGGCAATCCCTTAGAAAATGTCCTGAAGCCCCACAATAAAGGCACAATTGCATTTGGTGTCTTCTTTCTCTCTCTTTTTGGGTTAAGGGTCCCTTAAAACCCCCCCTCCCCCGATCTGCATGGGTTTTGATGTGTCAGTTCCTTTGGAGGTAACATGTGGTTTGACCAGTACTCGATTCTCAAATGTAGCTCGATCAGCCTTTCGATTCTGGAGTCGGTGGTCTAACTGGACTACTAAGTCTATACATTCTGTGCAATCGTGGGGTGGGTTCACCACTTGGTCCAAAACATCTTTGAGTTCACCCCGAAGCCCACGATGAAATAAAGTAATTCTTTTCTCCTCTGGCCAGCCGGTTTCCACCACTAACCTGTTGAAGGTTGCGATATAGGTTAGCAGATCCTGAGTGCCTTGTCGTAGGGATAAAAGTTTGTTATCCAGGGTCTGACCTCTGCGAATGTCTGGCAAATAGTTTTTCCATGCCCAATTGAAAACCTTGAAAATCCCAAAGAAGAGGGTCATCCTGGTTGATCAGCGGGATTGACCAATCTACTGCGCTGCCACTAAGGTACGATAGTACAAAGGCTACTTTGGCTTGGTTGTTTGGGAAAGCTCCTGGTCTGCATAGAAAGTGCAAGCGGCACTGGTTCATGAACACGGTGAACCTTTTCGGGTCCCCAGCAAAACGTTCGGGTGGAGCTAAAGGAATGCTCCCTGGTAGAACCACTTGCACAGGATTGCTCGAAGAGACAGGAGTTGGATTCCCTCCAGCCAGGTAGTGGTGTTTGGCCGGCTTGGCTTTGCAGCAGTTGTCTAGCAAGATCATTAGTGCGTTCCTTTGACAAAATAAGTTCTCTCCTGAGGGCATTAGTCTCTTGGCGTGCAGAGTGCACCTCTGCCCTAAGTTCCCCTCACAGTTGGGCTAGTTGATCGGTTTGAGAGGTTTCCATAACGCCCAGGTGGTTTTTTTTAGGTAGGCTTCACGTTCTGATACGCTCACCTGGCTCCCACAGGGGCGTCGGTCGGACCCGGACTGCTGCGGCCTCCACCCACGTGATGCGTAGTGCAGCGATGACTGACTGGATCTGCCCTCCTGATCTTGTCTGCTTGACCCGTAGAAATATTCTCCTACAAGTGGAGAGATGGGTTTAGCCACTTGTGGATTCAAGTGATAGCACCCCCACAGTCCTCCCCACTAATCACCTCTGTGCCCTCTCAGCAATCTCACCTTATATTCTTGAAGGATGAGCCCTCCATCCTGCGAAGCACGCAGTGGCGCGTGGATGACCAGTTACTTCACTGGCCTGAAGATATTGGAAGATTTGTAGATGAATCCTGACTCCAAAAGGCCCTGGCAAAGAGACTTAAGTATATAGTTCGTAAGAGTTCAAAATGTCTGGAATTCACTCCTGCCCAATTCCTCTTTTATATTGCAACTTTGACAGATTGACTGCTGAAAGCGCTACGGTAAAAGTCTGTGTTACCCAACACTGTCCGGTAAATAATGCCAAGGGTTAAACTTGCTGCTTTCTCCTCTTCTTACAGGTGCGGCATAAGAAGATGTGGCGTGCTGATGAATAATACCTCCGGCGGTAAAATCAGGTAAGCATATGGCGGCTAAAGAGATTGTCTCTGTCTGTTCTCTCTGCTCACCTTGTTGTTTCTTGTCCCCCTTAGGTGCCGGGATTCGGCGATGTAAAGATGGAGACAGCGCCGGATCGAAGAAATGCTGCGTGGAACGGTGAGTATGGCGGTGCGCTGCTGCTGAAATGCGACGCGTTTAAAAATAAAGTCTTTCCTCTGATATGAAGATGCGATGAATCCAGAATCAGGTAAGAAATCAGATAATACTCTTGTTCTAACCTTTGCTTCTTTCCTTCTTTCTAGGTGCTCCAGGTTCGAGGCGGGGCGTGGCAGAAGGCTGGATGCTGCTGCTGGCACGGTGAATGTTACGCTGCTGGATGCAGAATAACGCGAAGCGTGTGTTACTTTTCGGGTGTGGTTTAAATAGTCCCCAAAGTAGTCCCAGGTAGGTATTCCTCCCCGACCACACCCGAGTAACAAAATAGTCCCTAAGGTAAAATAGTCCCTTCCAGGCCTCACATGGGTTTGGATCTTCTTGCAGCATGGTCTGCATCAGGTAAGTGTGCACCTATGAGCCTGGCGCCTATGGGGCCAGGACTGATGTCACATATGAGCCTGGCGCCATAGGTGCCAGGACTGAACCCAGACAGCCCCTAAAAGGGGTTGCTGGGTTTTCTCAAGGCAACATGATGCCTGCTCCGGGGGCTGATGGACGTGGTCTGGATGCCCGGGGCTATGCATCATGACAATCCCCTAGATTCTTTGGACCCTTTTCAGTGATTGATCGAGTGGGTGCCTCTGCTGTCCGTTTGTCTCTACCCCCCTCCTGGTTTCGCATCCATCCGGTTTTTCACGTGTCCCAAATTAAATTGACAGTACAAGATCGTTTTCAGCGATCTACCAAGCCTTTTCCTCCTCCTGTCTTGACCAACTCTGGAGCTGAATTTGAAGTAGGCAGCATGTGTGACTCTCAGTATCATCAAGGTAAACTCCAGTTTCTAATAGATTGGAAGGGCTACTCCCCTGCAGAGAGGAGTTGGGAACCTGCTTCGGGGGTTCATTCCCCTCGCTTGGTGTGGCGATTTTTTCGACTTCACCCGGGCAAACTGGGCTCGCCTCCTTTACGGAGGGGGCATACTGTTACACCTTTCCAGCGATGGCAATTGAGACAGCAATGGTCGTTATGCGGTTCCGCTTTTCGCGGATATTCCAAGATGGCGATACACCATCCACTGTTCACCTTACGCACACGAATACCCGTGCAGCCACTAAGCCCTCCATCTCAAGTCCTGATCTACCTTCCCCTTCTGACCTCATGTCCTCACTCCCTCAAGCAGCACGGCAGCGGCGCACACGAGGGCATCTAACGCGCTATGGTCACACTCAACCATTGCAACGTTGGCAGCTGCCCTGGCGTCTTGGAGACAGTCGACGGAGACGTCAGCTTTTTTCTTTGCGTCATCACGCCCCCAGGAAGAACCGGCAGCATTTTTGAAAACTTGGGTCATGTGACAAGGAAACGTACTACATCATCGGTCACGTGATGGGGTCATGTGACACTCCTAGGCCCCTTCAAAACCGGAGAGGGAACGCTCATTCAGTGCTTCACAGCTGACCCAATCAGGCACTGTTCGGCGTCTTCCTGCCTCCACATCTTGATTCTGGACTACGGACTGTTCTTCTTGGATTCCTCTGTCAAGCCCTTGGATACTGTTTTGCTCTGCTGTTTCAGGACCTTTGAACTGTGTTTTTGGATTCCCTTTGGATTACCCCTGGTTTCGACGAACTTGGCTGGCTTTTGACCTTGGAACTTTTAACGACTGTTTTCGGATTTCCTCCTCTGTTACCTTTTGGAGTACCCTTTCCATACAGGTCTTGCAGTGCCTATTTCTACAACAATCTACGCCTACCCGCTGCCGCTTGCTACACTCTGCAGCCACACGGAACACCTTCTTTCTCATCTGTACTCTTCCCGTCCCCAGACCCTTGGTAAGCCCCTTGATATTTGTTACCTCACTATTCAGTGTATTGTTTGCCATTGTACTGACCCATTGCTTGCTTTACAGCGGTCGAGGGGTCACTGGTGTTCCTGGTTCCTGGCATTCTTTGGCACTCAAGAAACCTGTGGCCTCAAGGATCGCTCAGGAAGTTATTTGTATCTTTCTGAGTGGAACTTGTAGACAGAGGCCCCATAATCTTCACAACCATCAAGTCATAACAGCTGGGTGAACCTCCTTGCCTGCTAACAAGACCGGTATTCTCTAAACACAGATTCCCGTGTTGATTTGAAGTACTGTAAGTGTAATTCTCCTTCAACTGAGTTCCTTCCTGAGACAGTCTATCTCTTCCATTTTCTTACCTGTACATTCAGACATCATGATTCCTGCACCACCAGCCATCCAGAGACGAGCCAATCCTCCAGAAGCACTCTCAAGAATACCCAGGGTTTTCTTCCCCCTGAGGGTTTCCCTGGGGTTCCTGTCTCTCCCTCTCCCGTTTCTTGTATCCATAGGAGTAGGAGGAGGAGGGGTTTCAGGGAGATCCTTGCAGTCGTCCATTTCTGCTCCGGAGGACAGCCATCAATCCAGGTTAGTGACAGAAACTCGAATTCTACCTTTAACAATCATCAACAGTTTAACACTTGTGGCGTTAAGCCCTGGAGGCAGTAAGGGCTGGAGCTTCTGTTTTGCTGTTTGGCTGTGACCTGTGACTGTGCCCGTGCAACGGCCCTGTGAGTATCATAGACTGTGGCTATAAGTTACCACTCCACTTGTGTGAACTCTAACCAGTACTCAGGGTAAGGGGGAGAGACGGACTCTGGCAGCTCCTCAAGCTGTCGGTGTTCCTTACACTGATACTGAGTGCAGCCTCAGTCGTCTCCTGATTTCTTGGAATGATTACCCAGCCTATGACTTTTAACATAATACTCTAGGGGCCTTCTTTGGATGCATTTCTTACCTATTTCCTTGATTTTAACAAAGGACCCATATTATTCTGTGTTTTATATTTAATCTGTATTTGAGGTACTGTTACGTATCTTTTTGCCGCTCCCCTTATTCAGTGCATTTTAATAATTACTGTTTGCTGCTTCACTGGTCTTAGTACCTGTGACCTCTACTCCCTGTGATACTTATTTTAATATTAATTTATAACCTCTAGCATCTAAGCATTCACTGAGCCACCTTGCTGTCTCCCTTCCAGTTCTCCGCCTCTTACTCCTCCAGGCACTCTCATTGTTTGGATGACACGCAAGGGACTCAGGAGCCAGGCCACTATGGAGGCTTCTTTTGACTCTACACTTCCTCCAGAGGTAGTTCCTTTCCCTACTCTGTTAGACTCTACCCCATCTATGAACCCTATTACTACCCCTCTGGGTAAGCCACAACATACATTAGTAGAGAACCCCTGGTTAGCTCTCTACAAAGAAGTGTGGCCCAAGCCCAAATCCACTCAAATGATAGGTCTGCTGTACTCAATCTGATGGGTATCATCCCACGTACCTCAATCAATAATAGCTGCATCTTCTTTGGAAAACAAGATATCTCCATAATTGCACAGGAAGAACGATTAGCAGCTACTATAGCTCTCAATTTGGAGGAAGCTGGTTCCCGATCTAGGGCAAGGTAGGGTATGGAGCATCTGAATAATAGTACGGTGAACAATATACACCCAACCCCCGCCCAATTACAACCTAGGTTGCCCCTGCCTATACCAACGTTGGATGCCCCTGACAGGAACTCTATAGAACCTCCTGTACTATCTAAGGAAGTGATTGTTCTACAACCCCCCCCCCACTAGAGGACTATAGGAACTAGAGTGGTCCTTCTGTCAAGTTAACACCCGAGGCACCCTCCTCTAATGGGGAGGCTAATTATACTTCCTCTATTCATGTTAATCTTTCTGCTATCTCAACAAAACCTAGTATGGGTAAACCTATTCAAGGGAAATAAATCTCCAATTTCTTTGGTAAAAGGACTGCCACTAGTACTCTCATTAAACCCCCACCCCACATTCAGTTTTAACAGTGGCTTCCTTGGACCATACGCATCTTGAGAATGTAGCAAGGAAATTGGAGACTAAAGATCTTGCTGATAACGATATCGACAATATTAGTATTATAGCATGTGCAGACAAGGCAAAGCTGAGAGTCACTTGGAATCTAACTCCATTAATACTAATAATGTAACCCAGCAAACTTGTGATGCCTCCTATATGGGTTCCCCTTCAGAACTCACTAATTTTATTGATGAGTACACAGAGAAGCAAAAATGGCTCAGTTAAAGGGGTTTACTTCCAGATATACAAAAGGATCATGTAAGTGAGTCGTTCATGCACCATACCCTTAAAGAAGCAGATGACAGAATAAAATTAACTCAACCTACATTATCTGCACTCAATATGGTTCTTAGTTCGTTTGTGAGTCTCTATGATAACATTTGGTCAGAGGTTAGATCTCACTCTCTCCTCCTCTCTGAAATCTATACTAGGCTAGAAGGTCTAGATAGATTTGAAGAGTTGGTTAAAATTATTAAGGAAGATAACCACTCAATAACAAAACAGTGCTCAGACCCTATTCCCTGCAGGCAACCTTATATGGAAGGGCTTCTGGTTAATAAAGTCCCTAATGTGGAGAAAGAGAGTACTCCGGGGGTCGTTCTTAATATGCTCCAAGTCAATACTGTCCCTCCTTGTTTGGACAGAGGTTCTGGTGACCAATTTTCTCTGATCCCCCCCTCGATCCCTGGAGGCGTTTTAGTGTATTCTCCCCCGGATGCTAAACTTTGTGTCACTCCCATAAAAGTGATTACTAATTCTTTAGTGGAAAAAGCCCAAGAGGGGCCGACTCCTAAACTCCCTGATTCCACTTCTCAGGGACTCTATGGTAAATCTATTACATCAGAAGCGTCTGAACCACTCAAAGGAGACACTGCTGCCCCCCTTTCTGTTTCTATATTAGATCTTCCCCTGGAGAAGCCTCTTGACTGTATCGATCTCACTAAGGAAACGGTATCCTTAGAGGGCTTTGCTCATATAGGTAATAAAAAACATATCCAACAAATAAAGAAAACTAAAAACCAGAAGAACTTGAAAAAAATTTATTCTTTCTCTAACAAATTCTATAAAAATCTGTTCATGGCATGTGCTCCTTTGGGTGTTACAACTCCTTCCCCCCCCGAAGGGGGTTAAGACTCAGGGGGAATCAGCGATAACTGATACCGCTACCTTTAATGCGGTTGTTGTCTCCGTTGGTTCCACCTCTGTTCCGACTATTCCGGCTGTTTCCGGTCAGCCCGAAGCTTTGCCAGGGAGTTCTATGTTAAAGGATATTATTCCCCTTGAGGAGGTGGGTAATATAATCCAGGGGGAGGAAACTCATGATATATGCCATCCAAAGATAATTATTCAACCGGCGCCTTTAAATAACATTGCTCTAGTTATTTTGAATACACAAATCACAGGTAACCCATTGCCACTCGATCTGATTGCAGATCCCTCAACTACTGGTGAAAAAACTATTTCAGGAGCCCGTGAGCTCAAACTCACTTACTGGGGTGGATTTCAATTTGACTTCAGGCTTATCTCAGGTTAGGGTTCCCATAACAACTTTTCCCCCCACAGATGGTCACCCACTCTGCCATTCTGATGGTCACTCGGCCAGCACAGAGTCTATAATGGAAGAGCGTGTTATGGGATTTAGACCGGTGGAGGGTCTCTATGTTCCCAGCTTTTTTAACTCTGCTCACTCAAAGCCCTCAAGTGGCTCTGTAGGTCTTTCCACTGGGCCTAACCCTTCTCAAAATAGGAATTCTCCCAATCTGTTTGAAAGATTTCCTGTGGGACCCCACGTTACCAAAATAGGACTATATTAAGGGGCGCTAGGGGTACTGATCTGGAAGCTGACTCTTTGAGTCAATTTACAAAAAGTATTACTGACTCTTTACCTCAATCAACTGAGGCTAAAGATCCTATCGAAATTTTGCAGCTTACTAGTTTATGGGGTCAAGATATGCCTATCTGTCTTAATAGTGGAAATATTTTAAAAATCTTCCACCAACTTCCTTCACTTTCACTTATCTCTAGTTACGACATGGAAACATGGAAAGGATTTTCTTTCCTACTCAAGGATGTGTAGACATGAGTAACATTATTCTGAAATCTAGAGTGGTACTAGAACTTATAATGGGACAAAGGGAAGGTTTAATGCAGCTTGGTTTTGAAGCAAATTTAATACAACCAAATCAGCATTCTGGAAAAAATGGTGGGTGTGAAGAGTATAGGGGAACCCTTATTATGGTTTATCACCCGAAAAGAGCCTCAAAACCTCAACAGAGGCAATTTACGCCCATATGTAATGCTAATGCTAGAAACTGGGCCCAGGTCACCTCAGGTTTGTGGAAATGAGCACTCTTTTGAGTGCCCTGGTACTCTTATCAATATTAAGGTCCCGAATGAATTTATTTTTCTTTCCTGGAATTCCAGGGGAAATTCTCATCTGTTCACGAATACTGAGACAGTACCTATGATTACTGCCTCAGATTGCTTTTTCTGACAAGAAACCTGGTTACTCTCTCCTCCCGTTGTTGATGGATTTGATATTAATTCCTAAAATGCTAAACCTAGTTTAGGAGGGAGGGCCTCTGGGGGTCTTCTCATTGGGTTCAGGGCTTCTCTTGGTTTCAGGAATAAGGTTCTCGCGGATACGCCATTTGGTGTTTTAGCTGTGGAGGCCTCCTCCCTTGATCAACTGGTTTATCTTCTTTTGATTAAGTGTACTGGCACAAAGGCATGGCTGCCCTTGAGCCTTTTTTAGAATGCTTAACGGATATGGTACTTTCATGGAGATCCCTACATCCCAGGGGGAAATTGATCTTGGCTGGTGATTTTAACTCCGACTGTTCCATTTCGTCCGAGGCCAACTATGACGACGTGGGTTTGGCTTTGGAGGATGACAATCGGCAAGGCCAGAAATATGTTTGGGGTAGACTTTGGAATCTCGCTTTGGACTCGGTAGGCCTAACTTGCCTTAACGGGTCTTTTGACGCTACTCTCCCACTCTGCCCTACATGGCATAGAGGTCTCTCATCATCTACCATTGACTATGCCTATGTAGATCATTCTCTGTCCCCCTCTCCTCTGAGGTCAAGGTCTCCTTTAACCCTTGGAGTGATGATGGGTCACTGCTGGTTCCATTCTCTTCTCCTTTTCCCATGAAGCCTCTGCCCGCAGGGGGGCCATGCCATCTCAAAACCGTGGGACAAGGGACAGGGGTACGTTGGTCTCCTGACAATATTAATCTACTTAATCATAAATTGATTTAATCATTTAATCACACTTCTCTCTCCTGGAAATATGCAGTATTCAAAACCTTATATTTTGATAGCTTTCTTAATGCTCTTAACAGCAGCATCTCTGGTTCACTAAGGAAGGGTATTCCTAAGAAATCCCATGCCCATAGGTTCGATCAGGAGTTGGCCAGTGGAAAGGCCCACACTCGAAAACGTATCAGAGAGGTCCATCTCCTTGATATTGAATAGGATAACAAAAAAACAAAAATTAGAGCTCTCTGTCAAAAATATAAAAATTATTGCAAATCCAGAAAATATAGTTTGTTACAAAATGACGCAGAGTTTATGCTTAAAGTCCTTGACAAAAGAGATCTTAGGGCTTTTTGGGGTATTTTTTCTGGCCAGGATGATGTGGCGGTGGCCGACCAGTTGAATGCTATTCCTGAGGCCAAATGGGTCGCGCATTACACTGAACTTTTTGATTTGGGTGGAGAGAGCCCAGAGCTCTGCAAAAAGAGGGAGTATGCGCTTAACGATACTTGGAAGCCTGACATTGACTATGAGACAATACTAGGCTTTATTGTCAAAGCTAAGAAATCAAGGGCCCCTGTCCCTAACAGCTTAACAAATAACACACTTAAAGCAGAACCTGAAATTTGGGCTAAACTCCTTTGTCTCCTATTCCAAGATGTAGTTAACTCTGGTAATGTCCCATCTAGCTGGCAGACTGCCAATATTGTCCCCATTTTTAAGAGAGGTCTACGGACATTGGTCAAGAATTATAGACCAATCCCTCTTATTGATGCGGACTGCAAGCTTTTCGCTGCTATGCTCCTCTCGCACCTTAATGTTTGGATTAAGGAAAATAATATTCTCCCAAAGCAACAAACAGGCTTCAGGGTTGGACACTCAACTAATCTTAATGGATGGATTTATTCTAACTGCCCTTCAAAGTTTAACATGGGGAAAATATGGTGGCTCTCTCTATGTGGCTTCAATCGACCTGCTTTTGATTTAGTAATTAGGTCGAGACTCTGGGAAAAACTAACTAAATGGGGGATTCCGGAAGCTCTACTCACTTTAATTATGGCAATGTCTGAGAATTCGGGGGTCCATATTAGGATTGATCTTAAAGGCACCCTCTCTAGAAGGATAAGGACTCGTATTGGGGTTAGACAAGGTTGCTCGTTTGCTCCATGCCTTTTTATCCTCAACTTGGCAGACGTAGGGGAATTCCTTGAAAGTACAGGCATGGTAAATGCAAAATTGGGGGTTCTCAGGCTCTCATCGCTGGCTTACGACGACGATTTTCTTCTTTTTGATCACACCAAAGTTGGCTTACAGAGGCTTATCTGTAAATTTGAAGAATATGCCTTAATTAATGGGTTAAAAATCAACCCAAGTAAAACTCGAAAAATGGTCTTCTCTAGAGGGAGAAAGGGTAATAAAAAAGTATGGAAAATTGGTCGTGAAAATATCATTAGAGCACACAAAATTGTCTATTTGGGATTCCTCATTCTGGCCCAACCATTGGCCATTGAATTAAGACGTTCCCTCAGACACAAAATACTTCCGCTTATTATTCAATCTATTACGCTGGATAGCAAATATGGCATGTTCTCCTTCAAACATGTAGTGGATTTCTTCAAGGGAAAGGTGATTCCAAAACTAATATACGGAATGGAACTGCATTATCTTGTTCTTTTGACCTTCTAGGACACCCTTGAGGGTATCTACTGGAGAAAAGTTATGAAGCTACCTAATTGTATTCCAATAGTTGCCATAAGGTACGAATTGGGTTTAGTCTCTCTGCGCGCTAGAATTCTATGGAGAGTTCGGACACTTTTCTCTGCTTTGCTCTCTCCGAAACAGGATACCCTTTATGTTGATGTTGGTAAGATGCTCTTCAACCAGGGATCATCGGACCGAAACTTATATCTTTCGAGATTTAGTGACCTCTGCAATAAGACTCTATCAGATCTTTCCACTGACAGGGATACCCTGTTAACTAACCCCAACAAAGTCAAAGAATGTCTTTTCACTAGCGATTGGAGTAATACGCTGGAAAAATTGCATGCTTACCCATCTCTCTGTGATCTGCAATTTGACCACAAGAAAGAGGCTGCCTGTCTTTTATCTTAACTCAATTTCCTAAACGCTACTATCGCTCACTTCTTCTCAAACTCAGATGGAATCTCCTACCTGCTAAAGAAGGAAGGAGATTAGTGATTTGGACCTTTTATGTCGATTTTGTCATACCCCGGGGTAATTGAATCTACACACCATCTTATTTTAGAATGTACTGCTCTGAAAGGACTTAGAGATATCTACTTAGGTAGATTCAACACCCTGGGTCTATTGGGGGCAGAGAATGTTATTTGGTCCCAGTCTCTTTCAATTTCTAAAATTAAAGACGGTCTTGCTGTGGCGGATTTTATTAAGTCTCTTGATCTGTATCCCCTCCCATCTGATCAATTTGTTTGATGAATTCCATCTTTATATTCTATCAAGTCTATCATGTATGTATATAAACTCTGGAATTTTAATTGATACTGCTGCTAAATTCGATCTTTTTTATGCAAAGGGAATGTTTTCCTTTTAACTATCAAAATTTGCCAAAAATTTTAATGTGCACTGAATTTTGTAGCATACTTTTTATATGTTACTTACTGATAGTAAAAGGATATGTGGATCTGTCTGTGTTTTCTTATCATCTTGGTAATTAAATGAAATCAATATGCAATGTAACAGTAATGTATGATCCCGTCTTTCCTGTTTTTTTGTATTTAAGGATTTCTTTTGTAAAGGTTTCTTTTGTAAACCATACACAATAAAAATAAAATATATATATCCCTTAGAAGGTGAATCCCCTCCGTTTTGAAATGCCCGTATACCACAAATGCATTCAAACCCCTCAGATTGATGATTGGTCTTATCTTGTGTTTCCCTTTCACTGGGAACATGTTGCTTATGAACCCTACTGAGGAGTCCGTCACCTGCCTTATGGCCGCTTTGTGCCCTAGTCCCTTCAGCTCTTCCCCTAACAACTGTAGGTCCTCTATACTTAGGCATATGCACTTTGGGGGGCCTTGCTTGCCACGGTGTTGTGTGAAAATCTATGTGGAAGCCCTGAACTGTCTCCAAGATCCAACAATCCTTGGATAATTCGCGCCTGCATTCTACACGTTCTGCTAATCTCCCCCCTACTGCTCGGGTAATTATCTGTAAGGTGCACTGGAGTACGCTTGCTTTCACCTGTGGGATTCTGTTGGTGGTCTCCTTGTCACCAGCTTCATCCCCTTCCTCTACCCCTGGGGGGAAAAAGGGGGTTCTGTTTCCGATCTTCCTGTTCTCTCCAGTGTGATCTATCACTGTAGGGCCTGTTGTATGGGAAATGGCTGGCAGAGTGACCCCATCCTCTTACAGCCTTCCCACAAATCTGTCTCCCGAACACTCTCTTGAGTGACTCTTGTGCCTTATCGAGTTCCGTATATAAATTTGTGAACTTAGTCCATTCCTTGATGAATGAGTCACTGTAGAGATTTCCCTTTGTTGTGGTTGCTGCCTCTGATGAGGCTAACTCGCTCAGTTTTGGGTCGATTTTGACCAGCATTGACCTCCTCCTTTCCGTGGTAATCGCGCAATTGTCGTTACCCAACATACAAATGGCCCTTTGGGCCAAACCCGATAAGTATCATCGGGTCCACCGGTTTGTTCTTTTCCCGGACCTCTTCGCCCATTTGTAATATCTTAGTGAGCGGGCCTACTATATCTAACATTTTGTCCTGGTAGGAGCGCCAGGACCTAACCAGGCCCTTCCTCATGTCCTTCACATATTTCTCCATAAATGTGAAAATGTTTTGCCCTATTTCATGAGTATCTGCGGCTCCTTCAGGGAGGTGTGGTCTTGGGCATTCCAGCCTCAATTTGCTTCCGACTTCTTTTGCCCAAGGCGCACTTTGGCATTTTTTAAGATAGACTGCTATCTTTTTTGGTGGTTCCCATTTGGAAGATCGGGGGTCAAAGTCATCTCCCCCACCATCCTCCTCTTTATCCACCTTCTTTTTCTTTGGCACTTTCTGTCCTTCCTCGTCTGAGGATGATATTGAGAAGACCTCCTCCTCAGGGTATTCATCCTCCCAACCATCATCCTCCTCATCTGATCTCTCGGATGATCTATCTTGCCACCTGCTAGGCCCTGCTCTGGCTCTCACCTTCCTTCTCTTACACCCCTTCCTTTTTGGTGGGGTGCCCGGGGGTTATGGGCCTCATCTGCCATATGTGCTGCTTTTCTGCCCCCTTTCATTCTCCCCTGTGCTTTTATACCTTTCAGCTCCTCTAGCCCCTGAGAAAACTTGAGCCAGTCCTCCATCAGAGCCCCTGACTCTCAATCAGAGCCCAAGCGCAGAGGACACATCTCCTGCACGTTACTTTACAGGCAACCACGATGTTGCTCTGCCCTTGCCCATTGAAATGCCTGCACCTTGTCATGTTACTGCTGATGCACTGCCCATTGAAATGCCTGCACCTTGTCATGTTAGTGTTGCTGCACTGCCCATTAAAATGACTGCACCTTGTCATGTTACTGCTGATGCACTGCCCATTGAAATGCCTGCACCTTGTCATGTTAGTGTTGCTGCACTGCCCATTGAAATGCCTGCACCTTGTCATGTTACTGCTGATGCACTGCCCATTGAAATGCCTGCACCTTGTCATGTTAGTGTTGCTGCACTGCCCATTGAAATGGCTGCACCCTGTCATGTTACTGTTGCTGCACTGCACATTGAAATGCATGCACCTTCTCATGTTGCTATGGATGCACTGCCTCTGCCCACTGTTTTGCTCACTGCGATGCCTGAGCCCATTCATGTCGTTTCACCACCTGCACCCACAGAAATCTGTCTGGCTTCTCCTGCAACTGTATCCCCAATGCCTGCCAATCCATGCACCTCTAACTCCTCTCCATGCAACAACCACGCCCCCTCCATGCCACTCCACACTACTCTGCCACCCTGCACCACACCTCAACCCTCTTCTCAAGGCACCTCATAGAACCCTGAACGTACCCTGAAATGAGCACTAATTAATGCACGCTCCATTTCAGCGCATCCCCTTGACATTCATGATCTTATAACTAAAGACAATCTAGACATACTCGCAATTACAGAAACTTGGCTGAACGACAGCTCAGGACCTGCACTCTCTTTAGCTATCCCTGCTGACTATGCTATCTCCAGGAAAGACCACACCAACCAGAGAGGTGGTGGTGTTGCCCTCATAGCCAGGAACTCCCTTTGCATCAGGGAATCACCTAAACAGGGACAACTAGGACTCAGCTGTGACTACCTCCCACTCAAAATCAACGTGTCCCACACCTGCACCATCAGTATGCACATTGTCTACCGGCCTCCCGGCCCCTGCACTGACTTCCAGGACTCTCTCGTCCACGCCTTATCAGACAATATCAAAAAAACCTCCCAAATCATCCTCTTGGCCGATCTCAACTTGGGCCTAAATGACCCTAATGATCCTCACGCCAAAGCCCTTAACAAAGCTCTTACCACCCTTGGCTTCACATCCACTATCTCTGAACTTACCCACACCAAAGGACGCACCTTGGACTGGATCAACCAGCACAACTGCACCATCTTGGTTACTGACAACACCCCCATCCCATGGTCTGACCACCACTATATCCAGTTTAACCTCACCACTAAGCAAAAGCACACCGTCCCCATTAACCCTTGCCCACTAGCACTCGCCAGGAGCTCACGGCAACTCACCGTGGAACATCTGGCACCATTCCTAATGACGCCCGAGCTTCAGAAGCCCTCCTCCAGCAATCCAGACATCCTTGCTAGCACCTTCAAAAACATTATTACCAATGCTATAGACACCATTGCTCCCCTGACTCCCAAGAAAGCCAAGAAAATCAAGCACTCCAACACTTGGTTCTCCAATGAGCTGCTCAAACAACGCTCAGAAAAACGCTCTGCCCTCTCTACCTGGAAAGCTAACCCCTCAGATTTCAACAGGGAGGCCTTCAAAACCATCTCCAAATCATACAAAAACAATGTCATCAAAGCTAGGGCACTCTCATTTACCTCAAGGATCAACAACGCCAAATCCAACTCCAAAGAAATATTCTCTATCTTCAGAGATTTGGAAAAACCCTCCACCCCCCCTCCTACGCTCATTATGGATGCAAACTGGTGCAACAGCATTCAATCAGCAATGCTAGACAAGCTAAACACCCTTCAGTCTAAAATCCGTGGCCACCAAAATTTGCTTGAAAAGCTAATAGCCAGCCAGCACAGCATATCTTCCACCCCACGAGCACTGAACCCACCTCCACCATTTGAATTTAAAGACATCATAGAAGCAGAGGTCATTACCCTGCTCAAATCCATTAAGCCCTCCAATTGCAAAGGTGATGCCTGTCCAGCCCAAATCATGAAAGACTCCGCACCCACATTAGCTCCCTTTCTCACTGCCTTTATTAACGCCTCCTTCAAGACAGGCCTTGTGCCCAAAGATCTCAAAGAAGCATGGGTGCGCCCACTAATAAAAAAGCCATCACTAGATCCCACCATCCCCGGGAACTATAGGCCCATCACCACAGTCTCATTCTTGCTAAATATGCCCGAAAAAGCTGCATATATGCAAGTACAAAAGTACCTTTAGGGTTATTTAGGCCCAACTCCTTGGCCTGAGGCAATCAGGCTTCCGCCCACGACATGGCACTGAATCAGCCCTTCTCGATTTAAAGAACCAAATGGATGACATGAGAGATGTAGGTAAACCTGCACTCCTCCTGCTCCTTGACCTATCAGCTGCCTTCGACCTTGCCGACCATAACACCCTCTGCCGTCACCTTGCCTCTGCAGCTAACTTCTCCCCTAAAGCATGTGACTGGATCAATTCCTTTTCCCAAGACAGGGCTATGAAAGTTTTTTTCTGATTCAGCTTCTGCCACCCCCAGCATCCTTAAATGTGGAGTCCCACAAGGATCCTGCATTGCACCAACCCTGTACAACCTTTTCACGAGGCCACTGTTTAGCATCTTGGATTCATTGGGCATTTCATACACCAATTACGCGGATGATACGCAGGTGCTAATCCCACTCACAGGTGACTACAAAAGTGACATGTCTAATCTCACGGCCATTTACTCAACTATCCAATCCTGGATGGCTGACAACTGGCTCTGCTTAAATAGTGAAAAAACAGAACTCCTACTCATCGGCTCACCCACTACCTTGGGTAACCTTGGTCAGGAATACTCCACCTTCACTATCGACAACACACCCATCAAGGTATCTGACTACGTCAAAACACTTGGGGTGTACCTAGATTCTAACCTCACCATGGACAGACAAGTGAATGCTATCTCTGCTTCCTCAGCCTACTATGTGAAAATCATCAATGCATCCAGACCATTCCTGTCTAGACAGAACTGTCTCGCCATAGCCAGAGCCATTATTGGCTCTAGACTAGAGTATTGCAACGCCCTACTATGCAGGACGTCATGCAAAAACCTCTCAAAACTGCAACTAGCGCAAAACAATGCCCTGAGATCAGCTACTGGGACCTCTAGGAAAGAGCACATCTCTGACATCAGGAGACAAGTCCACTGGCTCCCGGTCAAACAGAGAATCATTTTCAAAACTCTCTCCCTGGCACACAAATGCCTCCACGATGCTGCCCCTCCGTACCTTGTACAGAGGATTGTCAGACACACTGTCACAAGACCTCTCAGGGAAGGCTACTCTAACCTCATCCTGTTAAGGTGTGCGTCACGCAACTTGGACGTACCTCTGTTTCTGGATGATGTCCGCATTCGGGAACCAGTCTGAAATTCGGGTAAACCAGTAGAGATTATGGCACAAGGAAGCAGCCTCAATCCTGTCCTGAGGGCACAGGAATGGATGGGGGCCACCCCCCGATGCCAAAGATCCTCTTCCTGTAGTGATCTAGGTTCGAAGTAGCTGGCACAGGCAAGACGGGCGACAAGGAGGTCCTGAAGTCCAGTGAGGTGAGAGCTCTGTAGAATAGCCCAGAAGGAGAGCTCAGAAGGTCGCTGGGAAGAACCAGGCACTCTCAGTTCAATGGGAATCCAAGTAACAGTCAATATGCAGGCTGCGAAATGATAGGTAGCCGAGTAGCCGGAGAGTCCAGGCCCAGGCGAGTCCAAGAGATGCAGAGGTCCAATTGGGGCAGGCAAGAAGACTGGTACCCCAGCAAGGCAACAAAAATAGGGATACCAAGTAGACTGACAGAATGACCTCAGGGAACCCCAAAGGAGAGAAACTAGGGAGAGTGAACCATGGGGAAAACTGGGAGGCCAGGCAAGGAGTAGGGAGCCAGTCAGGGAAGCAGGAAAACCAGGCAATATGCAGGAGACCAGGCAGGGAAACTAAGCAGTGGAGGGCAGGATGGTCCGGTAGGAAAACAGGGGAACCAGACAGGGAAGCTGAACGGCCTGGCTGGAAAGCAGGGAACCAGGCGGAAAAACTGGAAGGTCTGGCTTGAAAACAAAGGGGCCAGGCAAGGGGGGGCTGGAAGTCCAGGCAGGGAAGCAGAGCGATAGGCTACAGGATCCAACTTGAGCCGGGCGGCGAAACAACGGTGGGTCAGGAACGAACCGCGTTAAGACGCGATTTGTTCCTGCACCCGACCGCTATTTCCAGCCGCGGCACGAAACCGAGGCTTGGAGCGCGGAGAGTTCCGCGCATGCGCCGCGGTCCTTCTTGGGCGAGAACGAGGCTTGGAGTACAAGCCATCGATCAACTTGGCCGCTGATCCGATACCTGGAATAGAGCTGCAACGGAAAGTGGCGACCTGCAGCCTTCCAGGTACGTGTCCTAATACATCCTTGTGCCTAAAACCAAAAAGGCCCATGCAGGGGGATCCAGCTTCCCCACGATAGCCACTACACAATGGAATGCCCTTCCACCTAACCTACGTACGATTCAATCCCACCTAGCATTCCGTAAAGCAATCAAACACGACTCTTCAACTAACAATTCAGCTGCTTACCATGTGCTACATAATATATGATTAGTAATGTAAATTCCTTCTGGGTTGAGTGATGTATGAGTACTGGAACGGTAACTAAGAGAACTTGCGGTCACATGTAACCTGCCTACTGAAATTGCTTTACAAACTCTTGTAACAAGCGCCACGATGCCTCTGGGCTGTGAGTGCGCTATACAAATGCAAATAAATAAATAAATCTGCTGAGGGGCCTGTCCCAAAGAGGCCCCCAAGGCTTTCTGCACACTTGGGTCATGTATGCGTGACTTCTCTTTTGGCTGATACTAGCCTTTCCCTCATCACTGGAGGAGCTCATCCTAGCACCAATATTGGGGATTATATCTTGTAACAGATAGGATGCTTGGGCCTGTCACCCGTCAAGTGTATATATATAGGACCTTGCTGTAGATCCACCAGAAATTTTATATGTAGCAGGTTTTGCTTGGACTGTGCCCGTCACTATAAAGACCTGCGGTAGCTCATGCGGCCTGCATGTGGCACTGTTCTCATCACACTCAATCTACTTATCGTGATCCTGGTGACGTACTAGTGTTCTTTGAGCCCCATCCCAGTCGCGGCTGCTATGAAAATTGACAAATTCCTTGCAGATATGCTCCGCCAACTGTCTACACTGCGTGCACGTTAGAGTTATAAATAAAAGCAGATACATTATAAACATGCGTCAATCCACTTACACACAGCACTAGTGAAAAATAAAATGTGTACTTAACTCACTGCCGAGCAGCAGTGAACGAGGAAGTAATGGAGGATTTCCAGTGTTTATTGACATAGACAGTTAAGGATTGGTTACATTTGTCAGATGGTTATTTAAGAGGCCAATAATATCTTGGACTAACAAAGATTCTACCTAAACTGGGATTTGTAGTTTGACCTTTGTTACCGTTATATTATTGGTTTGTTTATGCTGCTCAAGTAGTAAAATGAAAGAGAAAGCATAATCCGAGCTTCCGGTCTTAACATAGGATATAGCATGGCCATGCTACTTGGCATAATGGAATCTGCTACTATTATGCTAATTGGTGATAGTGTAATCTAGCACAGGTTAGTGCATTGAGAAGTGTTGGCCAATGTGTAATCACATGGTGAGATGTACGGCACATGACAAATGTGAGATGCCATCCTGTTATGTGCATGTAACCTACCTAAGTATGAGGCAGCCTCTGTCTCCCATCTGCAGTTTATCATGTCTACTTAAGATGGCCATGATGGAGCAAACATATATGCCCCTAGCTGGAACCATTATTGTTCATACTGCACACATTGTCATTTGTATAAATTAGTAATTATATGTTTTTGGCACATTAAATACTAACAAGTGCATATATTTCCTGATGCAGATGATGTCTATACCTTTTGGTTGGTTTTCTTTTATTGGTGTACTTGTGGAGTCTTTTTTGCTCACATTCTGTGGTGGCACTCGTAATGATGACATCATGGATGTCAAAGGTTTATGTGACATCACTTTCTGTGATGCCAATGGCAGTGCAAAAGAGTACTCACTCCAATAATTTTAAAAACTCAAGTGCTCTGCAGAAATAGAGACAGGCACTGTATATTTATCTTCCATGGCTTTTCCAAATCCACGCAATATAAAAGAAAAAGATTCTTGGTCCAAAGACCGGCACTGAAAAAACTGGATATTAAATAGGGTTTGCGTGAACCGGCAAGAATGTTGATTACTCCTCCAGGAGCATTACGAAAGAATATTTAAACCCTGAAGATTTGTGCAATCCCTTCAATCTTCTGATATGGACACCATCCCCTGGGCATCGACCTCCAAAGATCATAATTATTCCAATCAACCTCCTCAACTTGCCCACAATCTACTGGTCTGGCAAAAACGCAAACCCGGTAAACTCTACCACTCCAAGACTAGATCTGAACCTAGCCCGTCCGCCAAGGTGTTTGACAACCCCGAAAAACAAAGGGATAAATCCAGGTCCCTGATTAAACTTGCTGGGTTAGAAGTCGCTCCATCTTCATGAAGGTTTAAATCCTGCCTTCACTACGCCTGGTTTATTATTGCCCAGATGTTGTTCTTATCTACTAATTAGACATATCTTGTCATACATATAGATTTAACTCTGTTTGCCTCATTAATGCAATGTGTGCCATCTTGCTACCTCCTACGGCAGCTCCTAACAGATTCCTGTTTGGTTTGCATTACAAATTCAGGAACAGTAATTTCTTTATGTTCTCTTGTACGATTGTTACCATTTTTAGAATCAAATTCGTTTTTTCTGGTTGTCACCTCTCTTCATGTGTTTTCCTTAATCTCCTCTCATCTGTATTATATCGAATATATTGTTATATCAGAGGGGCTAACTATCAATGTATACAAACTGACTCCAATCGTTACTACCTTATTCTTTCTATTTCATTGTATCATTGCTCTTTTTATGTCCTTTTTTATTTCACTACACAGCTCCTTAGAGCTGTGAGTATTAAAGTCTTATCTTGGAATGTTAAAAGTCTCAACACCCCCATTAAAAGACAAAGAATCCTTAGCCATCTAGGGGAAAGTAACCCTGACATTGGATGCATTCATGAAACACAACTAGATTTGATAGAAGAAAATAATAAAATAATTAAACTTAGGGTCAAGCATGTGTTTTTTGCACCTACACCTGATAAGAAGGGTGTCAGTTAGTATCTGTATACATTAAAAAAAGAACTGTGCTTACTGTCCTGGAATGGGATCCCTTGCCTTTCTATTCATTCAGATGGAGATTTAATTCCTTTTTACTGAATGACCCAGATTTTATCCAACAAATGAATATCTTTATAACTGAATTATTTACCCTAAATAATCCCCTTGATAGATCTATACATAACAATTGGTATTCCTTTAAAGCCACACTGCTGGATTTATTTTTTTTTTTTAACTTCTTTTTATTGGTTTACAACATAAAAGGAATGGGAGCGAACAGACAAAACAGAACAGAACAGAACCGAAACAAAAGTCACCCTCCCATTTTCCTTTCCCCCATCCTCCCCCCCTCCCTCTCCCCAAAGGCTGCCGCAGTGTGTTCGTGGTCCGTTGCCGCCTCGGGGCCGGCGCCGGCCGTTGTCAAGTTCGTAGCGGAGGGGCCGGTCTCCTGGTGGCCTCCCTCCCTTCTCTGGGAGTTTCCTTCCGTCTTGTCCTTGTATGTGTTTGCTGGTCTTTCCCAATTGGATTTGCACTATTCAGAGTCCGCGCTGGTCTCGACCTCGCCCCTTTTTTCCCGTTGGATCTCTCTCTCTGAATTGTGTAGTGTCTCCTGACGTGGGCGGTTCGATTTCTTCGTTTCCTGAGTCGTCTGGATCGCTGTTGTCAGTCGTATCTTCCTCGCCCCCTCTGCTAAACAGGTTTTGCACCAGGGAGTTCCATGCTTGTAGTTTGGCTCCGCTGTCGCTCTCTCCCCTTTGTGTAGCTCTCGCCCAGACTGCTGTCTCTGCTATTGCCCATTTCTGTAGGTCAGCCCACCATCCTTCCTTCGAGGGGCCTTCGCTCTTGTTCCATGCCATTGCTATGCGGCGTTTCGCTAGTATTGTCATTAGGTCCTTCATTTTTGCTATGTGTATCATCTGCCGGTGCCCCCTTGGGAACAGGCCCAGTAGGTATGTTGCTGGTGTTCTTGCTGGCATCTGTATGTCTGCTGTTAACGCCTTTTCTCTCACCGTGTTCCAGAAGTCTGCTATTTGCGGGCACGACCAGAACATGTGCACCATGTCGGCCTGTTCGTCTCCGCACCGCGGGCAGCTCCGGATTTGCCCTTCTCCCATCTTCGTCATTCTCTTGGGAGTTAGATATGCTCTGTGTACTATGTATATCTGCAGTTGTCTGAACCTGGCGTTTCTGGACACCTTTTTTGTGTACATGAGGACTTTGTTCCATTCCTCGTCTTCGAAAGGTTGTTGTAGTTCCTCTTCCCACCTCATCCGTGCTGTTAGTGCCTTTCTGTTGGTATGTCCCAGTATTCGCTCATAGAGTCTGGACACCGTGTGTCCTCCTTCAGATATGTCGTACCATGCCTCTAGTTCTCCTTCATCGTCCTCGGGCTCTGGCATAGTGCTCCACCTCTTCTTTATTGTTTGAACTAGGCTGTTGTGCAGGATGAATTGGCCCCTGTGTACATCTTGTTCTTCCATCAGGGTCTGGAATTCTACCCACTGTCCGTCACGCCACAGGTCCCCAATTTGGGCCACACCTTTGTCTTCCCATTGTGCTCTGTACGTGGTCAGGCTGGCCACTCGGGTGTCCACCAGCCCCGCCAGCGGGATGTGTCTTGAGCAGGGGTCTCGTATGCCTTGTGTCTTCCAGGCTCTTTTCCATAGTGTTCGGCCTAGTTGGGCTATTTTGGGTAGGTCTTTGGCTTGGGCAGCATTGATCCATAGTAATTCTCTCAGGTGATACCTCCGGAGTGTTGGCCCTATGATTATCGTGTCTATTGAGGTCTCCTCACCCAGCCATCTCACTACAAATTGGAGTTGTGCTGCCAAGTAGTAATATTCAAAATCTGGGAGTTTGATGCCCCCCCACTCATAGCTTCTCTGTAGTGTGCTCAGTGCCACCCTGTTTCGTCCCCCTCCCCATATGAAGGTTCTCGCCATTGTGTGTAGGTTCTTGAAAAAGTGCCTCGGTATGTTGTATGGGATGTTCGTAAAGTAATATAAGAGTCGGGGTAGGACTGTCATTTTTAGTAGTGCCGCCCGGCCTATCATGCCCAACGGTAGGGTCTGCCAGAATTTCATAGCCTTTTCTATTTTGTCTAAGGCTACTTGTGTGTTACCTGCGTGTGTTTCCATGGTGTCGTGATGGATGTTCACTCCTAGGTATTTGAAGGTGTTCGGGGCCCATGTGATGCCCAGGGGCGGTAATTGATCTAACGGTACTGCGCGTAGGCCTGCCAGGGGGAAGAGCAAGGATTTTTCTCTATTAACCACTATTCCCGACAACCTTCCGAACGCGCGTAGCGCCTCTAGTAGGTCCTGCAGGTGGGTGCGTGGGTTCTGTATGTAAAGGAGTATATCGTCTGCGTATATGGATATCTGGTGTGTCTCCCCGTCTATCTCTATGCCTGTGTCCTTGTAATCCGTTCTTAGGAATACTGCGAACGGTTCCAGGGCCAGGATATATAACATTGGGGACAGGGGGCATCCCTGTTTTGTGCCTCGCTCTATGCCCCATTCCCCAGAGACTTGTCTACCCGTCTTGACTCTCGCCCTCGGGTCTTTATATAGTAGTTCTATCCATCTTATGAACCCTTGACCAATTCCGTAGTGGGTGAGCGTTCCCAGGAGCCAGTCCCATCCCACCGAATCGAATGCTTTGATTGCATCCAGTGAGGCTACTGCACACTCCCCTCCCTCCTGGTTAGTCCTTTCTATAACGTAGTGGAGTCTGCGCAGGTTCCAGGACGTGTTTCGTTCTGGCACGTACCCTGTCTGGTCTGTGTGGATCAAGGTGGGTAGCACTCTTTTCAGGCGGTTGGCTAGTGCCGCCGTCAGGATCTTGGAGTCCTGGTTTATTAGGGAAATCGGTCTGTAGGAACCGCATTCAAGGGGGGGCTTGTCTGGTTTAAGGATCGGGATTATTATGGATTCTGACATGCTATTCGGGAGTCTTCCTTTCTCGTATGCTTCTTCTAGTGTTTCTAGCAGTCTCGGGACTATGTCATTTTTGTATTGTTTGTAAAATTCCCCTGGGAGTCCGTCCGGCCCCGGGGATTTCCCTGTCGGGAGCTGGGCGATTACTTCCGTTAGTTCCTCTGCAGTGAGAGGGGCGTCTAGTATTTGGGCCTGTTCCTCCGTCAATTGTGGGAGTTTGATTTCCGCGAGGGCTTCTCTCAGGTCTCCCTCCTCTGCCTCCTGGACCTTGGAATATAGGTTCTCGTAGAACTGCGAGAACACCTCGTTTATTCCCTCTTGGGATCTTATCACCTCTCCCTTTCTGTTCTGAATTTCATTAATTGGCTCCCGCTTAGTCTCCTGCTTGGTTAACCAGGCCAGGAGTCTGCTAGGCTTGTCTCCCTCGGCGTGTAGTTTCTGTATATATTTTCCATAGTCTAGCCGTCCCAGTCTTTCCCAGATCTCTACGCACTGCTGTCGCAGGGCGGTGAGGTTCTCTTGTTCCGCTCCCTTCTCCCCCGCTTGTCTCTCTGCCTTCTCGATTCTCCTTTCTAACTCATCTAATCGTGCTAGGGTTTCTCGCCTGAGACCTCCCATTTTCCCCATCGCCTCCCCTCTGACTACCACCTTGAAGGCTTCCCAGACCGTTCCTGTGCTTTCTACACTACCCTCATTATGTTCAAAATAGTCTTCTATTACGCTTTGGATGTGCTCCTGGAATCCCGCATCTAGTAATGCCTCTGCTCTCAATCTCCATGTTGGTATTGGGGCTCTCCTGTGTGTGTGTGCCCATGTGGTCGTCTGGGGGGCGTGGTCGGATAGGGTTCGCGCGTGTATGTGTGCCTCAGTGAATTCCCCCAGTGTCTCCTTGCCCGTAAACAGGTAGTCTATTCGCGTGAATGTCTTGTGTGGGGCGCTATAATGTGTGTATCCCCTCTCTTCCCCGTGTACCTTCCTCCAAATGTCTTCGAGCTCGAGCTGGTCCAGTATCTGTTGTAGTGCCCTCGCTGGTGGCGCTGCTCTCTTGTGCTTATTGTCCGACCTGTCCAGCCGGGGGTCTAGTGTGCAATTGTGGTCGCCTGCCCAGATCATCGTTGCGTTCCTGTACGGGGTCAGCCTGGGCGGGAGCGTCCTGAAGAAGGCCGTAGCGTCGTGGTTTGGGGCATAGGTGTTCACGAGGCATATCTCCCGGTTTTCTAGCATCCCATGGACTACCAGGATTCTTCCTTCCGCGTCTTTCTCCTGGTTGATGAGCTGGAATGGGACGCCCGGGGCGACCCAGGTTATGACTCCTCTGGCGTAGTTGGAGTATGTTGCACTATACATCTGGCCTCCCCATTTTTCCTTTATTTTGGCCTGTTTTTCCGCCGTCAGGTGCGTCTCTTGCAATAGTGCAATGTGGGTCTTTGTTTTGTTCAGCCAAGTATAGATCCTTAGCCTCTTGACATATGCGTTCATCCCCCTGACATTCCACGTGACAATTCTTAGGACATCTCGGTCCTTGTGGGGGCTAGCGGTTGCGGCCTGTTCTTTCCCATGGGCTCGCTCAGTGTCTCATTCTCTCGGTGTGTCCCAGCCGGGGGCCCGAGTTTCTTCTTCCGGCTGTTGAGTTTTGAATCATCCGTCCGTTTTCTCCCTCGGGCCATCTCTCTCTCAGTTGGCCGCTTTGTATTGTGGGTGGTCTTGCCTCGTGCTTTCCGCCAGCTTTTTGTTCGTGGGTGCTGTCCCCTGAGTTTGCTTTCCTTGTCGGTTCTTTGTGTGTGACGGCCGTTGGATCCTCTTCCGCTCTCTTTCTTTCTTTGCGGGCTTTGCCTTAACTCCCCAACTGTTGTAACTGTTAACCCAAATAACGTCAACAAACGCCCAGCCTCCCCTCTTCCGCTCGGGCTCCACCGCTTTCCAGGTGCCGCTTTTTCCTCCTCGGCCTTGCCCGTCGCGGCGTAGTGTCTTGAAACTGACACTATAAACATTGTTTTTACTGGGGCTTCTCCGCGGGTCTTGGCGGTTCTCCTTCCCCGAGTCTTATGCTCCCTTTGTAAGTCTTTTTACTGTAGGCTTTTCAGCTTGGAGGCTGTCGGTTGCTCCTTTTCGTTTCCTCCTGGTAGGGCACCTCTACCATCTTGTTCCTGTAGCGTTGAGTGTACTTGTCGTGCCCGGTTCTAGTCTCTATTTTGTCGGGGGTGGTTTCTGTTTCGCTCGTTCCTCTCCGCCGGTTGTGGAATCCCACGCTGGTCCATCCACTCCTGGGCGTCGGTCGTTGTCTCGAAGATCTGTGTTTTTCCATCGTGCAGTATTTTTAGTTTGGCTGGGTACAGCAGCATGAATTTCACCCCTGCCGCTCGAAGGCGCTCTTTGGTCTGCCAGAACTGGGCTCTCTGCTTTTGCACGAGTGCTGTGTAGTCTGGATATATCGTTATCCTGGCTCCGTTCCTTGTGATGTTCCCTCCTTCTCTCGAGAAGGTCAGGATTTTCTCCCTGTCTTTAAAGTTCATGATTTTTGCAATCATTGGTCTTGGTGGTGCTCCTGGGCGCGGTCTTCTAGTCAGCGCTCGGTGTGCCCTTTCGACCGCGAAGCCTTGGGATAGGGTCTCTGCTCCCACTTCTTGGATCAGTAGATTCTCTATGTAGTTCGTGGGGTCCCTTCCTTCCTCCCCCTCTGGCAGCCCCACTATTCGTACGTTATTGCGCCGGGCCCTGCCTTCTGCGTCTTCAGCTCTGCGTTCTAGTGTATTAATTCTTTCCAGTGCTTCCGTCATTTGTGTTCGCGAGGCGGACACTTCCTCTGTGTTGCTCTGCGCTTGCTGTTCCACTGTTGTCATCCTTTCTGCCAGGTTTCTCGTATCTTGTCTAAGGAGTCCCACGTCTACCATCACTGCGTCCAACTTGCCTTCTATCGACGTCTTTAACGCCCCTATGGCTTCCAGTATGCTACTTTCCACTTGCCTGATCTCTCCTTGCGTGGCGTATGGCTCCGGCATGTCTTTCTCCCCAGTCTCTGGCTGTTGGTCGTCGCTCTTTCGGGTGAATGTCTCCATGACTGTTTGTCTCCCTCTGCCGCCTTTAGGCTTGTCTGGCATGTTAGTGCCCACTGCTCTTAGCCTATAGTTGGGCTCTGTTCACTCTGGTTTTGTTTGTGCTTCTGTGGGTCCCTGCTCAATTCTCCCGCTCGCTTCCGCTCTTTCTTACTTGTGTTGCCTTATCATGGCGATTTCTCTCTGTGTCTTCGCCCTCGTTGTCCGTCTGCCGTCTCTCTCCGGTGTTCACTTCTCTTTCGCTTCCAGGCGATTGGAGTCTGTGCCTTGCGTAGGGCGGCTCGTTCCCCGGTTTCTGCCTGTGTGGGAGGGGGCCAGTTCGTGGTGACTATGTGGTTCTCACCTCCGTTTACTGGTTATCTGTGAGGCAGCTGGTTGGGGTGGTGTCCGGGTCTGCGTGTGATTTCTTGTCCTCCTCGTTATGACGGCGGCTACCTTTCTTCTCTCGTCTCGTCTCCGTTAGGTCTCGGCTCTCCTGGCCTTCCTCACGGTCTGTTTTCTGTTCCCTGGTCCTGGTTCCTGTGCCGCTGCGTCGCCTCCCTTCTCGGGATCACCCGTTGCTTGCTGGCTCTTTGCTTCTGCTGGTCACCTCTGCGTCGGCAGGGAAGGGCTCTTCTTCGGTTCGATCTGTTGGCCGCTTCCCGTCCGTGGGTCTCGACGCCTTCTTCCTTCCCGGTTTGGTGTCGCGCTGCTTCTGTGGTTGTCTCAGGCTTCTCTTCCTGTTGCTGCTGCCGGTGCCTTGTCTCGCTGCCAGTCGGGTGATGCTCCGGTCCTGCTTGGCCTGGGCGTTGGTCTGCTATCCCCCTCGGTTCCACTCCGGACTGGCAGGTAAGGGCTCTTCGTCGGCTAACCGGTCTGTGGGTCTTCTCGTATTTCGTATTCGTCGCTGTTTCTCCTATCGGGTTCCGCCGCCGCTGCTTCTCATCTCCGCGTTGGCCAGGTTCTTCTGGATCTAGTCCGTTCTCCGTTGCCTCTCGTTGTGGGATCCCTCGTTGTTCTGCTGCTGCTCTCCTCCGCCTCGTCGTGAAGGAATCTGCCTCGGTTCGGTCTGTGGGCCGCTTTCAATCCGTTCTGCCTCGCCTCCCGGGTTCTTCGGTTGTTCTGCTGGGCCTCCGCTGCTTCCACACTCCTCAGCGTCGAGGGGGCTCTCTCGATCTGGTCTACGAATCGTCTCCCGGTCTCTACCGTCCCGTCTCTCGGGGTCCCGCGTTGCTCTGTTGGCTCTCCGCCGTTGCCGCTCGCCTCCGTTCTTCTGAGCTCGGTTTGTAGGTCGCCCCTCGTCTCCGCTGCTTCACCGCTCAGGTTCTTCCGTTGTTCCGCTGGGCCTCCGCTGCTGCTGCTCGTCTCCGCCTCGGCTGGGGAACGCTGTTCTTCGGCCCCGGTCCGTGGGCCGCTTCTTATCCTTGAGCCGCGCCGTCTTCGCCTTCTCTGGGTCGGTGTCGCGCGGCTATCTCTGCGGTTGGCGTCCCGGATTTCTGCCTCTCTGGAGGTGCTTCGATCTTGCCTGATCAGCTGTCTCGCCCGGCTCCTCTCCTTCCCTTCGGCCTTCTTCGTGTGTCGAAGTGCAGTTCTCAGCGTCGCGCGCCCGCCATTTTGTTGGTGGTACTACGCGTCTCGCCCTCTTCTCGTTTTCGGTTTTCCGGGCTCCGTTTTCCCTCGGGTCTTCTCCCGTGTGTGCTTTGGGTCTTCCGACGTCTTTTCCTAGCGTTTGTTCAGGTTTTTCCGTCCAGATATGCGCCTTTCTCAGGATCTTTGGTCGGATCTAGTGGGAGCTTCTCAGAGTTCGCTCACGCTCGCATGGCCGCCAAGCCACGCCCCCCCACTGCTGGATTTATTATATGCTATACATCCTTTAAGAAAAAACAAAATGAAAAGTTCTCCCAAGACCTTATTTGCTACATCAAGTCATTAGAACAGGCATACTTCAACAATCCCACAGAAGACTCCTTCAAATCCCTTCTAGCAAAACGTTTAGAATTCAACAAATATAGCACAAATAAAGCCTGTTCCTCTTTATTAAGATCCAAAGCTAAATTGTACGGCGATCCAATAAATCAGGCAAATTATTAACCGTTTATCTAAAAAGGAAAAAAATATCATAACTTCAGTAGTTAGCCAACAAAATATCAGAGTTTCTAATTTGCAACAAATTAATGATGCATTTTCGGAGTTTTACTCCCAACTTTACTTGGCAGATCAACTAATTCTTAACAGTAATATTCTTAAATATCTCAGCTCTAATAAAAAGATCACTG
This sequence comes from Ambystoma mexicanum, assembly GCF_040938575.1. NCBI lineage: Eukaryota > Metazoa > Chordata > Amphibia > Caudata > Ambystomatidae > Ambystoma > Ambystoma mexicanum. The sequence continues at coordinate 24,244,694 of NC_090923.1, read as the reverse complement.
AACATCTAATAGACCTTTCATTCCATGATAACCCAAAGCTATTTTAGATCTTAAAATCAGTGAAGCCCCTGGACCAGACGCTGCTCTATAGATTTCTATTGTTTCTTTTCATCCCTACTGTCTCCTAAACTTCTTGAACTCTACAATCATTTTCGCCTTTCGGTGGAGTGAATTTTCCAGACTTCCTTAAATACCAGAAATCCTTTTTACTATGACAAATGACCTTATGTTTAAATTCTGGACCCCAATTTATTAAAACCCCTCGTGGATTATTTTGGAAACAAAACTCATTACTCCTTTGTCTTTTACTCACTAACTCAAAAATATCCGCATGCCAAACTTCCCCTTCTATACTCCTTCAAACAAGAATGGAATTCCTTAATTACAACATGTAATAAAATCCAAGAAATCACGAGCGCCTTCTTGTGATTTAATAAAGCTTTTTCTCATCAACCCAGCCATGACATCCTACATAAATGGTACTCAGCCGAAATTTTCCTAGTCTCGCATTTATTTAAGAATAATGCTCCCATACCTTTGCAAGACCTCAGTACTCGCTTCAATTTAAATTAATCAGATTTTAAAACGTATTCCAGTTTCGCTAAACGTATTGCTAAAGCTATTGTTAGGAAGGAAATGGTCCTATCCCACCCCCCCTAACGCCCTCCCACCATCAGTAGATGACGTATAGGCCAAGGGGCGAGAGGACCACACCCCATGGCACAAGTGTCTTATGACATAACATAGAAATTCATGCAAATAATGTTGTTCTCAGCCTCACCATAGACTCAATTTAGTACCACCCCTGACGCCATCTTTTCCTAGGCCCAAAAATCACCCCTCTGTAAACTCAGCTCTACCTTTTCCCCAGCGCCTCGCAGAGACAGCCCAGCCACCCTCTGTCAGCTCTCTGCAAGCCTTGTTCACAAGGAAGTCCAGCCATTCATTTCATTCAATTGTTTAGTATCATTTCCAAATGACTGTGCTCTCTGCCGACCGTGAGACCAGGCCAGGCGCAGGCCTGGCTGCCCATCCATCTCCACTACCCTGCCCATGCCCCCATGACCCACACCCTGCCAGGCCACGGTAGATTGGTCCCCAGCCATCGATCCTCTTTCATGTAGATAAACATCTAACATCTGACCCCCTTCCACTGACCATTCCAGAACCCCCAGGGTACAGTTAATTCTGTGCTGCAGTATATGCTCCCTAAAACTAACACATGTCTGCATGAATCATGAGCCATCAGGTAGATCAAAACCTGCTGGGGAAGACACCGGGGAGTGGGAACCCAGGATCAATAAAACCCTAGATGCAGAGGTTGGAATGCCAGTATATTAGTCTGTATTCCCTGAAGTACCCTCATTGATGTAATGATTTTTATGTTTGCCATTATTCTTTCATTATCAGTTCCTGTTGTTTAGCTTAGTTAGGTAGCTATGTTTCATATTTGTCTTGACCTTCACCGCGGAGATGAGCCCAGTTGACCCACGTGCCACCTGACTGACTGTGAAGCAGCGGCAAATCACAGCCTGGTGTCCCCTATAGAACAGGCTCTGCCATATGGGCTCACCAATCGACAGTTATTTTGTACCTTATAGTGTGACATCATGCATGACGAAATCGTCTCTCAAAAGGTGCTGCCCATGTATTGTTTGGCAGAGCGCTCTCGGACAGCAGAGTTCTTTGCTTGCATACTTTATTTTATGAAAAGTGTGTTGATCCTTGCAACTCATCTCCTAGCCTTATTCCCTTTTGGGTCGTCTATTTTATTTCCTTATTGCATGAGAACACGTGTATATGAGGGAGTGTGCCTTCACTATTCCTCATTATACACATACAATTCCCACAAAATATTTAGAACTAATTTTGTACTCTCACTCCACCAAAGCATCCAAATTATATTCCATTCTCAATCAGTCCACTGATAACACCGTTAAACTCTATGACCTGTGGGAATCTGATTGGAACTTAAAAATCACTCACAAAGTGTGGACTAAGATATGGCTCAATGCTTTTCCACTTCTGTTGCAGCAAATCCCACTCAATCGCACTACTTTATATAACACAGAGCCTATCTTAGGACACAAAGAGTTGCCAACATGTCTAACTCCAGCCAAAGTGCATGCTGGTCCTGCCAATCTTCCTCTGCAGATTTCATTCATTCCATCTTTAACTGTTATTTTGTTTTTACATTTTGGACTCATATATGGAAATGCTTACAAATGTTTTTTTCATTTCAGAAGCCTCGAACATTATGTAATATCATGATTGGAGCTGCAGCAAATCCCTATGTCACATATTACTTTGTCTGATTTATTTAATTTTCTGTTATATATTGCCTTCTTTCTCATTGTGTGTAATTGGAAAAATGCTTGAAAATTAACTTATAATTTATGGTGGAACTCTGGTTGCTCTTTTCACAGAATTGAAAAAATGTATGCCTTATCAACAAAAATTGTACCTAAGTTTCTCTTCCCTCTCCCTACTCTTACCTTAACATGTCTGGCCCCCCTGGTTGTCCCGAACCATGCTATGGTTTTACTTCATATTTTTATTTACCTCACTTTTCATGCAAATTGCTATAATTGCTGGGTTCCCCCAGCCTTGGTCTGCCTGGTCTGGGTGCCCCCAGACCAGGACATAACATTGGCGACGAGGGAGTGAGGGCCCTGTGCCCCGCTGTGTCAAGTGGCACATTGGCAACCATCAGAAGGAGGAGGAGCCTGCCCGTCTGCCGTGGCTGTCTGGCATTTCCCTTGGCTGGGCCCAGCGAAGGGTCTGTGGCGGCTCGAGAAGGAGTTCCCCCACTCCACAAAGAAGAAGGAAAATGCCTGGTGGCATGGGCCGCACCAAGATGCCCCCATGCGGTGTCGGCCGCAACAAATGGGGAAGCAGCGTCGGCTGCAAATATGGGAGGTGAAGGTTGCCGCGAGAATGAGGATCTGGATTCCTCTCACCCCAGGAAGGCGGCGTCGGCTGCGAACAAGAGGCAGCTGCACCCCGCAGCATCTGCCGCAAAGAGAAGAGCTCGGCTGCCCCCCTCCAAGACAAAAGAAAATAGCCAGCGGCTGCCGCCGCAATGAAAGGCGGCCGCCAGGAAGATGGGCCCTGTGCCCCATGCTATGTGTGCCTGTCTTTCCACAGCACCCGGCTGGCAGTTTCACCCTCGGCCGCTGCCTTCTGTGTAAGGGTGCTCATGCGGCCGCGATGCCCGTAACATCCGCTGCCTCTAGTTTGTCTGCACCCGTCCGACGGAAGAAGGTGAGTACCTGGCTGCCCCCACCCCACGGCAGTGCCAGCCCGCACTTTGACTCCCAAAGCTCTCCATGTGGAAGCTGCGTTCCTGGCTCAGGAGCCCAGCTGGAAGGAAGGGAGGATGTCCCTTCAATGTTCACATGCTGGGTGTGTTAGGCAGAATCCTGTGCAGTTCCCTTAGGGAGCCCTACAGAAGATTAAGACTTCAGGTATATGCAATAAATCCCCTTTGATATCAGTCTGTACCACAAAGATTTAGTTGGCAGCTGTGGCTAAGCAGTCAGACATTTCTCAAGAGAGAGATGAGCAGTATTCAGGGTTTACACATTAGGACTACAATACTATGGAACAAGGAAACAGTGACCAAAGCTTTGTATTAAAAAGAATATATATTTATTTTATACACTTCTAGTTCAACTTATAAATCACAGTTATTAAAGCAAGTTAAAATCAGTCAAGGAAAATATACACAACTCCCTGGTTAAAGTGTACACAATTTTGAGCAAGTGTGAAAACTGAGCAAAATGGCACAGTGAAAACCAAACACAAATTGCACTCTATCAATTTCTCACAAGGGAGGGAAAGAACAAGTTATACAGGAAATACTCTTAGGCACCCTAGCAACACTTCCCAATAAGATTGTGAACAAGTTTAGGCAAGGCAGTACTTTAGCATGTATAATCGTGAGGTGAAAACCGAGCAAAATGGCACTTCACAAGTTTAAAAAGTGGGACGGAAAAGGTGGTTATAAGAGTTAGGTGCACCAACACATTTCTAGGTGAGAAGCAATCTACAGAAGGCAGTTGTAACAGATTCAGCCAGAGTCAATAGGCCTGTGCCAGAGTCAGTGGTACAGGGCAAAGAGCCCAGGAGCAAAATGTTCTTGTAGCTGCAGTCAAGTCTTTGTTAAACGATTTGAAAAGGTGGTTGCAGAAGGTGAAAGACAGTGTTAGATGATAGGGGCGGCCAACCCAGCAGGTAGGTAAAGGATTTAAAACACCTTTAGCGGTACCAAACGAAAAGGGAGGCCTGGCGGAACAGAAGCCCGCCAAAAGGACGAACAAAGGATCCTCGACCTGGGTTAGGATCTTAGAGAAAGACACGATAAAGAATTTATATAAAAGTTCTGGCAAATAAAACCTACCGGAGTAAAGTTAATATAAAAATAAACCGGCGGTATGTTAGAGGCTGTCAGTAAATGTGGTAGCCTCGAACAATGGGAAAATCCCATAGGGAAATATTCTCGGTTGAATATTTTTGGTAGTAACCACTGCCACCAGCCAGAAACTTTTGGGAGAGGGACTGTACGGTACCCTGTCGAAAATGGTTCTAAGGGGAAAACTATATTTTTTTTATAACTCTGTTTATTGATTTTAAACAACATAACATAAAGAAACGTACATGAATAAGACATGGATCAGCGGTATACATTTTGAAGGCAATTAACCATAACAACAGGGCCCGCGGGGCCAAGGCCCGTAAGACATCAATAGGACAAGGCAGGCAAACAATGCTAGCAGCGTTACCGATGTACCCCCACCCGCAGGGTTCATTGAGCATCCAGCCATTTACCCCATATTTTTTCGAATTTGCAGGGACAGCCCCTTGCATTATACATCCGGCGCTCTAAGGTTGCGCACCTGTCCAGCTCATTACTCCACCGGTTCAGGCTCAGTGGATCGGCAGATCCCCAATTGGCCCCGATAAGTCTTTTGCCTGCCCCCAACGCAATTGCCAAAAACATTTTCTCATATTTGGACAGGTCTACTTCACCCCCAATGCCCAAGAGTACCATCTTGGGGTCCCTAGGGATTGGTGTCACCAGAGCGGCTGAGATTGTGTTGACACAGCCCACCCAGAAGGCCTGTATCGCCTGACAGTCCCATATCATATGGTAGAAGGTGGCGGGTTCAGTTTTGCATCGAACACATGTCCCGTCTTCTATTCCACCCCATCTGGCCATTGCAGTGCGTGAGTGGTATGAACGATGGAGGATCCTCAGCTGTATTAGTCTGAGCTTGGATTCTATAGCGATTTCTCTGGGGGACATTAACGCCTCCACCCAATCTTCAGGTTCCAAGGGGCCCAGATCCCTTTCCCACTTTGCCTTTAGCCCGTCGAGTTGTGCAGCCCCGAATGAGTTAAGGGCCTGATAGAGAGTGGAAGTGACCATAGAAGAGATGTGCTGCGGGAGAATATTGGTCTCGATGGGAGAGCAGGGTGGTACGACCGTCGTGTCGGGGAATTGGGTGCGGATGGTGTGGGACAGTTGCGCATGCCAAAACCTGTCGATGGGTGCCAGGTCGAATCGTTCGCGCATGGTCTCAAAGCTCAGGAGGCGACCCTCTTGTATCACGTGTGCTAATGTGTGTATTCCTTTTGCCAGCCAGTGACCGAAGGAGCCCATTTTTACTAGTTCCGGGAGGAGCGCATTGTGCCATATGGGTTGCAACAGTGTTGGCTGTCCTTCCCAGCCGATTAGTTTGGGTGCGGCCCGCCAAGCGCGCCGGATGTGGTGGGTCATTTTGGGCAGCACCGGGAGTTGATCGTGGGTGGCATAGAGGATTTGGAGCGGTGTTAGCGGGGACATGGTCTCTAGCTCTATACGGGTGTGTGGCAGTGTGGGGTCCGCGTGCATCCAGTCATTCACTACTCCTATCTGTGTGGCCAGGTAATAGGTGCGTATGCAGGGTAAACCGATGCCTCCCTCCCACACTGATCTCTGGAGCGTGTCAAGGGCGATCCTGGATTGTTTCCTGCCCCATAGCAGAGTGCGCAGGTTCTTGTCAATGAGTGCGAAGGTTTCTCGGGGATGGGGAATGGCGCGTTCTGGAGGACAGACAACAGTCTGGGAAGGGTCATCATTTTGAATAGTGCGGCCCGGCCCATTAGCGATAGGGGAAGAGATTGCCAATGGATGGTGTCTCTGTTAAACCGCTCTATTACTGGTTGTATATTAAGTCGGGGGAACCCATCAAGCGTCGGGTCGAGCCGTATACCCAGGTATTTGAGTTCCCTGATAGAGACGTGATATGGACAGGTCTCCCGGATCGCAGACTCGCCACCCTGAATCGGGAAGAAAATGGTTTTGGCATCATTAACCTTTAGGCCTGCAAAGTGCTGATATTCCCTGAGTATGAGGGAGACCACCGGGCACGAGATACTCGGGTTACTGAGGTATATGAGCAGGTCATCCGCATAGAGCGAAAGGCGGTCTTCTCCTCCTCCCGGCCAGAAGAAACCGGTCCAGTTGGTGTTAGCTCTAAGCTCAATTGCTAGTGGGTCGATGGCCAGGAGGAAGAGGAGTGGAGACAGCGGGCATCCCTGTCTCGTGCCCCGGCCCAGGGGGAATGATTTGGAGGACCTGCCGTTCACCCTCACCGTGGCCTCCGGGGCTGCATATAGAGGTTTTACCCAGGATATAAATGTCTGCCCCAGGTTCATCCTAGCCATGATCTCCCACAAGGCATCCCACCCCACAGAGTCAAACGCCTTTTCGAAGTCCACCGCCAGGAGGGCGAGTGGGGCTGGTATTTCCTTTGCCCTGGACAGCGCCAATTGGACTCTGCGTAAGTTCATCTGAGTTGATTTATTGGGCATAAAACCACATTGGTCTGGGTGGACGAGGGTCTCAATCACTTGCAATAGTCTGTTAGCGAGTGTTTTGGCGAGAACCTTCGCTTCGCCATTGATCAAGGATATCGGACGATAGGAGGCGCATTCCTCCGGGGGTTTCCCAGGCTTATGTATGACAACTATGCATGCCTTCCTGAGGTCTGGGGGAAGTACTCCTAGTTCCCTGCTGCGTAGAAACACGCGGTGCATGTGGGTAGGTAGCGTGCTACCGAGGCATTTCCACGTTTCTGTTGGGAATCCATTGGGGCCCAGAGTTTTCCCGGGTTGGAGTTGTGCCAGTGCATCTTGCACCTCGGTGTCAGTGATGTCAGCATTCAGGAGATCAGATTGGTGCTGCGGGAGTATCGGAATCTCGATGTGGTCGAGGTATCGAGAGGGTTCGACTGATGGGTTCCCAATGGGTGGGGTATAAAGATTTTTGTAATAGGTGGCGAATGACTCGACAATATCCGAGTCTTCTGTCAATAATGTCCCATCTGGAGATCTGATTGCCCTTACGTGTCCCCTGCTCTGCACGCGTCTCTCCAACCAGGCCAAAGTCTTGTTAGCTTTGTCGCCCCTTTCATATATTTGGCTTCGGACTAATTGGTGGGCAGTTCGTGCATTGTCTAGGGATAGGTTACTGAGGGCGTCTTGCGCCGTGAGCATCGCTTCCTTTGCTTCTTGGATGTTTTGTATAAGGATTTGTCGCTCACACTCCAAGACGCGTGCTTCTGCTTCCCTGACCTTCTGGACTTGGCGTTGTTGGTAGGCGGAAACCGTGGAAATAACCTCCCCTCGTAGGACTGTTTTGATGGCCTCCCAGGTCGAAATCGGGCAGTCCACCGAGCCCTCATTAAGTTCAAAATATTCCGTTGTCCTCTTTTCTAGCTCCTCCGCAATTTCAGGAAGACGGAGATGGTATGTATTTAGGCGCCAATTACGATCCGGGCGGCAGGAGGGGTACTTGAGAGTTAAAAGAAGCGGGGAGTGGTCCGAAATTCCTCTCGCGAGGAATGCAGCGTCGAGAAGCCTGTGGGTTATGTTGCGGGGGATGAAGGCGTAATCGATCCTGGAGAATGATTTGTGGACCCCTGAGTAGAAGGAGAACCCTGCCTCGTCTCCATGAAGTGTGCGCCATGCGTCCACCATTCCTGAGGTCTCGGTGAACGTTGCGAGCGGCGTGAAGGTGGGGCGTGTTCCAGCTCTCCTATAGGTTCTGTCGACTGTGATGTCCATTACTTCGTTAAAGTTCCCTCCGAGCACCCACATATCAGCCTCCTCCTCCAGAAGCAAGCTCTGTAGCTCGGCGAGCAGTTCTTTCGTCAGCGTGGGGGGGGGCATAGATTGCTGCCAGGCCCCATGTCTCGCAACAGATGTCCGCCAGCATCAGTACATAGCGGCCCCGGGGGTCTGCCCTGATCTTCCTAACCTGGAGAGGGACTCTCTTGTGGACGAGTATCATTGTGCCCCTAGCTCCTTTCGTGAATCCGGCATGGTAGACATTCGAGCAATTAGATCTTTTGAAAAAGTTGGTGTTTGTGCCTATCAAGTGCGTTTCATTTAAGAGGGCAATGTCCGGTGAATGTCGGTTTAGGTACTGGAGCACCAGTCTCCGCTTTATGCTGGAGCCGAGGCCATTGACGTTCCAGGACAGTATTGTCACCTTGTTGGAGTTCATCCTGTCTGCGTGAGTCTATTTGTTGGGGTATCTGGGAGGATTAGTGGCAGTTGCATTTTTCCCGGGGTCGTATGTCGTTTTCCTCTCAGGGGGGGACATCCGGGGGCTGCCTCGCACTGGAGTGCCTGAAGACTGGCTTTGTGTCTCTGGTCCTGGCCCAAAACAGTGTTTGTTTGCCTTGCCTGCTCTCATCGGTTTCCAGCTTTCTTTTCTCGTGATTCCGTTTCCTCGAATCCCCAAAACTCCCCCCTCCCTGTACTTCCTCCCCCAACTGGGAGCACCTGTCGCCCAAACATTGAACTTATAACTTGGTGAACTTAAATTTCGTCGGGATGATCCGACCTAGGGTGGTAGTGAAAGAGGCACAGTACTTGTAATTAAATAGGAGTTCGTTTATTAAATGGAGCTCCCCGGAGCCCCAACCAACATTGGTCATGTACACCTTTCAACTCCGTTTCAACTGCCAGCTTGGTCACGCGGCTCTCGCTCATATCAATATAAAAGAGCGCGCGTGACCACCGCGAGGCATAACATTCTTACCATTGTTTGAGACATGCATATCTCTACACATCTTTCCCCTTTACAGAAAATTTAACAAGAGAATCTGATAAGAACAGAGTAAAGAAAACATAACTGATACGATGTAATGAACACAGTATAAAAGAGAAAACTTTCTTAAATTTAAATATGAACTGTTAACATTTTTTTTTTCACATTTAAATCCACATGCAATTAGTATTAGAAGATCAAATTTCAAGTTTCATAATCTCTCATCCATACAGGCTTTGACCTAGACCTATGCGGACCTTCTTCATTGGTTATCACACCAGCATCATGATTTTTCACCGCTACTACACTTTCTTTCATCTCTTTCTCCAATTCCTTTTCATTGTTCACTTTTACTTCTTTTCCTTCTAACCGTTCGCCCAATTTACTCTCTTTCACGTCCCCTACTTTTGCCAACCTTCCTTTAGACCAAACTTCTCCTCCTTCCAAGATGACAACATTACTTTTTACTGCACAAATTCTCTTCGGTCCCAGGAACTTACTTTCTACACATTTGTTCACTAGTCTGGGATTTTTAACATACACCATCTCCCCAATCTTCCATTCTTGTTCCTTCACTCTCATCCTGTCATCAAACAATTCCTTGTTCCTCTCTTGATTCAAAGCAATGAGTTTCATTATGTGACTCCGATCCACATTCACCACCTTGGCCATGCCTAACCAACCTGGACATAGCTTCGTTGCAGGTTCCCTACTATTCATAGACACAAATGGAGATATACCCGTTACCGAGTGTGGTGTAGTGACATAATTCCATGTTAACATCCTTAATACTTCTCTCCATGGTTGTCTTGATTTCATGGCCATTTGTAAGCCCCCCTTTATGTACCTGTTAATTCTTTCAACAAGCCCATTAGCTTTGGGATTATACAATGCTGTTCTCGTGTGTTTTATGCCATATTCTGCAAGAAATTTCTTCATTGCTACTGACACGAATTGTACCCCGTTGTCCCATACAATTTCCACAGGCACTCCTTCTTTAAGAAAAACTCTCTCCAGAAATACAATCAATTCCTTAGCCGTGACTTCCTTCACCGCCTCCAATTCAAACCATTTAGAATGGTAGTCTACCACCACAAATACAAATTTTAATCCATCTCCCAAACCTGATATTGGACCCATAATGTCCACTGCCAACTTACTCCAAGGCTGGTCTGGCACTACATTAGGTATTAATGGTGCTTCTCTCACCACCCTGCATTTGTCACTAGTTTGGCAAACCATGCAATCCTTGACATACCTTTCTGCACTTCTGTCTATTCCTGGCCACCAATAATTCTGCCTCAACTTCCTTTTCATGGCAGCTTCTCCTGGATGTCCCTGATGTGCCAGTTTTATCAATACAGATCTGAGTGATTGTGGTACAATAACGCATCTACCCCTCCTTTGTCTGTTTTCACACAAATTCAATTCATCCCTTATCTCACACCAGGTATTGAATTTACTCTCTAACTCTCCTTTCGCTGGCCATCCCTTCACAGTCCAATACTTCACAAGTTTAAGATCTTCATCTTGATCTTCTTCCTGTATCCACTCTTCTTTACTAACTGCACTCTGGATTTCAGCCACTACTGACTCCTCCTCTGTCTCCCTTTCTTCAACAATATCACTGTTTATCGGCAGCCTGGACAAACAGTCCGCTACCACGTTTCTCTTTCCCGGCAAATAGCTCACATCAAAGTTAATTTTGGAGTCCCAAACCCCATCTGCTAATCCTTGGGGAGCCCAACGCCCATCTCCCACTCTCAAAAAGCTGAACCATGGGCTTGTGGTCTGACCTGACTACGAACCTTCTTCCCCACAAGAAAAACTTAAAATGATTTACGGCCCAGAACATGGCCAAAGTTTCCCTTTCTATAACGGAGTATTTGCACTCCGCTCCTCTTAGCGTCCTAGACGCAAATGCAATCACTCTTTCTGCATTGTCCTTGTCATACTGCACCAATGTTGCTCCCAGTCCAAGCATACTCGCATCAACCACCAAAACACTCCTGTCTTTGAGATCGAATCTTCCTATGGAGGGCGCTTCACACACTGCTTTCTTGACACTCTCAAAAGCCACATCACATTCTGCCGACCATTCAAATTTCGCCCCCTTCTTGAGCAACATTCTAAGAGGAATAGACACTTTGGCAAAATCTTTCACAAACTTATGATAATATTCGGCCAACCCCAAAAATGATTTCACTTGTTCCTTATTCTCTGGCACAGGCGCAACTTTCACTGCCTCCGCCAAATTCCTCTTAGGTCTCACCCCTTGTTCGTCTATCTCATGTCCCAGATATTCCACTTTGTGTACTGCAATCTTACACTTGCTCCTTTTCACAGTTAACCCTGCCTCACCCAATCTGTTTAACACCTGTCTTAACACCTCATCATGTTCTACTGTGGAACCGGCATATATTAGTACATCGTCCTGAAACACAATTGTGTTCTTTACTCCACTCAACACTGTCTCCATCACCCTTTGGAATACAGCCGCCGCCGAGGCGAGTCCAAACGGCATCCTGCAATATTTAAATGTTCCAAACACTGTAATAAATGCCGTCAAATGTTGATAATCCTCCTTCAATGGGACTTGATGATACGCCTGAGAAAGATCAATAACTGAGAATATCTTGGCATTGTTCAACACAGATAATTGGTCACCAATTATCGGCAGGGGATGTCTATCTATTAAGAGGTTTCTGTTCAGGTCTCGCAGGTCTACACATAGTCTGATGTCTCCATTTGCCTTAGCTGCTACCACCACCGGCGACAACCACTCGGAGCTTTCAGTCCTCTCAATTATTCCCTTTTGAAGTAGCGATTCTACTTCTACCTTTAACTTTTCATTTAAATCATGAGGCACTGGCCTCACCTTGTGCACTTTAGGACTGGCTCCTGCTTTCAGCTGGATTTGATGCTCAAATCCCTTTAACATTCCCAATTCTTCTTGAAACACTCTAGGATATTCCTTCTCCCATTTATCCTTCAACTCTGCTACATCAATAGGCCTTTCCGCATTCGCTTGGATTCTGATTCCTAACTTCCACTGTTCACCCCATCCCAGGAGTGACGAACCTTCTTGAGTAACATATATCTCAGCTCCACAGCTTCTTCCTTTGTATTTGATGGATGCCTGGAACATCCCTAAAATCTCAATTTTTACATTTCCATAAGCATAGGGTTCAATGTTATGTTCTTTCAACTGCTTTACATCTCCCTGCATGCAACCCAAAAACGTTGCCTTCGACATCAAAGTCCACGGTGAACAACTGTCCACTTTCATTGTTACTATTCTCCCGTTGACCATGAACACATCCGTTGGTGCCCCTCCTTTATTTGAAACTTCCAATATTTCTAGCCATGCTTTGCTTGGTGGCTCACTGCCATTGCATGATCCTCTTCTTGTTCATGCACTCTTCCTCCTGCTTCGATGTTCTGTACCATTCCCGATTCACGACATACTCTCGCAAAATGACCCTTTTTCTTGCATTTCAAGCACGATATATTTCTGGCTGGACAGAACATGCTCGTTGATATGTGGCGGTTACTCCCACACTTATAACATTTTATTTCCTTGTTAGGAACCCCTTTGCGGAATCCCCTCACTGCAGCCACTTCTCCTTCTGACTTATCTCCTTTCATAGTATTCATATATTTATGGGTCTGTTCCATGCTTCTTGCTGTGTCTATGGCTAACTCCAGTGATGCATCTTTTGACAGTAGCCTCTCCTGTATTTTTACATTGTTTATGCATCTAACCAATTGGTCTCTTATCAGAGAGTCTGTGAGTAGTCCAAATTCACACGTGTGACTAAGGGAGCTTAACGCTGCAATAAAGTTTTCCACAGGTTCTTGTGGATATTGTACCCTCTGGAAGAACTTGTGTCTTTCAAATGTTATGTTCTTTTAGCTTCAAAATGAACTTCCAACTTCCTTTCTGCCATCAAATACTGATCCACATCTCCTTGGCCTTGCTGTGGAAGATCTGGCAACCCTTCATAAACGCTCCTGCCTTCGGTTCCTAAATTGTGTAGCAAAATCGCTTCTTTCCTTGCTGATGTGAATTTGTCACCTCCTATGGCAATCAAATACGTGTCAAACAACTTCTTCCACCTGTCCCACCTAATTGGCGGGGCACCTGTTTCTGCCAGGAACAGTGGTGGCGGTGACATACTTGCTGCAGCCATTTTATTTGTATTATCCTGATATTGTTATTACCAATTTTTTATTGTGTGCACACTCTCACAGACGGTTGACTCTACCTTTGCCAGTTACTAACTGGTTCCTCCTTCCCCAATGTCAATGTCTCTTTGGGTATCCTAATCTCTATTCCAAAGTTCTTTAAACCTTGACTTTATATTTAACGTCTTTTGGGCAGCACTTCTCTTTTCTATACCAGCTGTATCCTCTGGGTGGCGCTGTCTTATAATGCAGGTGGCCATGTTTTCAGTTTAGAGTTTATCTCTAATGTGCCTCCCCCTCTTGTTGTTTGTTGTTTGTGCTTAGCCCAGCCCCACTCCCCCTCCACTCCTCACCTCTGTGTCCAACGAGGCTGGGGTGGGTGGGCGGCACCGACCTGGATTAACTGCTATGGCTCTTATCAGTGAGCCGCCGAGGCGGGGGAACGAAGAGCACCACGCTCCTCCTTCACCGCGGAGACCGTCTCCCTGCAGCACCTCACCATCCGGCTGCTGCGGAGACAGTCCTCCTGCAGCCCCCACCTCCGTGTGCTGCTCTGTGCGGCGTCTGGGATCCGCTACCGATGCCGACGTCCCGGCACTCTGCCTCTCCTCAGAGGATCGCCCCGCCGGCTCCGTGGCGAGCTCCGTGCCTCGTCGCCACTGAAAGAGGCACAGTACTTGTAATTAAATAGGAGTTTGTTTATTAAACGGAGCTCCCCGGAGCCCCAACCAACATTGGTCATGTACACCTTTCAACTCTGTTTCAACTGCCAGCGTGGTCACGCGGCTCTTGCTCATATCAATTCAAAAGAGCGCGCGTGACCACCGCGAGGCATAACATTCTTACCATTGTTTGAGACATGCATATCTCTACAGGTAGCTCCTGTGGAGTTACCTGGACTGTGCCTGAAACTGCGATGCCCAGGCGGTGGCGGCCGCAGTGGTGTAGTTTCAATGGTGTCCCGTAGAGAATTCAGTGCTGTGATGCCCAGGCCTCATCCGTTCTCTGTGGTATTCCTGGAGGGACGCCTTGGTGATTCCGTTTCGGGGTCTGTCGGAGTGAGAGGTGGCGAGTTCTGCCCGGGCCCGTGTTTGCGAGCGGACGGTCCAGAGGGCGAGCGTTGGGCCGTGGCCCATTGAGGATCTTTGTTTCGAGCCAATCCCATGGTTCTTTGGGGTTGTGGAATAGGTGTGTCATACCCTCATGGTGGACCTTGAGCAACGCCGGGAAGAAGAGGGCGAACTTAATTGACAGAGAGTGAAGTTTCTTCTTAACAGAGTCAAACGACTGGCGGGCCTTCTGGACCTCTTTAGTATAGTCCGGGTAAAACCCCACTTTGTAGCCGTTGTATGTGATTGGGCCGGAGGCCCGTGCCATCTGGAGGATGGCGTCTCGGTCCCGGTAGTTAAGGAGGCGTGCAATTATAGTTCTGGGTGGGGCTTATGGGGTAGGTCGCCCAGTGGGTACCCTATGTGCTCTTTCAATAGAGAAGAATTTCGACAGTTTCTTGGGGGCAAAGATGTGAGTCAGCCAGTTTTCTAGGAAAAGTTTGACACTGGGGCCTTCCTCTTTCTCCGGGATCCCGAGAATCCTGAGGTTATTGCGTCGTGCCCTGCCCTCACTGTCTTCGGCTCGGTATTCGAGTTGGTTGACCTTTTGGGCAATTATGGTGAGTTGTTGTTCCAACTGGCGGACGTTATCTTCTGTGTCTGACACTCTTTGTTCCGCTTCTCCGACCCTAGACGATAGGTTGCGGACATCCTGGCGTAGGAGAGATACTTCTGTGGAGACTTCACCTATCTTGGGTTCTAGCGATGTTCTCGAGTCCCCAATTGCCTTCATTAGGTCATTCAAGGAGAGTTGGGGGTCCTAAGTTTCTACTCCGACACTTGCTTCTGCCAAGCTTTGTGTCTCCTGTCAAGGGGGTGCCTCCACTGTGTACAGGTCCATTTTACTCTGCAGGGTCTGCCTCTTGGCCTTGTCCTTGCCCATGGTCGAGTCAGTAATTAGTATGAGGATTTGGGCCGGGTGGGTCGTGTGGGTGCCCCACGGGGATTGACGTGGAAACCAGGGTGAGGTGGGCTTGCCGGGCGTCCATCTTCCACCACTTTGTCTTCGCTCCCGGGCCTCGGCGGGGCTATGTGGATCGGTGTTTGTCGATCCGCTGTTCTGGCTGGTCTGGTGCACCTGTTGGAGGATCAGGAGTCCGTTGGGGGGGGTGTTTGTGGTTGCTCCCCTGTGGGAAGGAGCGTAGTCTCTGTGGGTATGGGCCTTTCCACGAAAGCTGCCGGATGTGTGGGGAGGAGGGGGGGGGCAGCGTGGGCGGGACTCAGCCCCGTGTTGTTGGTGCCCCGTGGGGGTCGTTCTGCTACGTGTCTACCCTAGTTGCGGTCGTTGCACCGCAAGGGAGAAGAGTCGGAGGGGGCCCACCGTGAGCAGGTGGCTCCGTTGTTCGTGGGGAGAGGTGCCTCCCGCCGCCGCACTTCAAGTACAGCTCTGCTGTACATAGGCCACGTGGGGAGAGCCGTATTATTGTTGTCCCAAGTGTATAAGGGGGCACGGGGGGGAGATATGGCGATTCCCCCACCTCATTCACTCTCGTACCTGGTTACTGCTGGGCACGTGTGCAGCGTAACTTCCATCCACAGGGGAGCCCAGCACACGGTCCTTCCTGTCGTGCTGCAGCTCGACCCCGCGCGTTGCCGTCTCGCTGATGGGGGGGTCGGATCTCCAGGGGGGACCACGGGTCAACAGGCAGGTTGGTGTTCAAGTTCATGGAGGGAGTATGGCGCGTTATTCCGCCCGCCTCTTAACGCTGCTTCCTGGGTCCGCTTGTTCGCAGCGCTGTCGGAGGCGGAAAGGGGCCGTCTCGGATGGCCTTAGATGCGGGGAACCGCCGTTGGCTCTCCGGCTGTGTCGGTGGGTAACTGCCGGGGCCTGCAGTCAGCCCGGCCGAGCGTGTGCCCTCCGTCCCCGCTTTCGGAATCACCAGTGTCCGCCGTGCCGCGGAGGGGGGGAGGGGTGGGCAGTCGCTTCACCCGCACCACAATGGCCGCAGATCGCCGCCTGACGAATTCAGGTCGATTCTCGCGTCCCCTGCACCGATGCGCCTCGGGGACGTGGCGACTGTTTCCCTGTTGTGTCCGCCGCCTCCTATGTGCCGCTGGGGTGTTCCTTTCTAGCAAAAGAGGGATAAATTGTAGGATATTTGCCGCGGCCGCCAGGAGCTAGTGCGGTTAGGTGAGCATGCGTTGCGCGCGCATACGCAGTCCTAAGGGGAAAACTATTAACCCTTGCTGAAGTCAATGGGGACTTTACATGCCCTGGGAGACAGTAGTCAGTCCCAGGGTATGGAGTCTATGTTTGGGGGTCACTATGACACCCCTGTGTTACTGCACGGAGGGTGCTGTGTAACACATTTGTATAAAGATGGTTCCTATGAGGGTGAGATAAACCCCATAGACATTGAACACAAAAATATAGCCTAGAACACACATAGCAAATATGCCTAAGAGTG
This sequence comes from Ambystoma mexicanum, assembly GCF_040938575.1. Classification (NCBI taxonomy): domain Eukaryota; kingdom Metazoa; phylum Chordata; class Amphibia; order Caudata; family Ambystomatidae; genus Ambystoma; species Ambystoma mexicanum. The sequence continues at coordinate 24,227,886 of NC_090923.1, read as the reverse complement.
GGAAAAAGAGTCTCACTCTTAGCAGGAGAAAAAAACAAACCCTTCAAATCCAGCAAAGCTGCTGGGGGACTCTATAGGTAAGGGAAATTAGCCATATAATGAGAATTCTCCCTAACAGGGTGCTGCTATAATAAGGAAAGATGCTCACTGAGCGCTGCGTATCCCGACGGGCAAAGAAGAAAAGAAGAGCAAAATGTGCATGGCCCTTTAACGATTCTGGCCCACCAAAAGGTAAATTGTGCTGTATTATGACATGTTTTTTCCCACAAAATAAAGTACAACAAAGGGACACTGCTCCGGTTACGGTGTCACACTTTTCTGGACAAAGTGCTCCATCTTCTTCCAGCATGTCAGCTGCTCCTTTCTCTACATTGTGTATGTAATGAAGAGGATACAGACTGTGCTGCTGTCAGGAGTGACCTATTGTTACTTCGAAATGGCTGAGTATCACCTGTTTTGCCTCTCTTGGCACTTATTCCATGGTTGATTGGGGGAAAAGAGGAGGGTGTTATCTGGGTTCAGAGCTTAGGAAAAGGAGGGGTATGGACTAGGCCGATGTGGCCCCTGAGTCCCCCCAGGTGCGGCTTTGCCGGCCCCTTGACTGTGGTGTGACTGTCCTGAACTAACACTGGCGAAGGTATAAACTGGTTTCCCGCAACTCTGCAAGTGCGTAAGATGGACACCAGAGACATTCCCATGAAGGCTGGCAGCCTGCAAACCTGGACTTGCTTAAAAATGGCCCAGTCAGTGGGCAATGTAAAGTTGTGAACATCCGTATGAGTGGAGTGCTTTATATGGTGCCAGGAGCTCTCATTGGTGCCGTTCAGTGGCCTTAAACCTCACCCACCCAGGTTAATAAAGGGTCCTGTGATAACGCGATGAAACCAACAATGTGCCACCAACCACTACTGTGGTACATGCTGATTGTGATCTCATGTCTAACTATCACGATGTATGTGTTTTGTGTTCACACCCACTGTCCCAACGTATTGATGTTTGCGATATGTTTACATGTCTAGTGAAGTCTATCATTTGTTTGTTCCCCATGAAAAAGGAGGAGTGTAATGTGTCACCCCTCCTGGGAGCTTGGTATCTCCCAGGGCTCGTGACCTAAGCAATAACAGTTATGAGTGGCTTCCCACTCATTTAGTCTCAGAGTAACTACAGACGGTATCATGTGTTGTTATTCAGCAGCACCATGCTGGTGCTGCGTAGCTGACAGAGGACCTTCCCTGCAGGACACTCCACCATGACAGTGCCCCTGCCGGGCAACGCTGTCACTCATGTCTGCCATGCATGGAGAGCCCCTGCTGGGCAACTCTACCATTGGAGGCCAGTGCCCCTGCTGGGCAACCCATCATCTGGCCTTGCAGGCCTGGGTGCCCCCAGGCCACGGAGGAGCCTGTGTGCTCACGGGCTGACTGGGTGCCCCATAGCTCTCAACCATTTATGTCGCAAAAGCGGGTGAAACCACCCGATTTTACTTTTGGCGGGCGAGAGGCCCATTGAAATGAATGGGCGTGCATGAGGTTTGGCGGGTGAGTCCGCTGTTTACAAGGCGGGTGACACCCGCCAAAAGCGTGTGAGTTGGGAGCTATGGGTGCCCCCAGTCTGGAGTCGTTGGTTGGGTGCCCCCAGCCTGAATGTCATGTTGGGTGATCCCGACATAAGCAGGGTGATCCCTGCATACTGGTCTACTGGTGACCGCAGCTCGTGTGTTACTGGGTGCTCCCAGCATGTCAGCTGGGTGCCCCCAGCCTTGGTCTGTCTGGTCTGGGTGCCACCATACCAGGACATGTTTATGTTTATTATTTGATAATGCGCGCCAAACCCAGGGGTAGCCGGGCGCAGTAGGTACAAGATTACTTAAGCTTAGGTTACAAACATAACAATGTCTACTTAATTATTCTTAATTTTCAATAAAAATCAATTAATTAAAAAAGAAGGAATACGTGAGTGGGAAAAGAAAGAGTAGTTTGAAATGTATTACATTGTACAGCTTGGGTGCAGTGTGTTGAGTACCATGTACGCTAGGGGGCGGGGCGCACGACATGACGTTTTGACAGCGCAGCTGCCATGGGGTGTTTGTCAGCATAGGTCAGGCGGATGTGACGTTCACGGGTGCCCAATGCAGCGTAGTTTGGGCAGTACGGGTCAGGCAGGTGTGACGTGAGGCGTACAGTATTGCTGCGGATGTGACATCACACGGGGAGGGGACTGCCCGCCCGCGGTTTCCGTTTCCGGCTACCTGTCCTTTGCCTCGTCCATCTTGAGGAGAGTGCACGTGTCATCGCTCCGGAGCCGCCATGAGGAGACCCAGTGAGTGGTGCATCGGAGGGGCGGCTGCGGGAGGGCGAGACCGGTGTGGCTAGGGGGCGGGACCGGCGGGATCTGGAGGGGGGCCGCAGGAGGCTGCGGGAGGGCGAGGCCGGTGCGGCGGGATCTGGAGGGGGGGCCGCAGGAGGCTGCGGGAGGGCGAGGCCGGTGCGGCGGGATCTGGAGGGGGGCCGCAGGAGGCTGCGGGAGGGCGAGGCCGGTGCGGCGGGATCTGGAGGGGGGCCGCACGAGTGAAGGCTCTGAGGCGAGGGCAGCCTTTCACAGTGGGGTAATCATATCGGCTACTACAGCGCTTCGAAGCGCTAACCTAAGCGACGCTGTATGGACCTGATGAGGCGGGGGGCGGGGGGGGTCCTGTGTATAATCCGCCAGCGCTAGTTTCCTTCTGTGAGTCCAGAAAGGCGGGCAGCAGACACGTTCATGGGGCGCAATGTAAAGTTTTGGATTCGGTTCTATAATCAAGACTTTGGGGTGGGGGCGATCCTTGTCGCCTGACACTGACATGAGGCGAGAGAGCAAAGGTTGGCAGCAGCAACAAGTGCATGGAACCCCACGATGCAGGAGGCTGTACAGGAGCCACGTACACGCGAAGCTCGGCTGTACCTGCGCTCCCTTCTTACTCGAGTTCATGATGAGGGGTTTCTCCCCCAGGCGCCGCTTTCATGGGAAGGGGGGGGCGGGGGGAGTCGATGGTCAATCAGAGGAAATGCGGCCTGCCAAGAGAACTGCCCAGAAAACTGCGCCTTCCTAAGGCTCCAATGTGAAAGTCCGACGCCAAAGATGTGCTACTAGCCTTCAAGTTCTCCGTTCAATCAGCACTTCTCACTAACGTGGCCACGTAGGGCGAGGGATGCATAACATTTTATGGTAAATGATTTGGCCCCGTGGGTGCGTTAAAGCACTCGCCTTTGACGGCAACTGGAATGGCATGGGCTCTCCCATTTAGAGACTTTAATCGTGGTCTCTAATATGACCAAGGAGGTCCGTGCAGGCTTTCTAAGCTCTTGCAGCAGGTGAGGGAGATGGCTGGGATCCCAGAGGCTGCCCCTTCCACCTATCGCCTGTCAATCAGGATCCGGTGCAGTGACCAACTTCCTAAAGGCAGCAATGGGACGGCCACTAGCGCAGGGTCTTGCCATGATCCCATGTGGGCAATGAGGCAGCGCGCTTCCAGCTCGCACGTCCCGCGATGCTCGGCAATATGCAGCCAGTGTTGACAGCTGCAGTCCTTCCCGCCAGGCAGCCTGTCGAGTGTCGGCGCTAGCGGCCCGGCTGTGTCCGCATAACGTTCTGGAGAGTCACTGGGCCTGAGCGGCAGCCATCTTTCATCACCCTGGGCTCAACCTTCAAGTCAAGTTTCTCTCAATGCACTGCTCCGATTGTCAGCAAGGTTGAGCAGATGGACGCTAGTTTCCCCTTCAAGGAGGTACTGTAAAAGTACAGATGCGCCGTGTTGGTCACCACAATGAGGCGGCACCGGTGCGTGAGAATGTTGTTTGCAGCTAGGCCAAATGAATCGGAGGGGTATAGTTGGAGGAGTATAGCTGCATTCTATTGTTGGTGCAGAGGCAAGAGTTGGCATACGGGTGTTTTTTTTTTCTTCCATGGGTACCATGGTCCTGATCAACTTCTAGTGCCTGTCAATGGTGTGGTCTCTCCCTGTTACTTGATGGGTCAAATTTTGTGGCAGACTGATGGGTAGTGACGGGGAGGTCTGTCCCAAAACTCATGTTACTACATAGGTGCTAGCTGCATCCTCTGTCAGCATTTTGCTAATTAGAATCCCTGATGGATAGTTCTATTAGGGCATTCCCAGAATGTTGGGATTAGCAAAGAATAGTGCTAGAACGTCCTTGCTATATAATTCTTCACAGGGGTTTCTAGATGTGTAGGTTTAGTGCATAAGACGGGTGGGTAGTTCTGTTATGTACATTCAATGGTAAGTGTGGTAGCAGATTTTACTGCTAGACTGCCCCACCCCTGTATCTAGTTCTGCTCTTGGATTTCCAGGTGTGTAGTTAGCAGGCAAGTGCCTTCTTGGATAGTGCACAATTGCGTAGCCTTGGTGAAGCTCATGAGTGTTATTGGTGCTTGGGTTACAGGTTTAGCTCAATCTCCCCTTATTAATGGCGATAGATAGCTTTAGGCTTAAGCACGTACCGACCTGCAGATGAGGTGATCCATAATTTCTATCGGGCACATAATTCTATTGTGGTGTTGCTGCGTTTCGGTTTTCACGTCTGTGCCCATGTCCTAGGTAGTGGAGTTTGATATTATCAGGCCTGACTGTCTATGACTGGGTCCGTAGTCAGCGTGGTACCACGCCGGAGTGTGGTCGTGGTGGTAGGTTGGGTGTTCACTGCATACCCTTGTATCTTTTTGGGCAAAGAGCCATGGGTTGAGTGCCTTCTGGAACGCCATATATTCTTTGGTGTGCCTAATGCAGGGAGGCAGTGAATTCCACAAAGTTGGCACCAGGTTTGAGTGGGCTGTCCCTCCGATTATGGTCAAATTGGAAGTGGGAACCACCAGGAGGATGGCAGTGCTTGACCTGAGGGTACATGTCGAGGGGTAGGGCATAATCTTGTCTTGTAGGAATTTGAGGCCTGCTGTGCACCACTCGGTAGGAAATACATAGGCTTTTGAAGGTGGCCCTGCGTCCAATTGGGAGCCTTTGTAAGGTGCAGAGAGCTGATGAGATGTGGTTCTTTCGTCCCACTGCGAGTAGTCTGGCGGCTGGGTTTTGTACTCTTAAACTGGTAGGTCAGTGCACCCAGTTAGAATGGGTTTGCATAGTCAAGTCTAGACATGACAGTGGACATAATTGGACCCAGTCTGTTCGGGTAGGTGAGGGAAGATGCCCTTAAGGGGCCTATGCTGGAATTGACCGGCTTTGGGTGTATTGTTGATGTGGCTAGACGGGTAGGTCTGAGTCCATTGTGCAGCCATGGTTTTTTTTACAGTGGGGGTGGTTGTGGGGGGAGGGGGGCGAGTGAGCTTGGCAACTGAGTCTGATGGGGCAATAGAGCAGATTTTTTGCATACCATGATCTCCGTTTTGCCTGGGTTCAGAGGGAGGTGGTTGGTCGTCATCCAGCAGTCAATGTCTGCGTGTAAGATCGGGTCGAGGTGGGGGGGGGCAATTTGGGAATTCTCGGGAAGATTTGTTTTGTCCGCATAGTTATAGCAAGTGAGGTTGCGTGAGCTGATGATCCTCGGGTGGGGAGTGGGGCAGGCACAGGTTGAAGAGAAGGGGAGAGCGGCAGGCACCTTGGGGTACTCCAGTGTTAACTGGGCGTGCAGCGCAGAGGAAAGGGGGGGGGGCGATTTGCTGTCTATTTTTGAGGAATGAGGCAATCCATGCAAGAGCTGAATCGCGTATTCCTAAAGAGTGTAGTCTGCCACAGAGTATTATGTGGTTGGTGGTGTCAAACGCTGCGAGGTCGAGAAGAATAAGCGCTGTGCATCCTTCTGGGTTTCCTGTCACTTTGCGGTCATCCCAGATGTCGATCGGCTTGGTTTCTGTTCTGTGGTGCGGGCGGAAGCTTGGTTGTGCCGGGTCTTGGAGATTCATCAATTCCACTAAGCCATTGGGCTGTGAGGAAGCGGTGCGGATGATGGGTTTTGCCAGGAATCTGGTGTTGGAGATTGGCCTGTAGTAGAGGGTCGAGGGATGCTTTTTTAAGCAGAGGTTTGATATGTGCTGTTTGCCAGAGGCGAGGGAGTCGTTGAGAATGGACGTCGCTAGTTCTCCCGCGCAGTTGGAGGTGAAGATTTCTTGGAGGAGAGAGGCGGACAAGGGGTGAAAGGATAAGTCAAGAGGGTCGGCTGGCTTGGTAGTTTCGCAAACTCCTTGCTCGAGATAGTGTTAAAGGAGCAGAAAAAAGGGTTCTCTGTGGCGAAGGAGGTTGGGTCCGGTAGAGTGGGTGGGGGAAAGGATTGCACAAAAACATGAAAAAGAAAGGAAACAAAATGAGAAAAAATGGATGAAAAAATGAGTCTTGCAAAAGGAGGAAATATGGGGTGTCAATGCCAGATTGATTGAGGCAATTCATATGGTAAAAAGGCAAAAGGTGGGATTTTGGGATGGGGGGCGTGGGTTAGCTGGTGTTATGAGTGCGCGAAGATAGTCAGTGCTGGGGTGGGAGTAGGCTTTCTCTGCAAGATTGTTCAATGGTCCTTGGATGGACTGCCAGAGCAAATCCGTGTGGCCACTGACCCTCAAGGTCCCACCAATGTGCAACACTACCCAGTTTTGCAGGTGAACTCATCTCTTTGCACTTTTGGCGCCCAGCTGGCTTTCATAGAATAAAAACCCCTGTGCAATGCCAAACATGTACATACAAAAATCTAGAGCAGAATGGGTAGTTCATCCCTGATGAATGTCTCATCCATTCTCCATAGTATCTGTTTATTTTGTTTGTGTATGCACTGCTTAAATGTATGCGAATGGCTGGACTGTGGAGGTGGGTGGAGCCCTCCACGTTGGCCCACACATTATCCGGATAAAGCACCCATTCTGCCCTAGATTTTTGTGTGTATAATATATATTGTCATCGGTTATTTATAACGTGCCTAATACCCAGAGGTTTCTAAGCGCGGACCTGGGCATCGAACCTGTTACTCGGCTTCGTCTTGCCCCTGAGCTGTCCTCCCGAGACAAGGTGAAGGGCTCCACCAAACGTGTGTGTTATCTGTGACTGTTAATTGATGAGAGTTGTAGGGCATAAATAAACAACTATTTTGTACACTCGTACTACACCGTAAGCAAAGTGCTGAGTGTACTTAACTGAACTATTCCTCACGTTCCTAACTAATCGCGCTACCTAACTAGTTTGGTTAGGCATTGGTGACTTTCCATGGTGATCAGAATAGGGTGGCCTCAGAATCTGTCCACGCGGCTGATTCTGAAACCCATCTTAACACTACGAATACAATGAGAATGTAATTCCCATTCCAAATGCTGCTATTTTAGAGTAAATACAATATTTGAGCTCTAACACCTTTTTGCCATCCGTGTTTATTTGTACCTAGTAATTCGGTGCATGGAAGCCGGGGGTCAGACTCTGTTGTCTTGTGGCAATGGTTGCATGGAAGCAGGAGTCTGCCAGGCTCACGTGTCTCTCTGGTTTCTGATGGTGGAGTAGTTGACTGTTTTTAGGCTGTGAGAAGTGTCAGAGAGCATTTATCTGTAGGGGTTTCTGTGTGAATATAAAACAGTAATTACTTGACAACTCATGGAGTTTGTCTTGTGTTGTGTCGGCCCACTGTTACCTGCCCCCTCCCCCGACACACTAAATCTGTTTGGTGGGTTTAAAGCAGCAGCCAGCATTGGGGGTTATCTGGTAGTGGATCACTCTTCATTTTGAATAACTTAGTACGCACGCTCCTTTATTTTGGGTTAATTGGCATTGCCTTCATGTTTTCAAGCATTGAAAAAAACAATTTGAGAGCCAGAAGCTTCTAGTGACGCAAATCCTAACTTCCATACGAAAGCCACACTATAACCATGTGCTCATTGAAGGAACGCCCCTGAACGCTCGCAACAGAGACTACAATCCGCTAGGGGAGAGAGGCCAAAGTCAATATTGTAAGGATAACAAGTTTAATCTCACACGCATATGAGAGCAATGTTGGGGAGAATTATAATTTCTGTGCTAAGTCCCTTCAACCTTAGAGACCCCTAGCTCTTTTGCTGGATTTAAGCGCTTTTATTTTTAACCTTGGATTGCGTGTGACCTTTTTATCATGTGTTTTGACCCGATTTGTATTATGTGCTTTGGAGTCTGACAAACTCTATAGTCATCTACTTTGTGTATGGTGACACACAGCATCTTTTAGTGCAGTGTCGCAGAGAAATCCTTTTAGATTTCTCAATACAGTTTAAATACCTTTCGTGTGTGAACTACAGTTCCCAAGAATCATAAAGGGGAAATTGACTTACCTTTTTCTCTTTGTAGGTCCAGCACACCCCATCTTATGTGGAGTGCTGGGGTGGTTACCTAGTAGCCCCTTATCTTAGATTCTCATGTGACATTTTTATGTTACACTCACTACTTTTAAATGGCTGGTGGCAGTGGTTTAATTTTCCTACCACTGCTTTTATACTGCAGGCTGAATCCTCAGCTGCAGTACAGCACCCATGGGTGACCATTTTGTCCAAATGGCCCCCGTTTTCTGTTTGAGGTCTTTCTTGGGTTTTAGTCCGTGCGTTGAGCCAGGTTTAAGCCCTTTGTCCTCTTGCCTTTGGCGATCTGAAGCCTGCCTCTTGCTCCAATGTGTCTGGAAAGGCAGGATGTAAGGGAGGTTCCCGAAACTCCCGTGCCCTGTCCTTATCTCTAAGAATGCCTGAATACAACCAATCCTGATTGGGTGTCTGCCCTTTCAGGGCAGCCATCCTAGGCTGTGCATGAATGGGAGAAACCTGCTCAAAAGGCGAGGGTTTTGGGATTAGAGACAGTCGATCCACTGGGAGAAACACCCGACGAAACCGTGAACGAAGCTTGCTGCGTCCTCTTGGACCTTTGAATTGCCAGGTGTGCCCTGTTGCTGTGCTGAAATTCCTTTTTCAATTCGACAGAATTCCACTGGACCATCTTCCTTGATTGGCTCTTCTTTTATGCGCTGCTGCAAGAACAGAGTTCCAGGGGCCGAGAAATGTGCAGTCGGGTGCAATGTCTGAAATCCGGCCAGAAGCTCCAGGAGTCTCTTAAAGACCCCCCAGAAGCAGGATGACCAGAGCTCTAGTCCCCTCGCCAGAGTGCAGGGCCAAATAAGTGAAGGAAGTCCAACCGAGTTCCGCGACAGTGCCGTTAACTAAGCGCTGAAACCCCAACGTGCTGCTGAACTGAAAAAAAAACTGTAGCTGCCGACAACCCCCAAACTGCCGCAGAATGAGCCCTCAAGACGTCCTCCCTCTTGTCCCCACGACTGAGGCTCAGGAACACAGGGTCTGCACTACTGTAACATGACATAATTCAGCTGGAGCACTTCCTCAAACCAGAGGTACTGTTTAGATTTGGGGTACGTACCTCTTTCTCTTGTAGCTGTGCTCTTCTCAGTTGAGATTTGCATTGGCTTACTTTGAGAGTTGATTCCAACTCTCCTTTCACAGGCTTAACAGCTTGTGACCCTATAAGTTATTTTCTACAAACACTAACTTTGTGCAAGACTTTTATCTAAGTGCCTCTTCTTCATAGACTGTGTTCCAATTGACTTTGGCTATCCTGGCTCCCTGCAGACTCTTCCAGCCCTTTGACTTTGATATTGCTGTCCCTCATGGGCGGATATTGCTGTCCTTCATAGGTGGTCACTTGTTTTAGACTGTTATTGCTTGGAAAGGCTTGTCTAGATTTCATTAGGTGATTTAGTTGACCTCACATATACTGAGAACCTGTTAAACCTTTTTCTTTCCCTTCTGCAGCCTCAGAATCCACACAGTAACTAATGTAATACATAAATGCCATTACTGTCCTTGTGATTGATGTCACCTCAGGGTGTAGGAATTGTGCATGAAGATTATCCGCCAACTAGTTCTGATTTTTATTGTTACACGAATTGCCTTTTTTAAAGTATGCTTATTTAAAATGTCATGTTAAATAATTATATATAACTGAAACTTTGAGTCTAAGTGTTACTTGTATTGGCGAATTTCATTGCTACAGCTCGCATTTTACCCCTCTTGAGATGGGCCTAGCTACTCAGTCACACCAGCAACTTGTGTAGTACAGGCCTAAACCAAAAGGTGATTTACCTAATACCAAGCAGATAAGTGTAGTCTCTCACAGTGTGACTGCACCAATTCTTACTTAAACATCCGCAAAGAACTCTGCTGCTAAGAAAGTTCTGCCCAAAAGTAGTACAAGCAGAGTCTTATAAAGCAAAACATTTTTATGAATGATGCAATACATACAGTAAACTGCTGTTTGGAAGGACACTATACAGGTACCACCTTTATCCGTAAGGGATGGCAGTTTATTGGTGCCAGTCTGTCTGTCTTCCATCATGTGGGTGCTGCGGGGCTCTTCTCGCGTTGGAAGGTCAGAAAACAAATGAATTCTACTCCTACTATACAGCTTGTTTTATTACTCGTACCGTGCACTTGGCAGGCCTGAAGACGCACACAGGAGGTTCTGAGGCACACTCACTCCGTCCGCGCCATCAGTCTCCAAGGTCCACCCTCGTTTTGAACTATTAATGTATTCCTTCCAGCACCTTGCAATACAAATCGCACAATTATCGCTCAACGATGTGCCCGGTCCATCCTTTTTGAGCATTTCAGGACATTTTACTTTGCGGTTGGTGGTCAAAGGCCACCTGGTGTCGGCAGGGTACTGGCAGTAGTAAAAATGTTTGGAGAGTATTCGGGCCTGAAGCTAAACACTGCTAAATGTGAAATGTTCCCCTTACCGACACAACGATCCACCTACCGGAACTCCTTTGGAGGGTATGATGTCCATTCATCGCGGGATGTTTTTTCACTGGGTTTTTTACCGCAATTATATATGTTGGGGAGTAAATGCAAATTTAAAGAAAATGTAGGTTGGGGGATACCCCCCCTTTCATTTTTTAAAAAATTGGTGGGTTTTTTCATAAAATATCGGTTAAAAAACCCAGCGAAGCAACATACTTCGGTGAAATACCATGGAAACCTTTGGAGCCCTGTACACATACGTTGGGTTACATGTGGCAAGAACAGCCCAGCTATCCCGTGCATTTAATTATGAGACTCTAGCAGATGCTCTGTGTTAAAATGCAACGTTGGAGGTCCCCTCCAGTGTCGATGATGGGTAAGATCGCTCTAATCATAATACTGTCAACTTTTATTTATTCGGTATGGCCAGGCAGAACAATATTCTCAAAAATAAAAAGGGCATGCACATCGCTGATATGGACGGTATAGCCAGAACTAAGTTGGGAGGGATACCTGCACCAGATTTCGAGATTTACTACCTTCCTGCTCAAGCGCACTATACGTCAGATATAGACCTGGCACTGGTGATGCGAACGGCATGGACCAAGATAGCCAAAACACAAGGATTAGACACGCTATATCACCCTAACATGCCACTTTGGGATGCCCGCTACATTCCTCCCCTGATGTGGAGGTTGCTACGCACTGGGGTGCCAAGTGCTTCAATCAATTGCGATATGTTTCCCGATAAGAAATTTATGACCTGGGATGTGGATAAGACAATAGTGGGTGATGGGCCGAACCAAAGACTGCACTATATATACAAATGTGATCTGCCATTGCAAAGGTGTGGAAGACGCTCCCCTCCGAACCAGCAATACACCTTGGGCTGGGATACATGTTCGCGGCAGAGAAAGGGAAAATAACAGCCTTGACGCTATACAAGTTCATAATTGCTACCCGTACCCCGATAATGCATGGGGCCAGGGAGAAGTGGGAACTAGACTTGGGACACCCACCCTGTCACTGACAATCAATGGGCTCAAGTGTGCGGTCTAACGAGACCTATTTCATGCAACGCACGATGTAAGCTGATACACTACAAAATCATAGGATACATTACACACCGGCCAAATTGAAATGCATATTCCCAACAGCAGATAGTTCATGTCCCAGGTGCGAGACCGCTGACACTGTCCATGTTCTGGTCGTGCACTCACCTGGGAGAATACTGGGAAGACGTACGTAATGTGATAGATGCAATGGCAGACCTACCTATAGAATGGTCCCCGACACTATGCCTGCTAGGAGCCACAGAGAAAATGAACCCTACATGGAGGAAGTTATTACATTTTGGTTTATTAGCAAAAGGGCTATACTACTGAAGTGAAAAATTAATAACCCACCCACTAGAGATGACTGGAATAAGGATATGCTCTGGGCGAATGATAACAAATAAATGTGTATAGAATCAATGCTTCCTGCAATGCTACCCAGGAATATTTGGGATAGATGCAGACAATATATTGCCAACAGTGCGATGGAGGACGATGACGGTAATGTGGATTAACACAGTATGTAAGCTTGTTGGGAAAGGGAGCCAATATGTATGAAGAGCCAGTTGATGTGACTACCTATGTACTGTACCTGTGAGTATAAATATATATATATATTTTTTAAAAAAAAGGCATCTGGTGTCTTGGAATTTGAGGATCTTGGGGTTTAGTCAGTTATATGGGCTATAATTCGTGGTCACCCGGGAATGGGCCGGGTCGTGCTTTGGCCAATGCGAGATAACGTGTACACCAGGGGCTGGTCCCTGATTGCGGCTTTGTAGGGCATATTCCTCTTGGGTGAAAGACGCATCTTTGCAACGCTTTCAAGAACAATGGAGAAACAGTGGTGGGAGGGATTCAAGAACAATGGAGAAAGTGTGTCCGGGGGGGGTGGGGCGGGCGCAAACTGTCCTCTTGGGTGCTCTGGAATGACTGGAGACTTCTGTAACCTTGTGAATTTGGGCCTAGTGCATGTAATGCTGCATCTCCGCGCAAGCCTTCCCTTCTACCTAGGATTACTAATCTCTACGCAAAAAGGCGATGCCTCCCGCGCCTAGGGCCACATGATGTAGTTACACCTATGATTGGTTATACCTGCTGGACGGGGAGGCGTCCCTCTCGCTGGCTCCTTGGTGCCTCAAATGCATCTCGCCTTACTTTAAAGCGCCTGGAGAGTGGGAGTGGGGGGCTTCCCCCATCCTAACATAATCACGTGCTCTATTATGCTTTAAATGTCTTCCAAGTGATTTCCAAATGCACAACATATGCATTCAAATCCTCGGACACGCTTTATGTTGGACAGGTGTATTGGAAAGGCCATCGGTTGGTTAAAGTAGAAAAAATTCGTGCCTGCTAGCTGTTGGTGTCCGCTAACCACTCTCTTCCTGGCTAGAACCAGGAGTTGAATAGTTCCCAGCAATTTTAAACCACATGTTGTTGCTATGTCTGGTTCTTCTGGTGTCCTAGTGGGTGAAGGGTCCAAAGGAGTATGGTGTTTGTCTGAACTTTAGCTTTCTTAATAGTGGAATACTTGTTTGGTCCGAGTTTTTATCTTTAAGCAGTTTCTTGCTTCGAGTCTTTATATGTTGATCCAACTTAAACTTTTTCCTATTTTTGCTCCACAGAGTTGAAGTCCGGCAGTAAACGCATGACTTGCAGAAAACGATTTAAAATCCAGAAAAAGGTAATGCTTCTAGGATCGTGTTTTTTGCCTTTGCTGTGGAATTCTAATGCTAGATGTAAACTGAACGTTCCTTTTGGTGCATCACAGTGGTGCATCCAGTGCTGCTTGTTTGGCGCCTAATTTCCAAGGGCTGACTTAGCGCATATCGGCAGCAGAGTGAGAAAGGTTTCAAAATAACTTGTCTGGAACACATCACAGTTCTCCCTTTAACTATAACCCATATTTTTTTTAATTAGGGTATACTTTAACAAACTTTTCACATCATACAATACAATATATCCATGCACCGTGTATAACACAGTAGTAAACCCCAAATGTTATAAAACCGACAGAATTTTCAATTTCATATTCATATTTCTAAGATGGTTGCCCTCCATTTCTTGCCATCTGTGGCGCACGTTTAAATCTCTTCTTCCTGCTCTGCTGCCTGATGCTCACTGGGTGAAGCCAACATGGTAACCATTCATGTGCACAGGAAAGCCTTCTCCCTCTACCCAGGAAATGGTGGAGGAGCCCGTTAGGCATTAACGAAGCGAAGCCGGCTGTCAAAGTAACGCTTAGTCCAGTTTCACATGGCTTACCCTGGTGCCCTTTACAGCCTCGCAGCAAAACAACTTGATGGCATAGTGAAACACGAAGAAGCAACATTAGTGTTGCTGGTAATGCGCCTTTTCAATAGTCTCTTTGTGGACACGCTGGAGTACAATTTCCTATAGATAGCACAGAGTACAAGATGCACAGTATGTGAAGTGCGGTTAGGCGAGGCTCATCTTATGATGGCTATAATGCATTTGGGTGATGGGCTTAGCATTTGCGTTAACTTGTTGCTTTGAGCTGGAGTATGAATATAATCCCATACACAGTGGGCCATCAGCGCAGTCCCAGGATTGGATTTATTAAAGTAAACTAGCACTGGATGGTGCGGGATGTAGACGGAAGCATGGATGGCTGCAACCTGAAGCAGTTATTTGTGTGTAACAGTGCATGCTTTTATTTAAAGAGTCGATCCTTTGTACCCACTGGCTAGTTATCTGTCTTATTGCATAACGGCGGTAACAGGCTCTTGTAAGGGGCTACAGCAAGCTACCTTCTTACCCGTTGGCACAATACTCATGAAGGCATTTAATATAAACGAGCTGGCAGTCTACTTGAAGGGCAAAATGTACGGATCTATTTTGATGCTCCGCATTGGGAAACTCGTCTGCCCCCTCCCTAGGCTGGGTGTGTTGCCCCTCCCTTCTGATCTGCCCAGTTTAGGAATGTACAGAAAAGAGCCACTGTATTCCATCATCTGTCGATGCTGCTTTGTCCTTGGCACTTCCTCTGGTTTCCTTTTATGCCGCAGTACTCCCAATGGAAGCTCAGCTTCCTCCACGCTGCCCGCAATGAACCTACAGTGGTTGCCTGGTGCTTGCTGCTGAAGCAGTTGCGCGTGCAGCACTGGGAACTGAGTGCCACTCTTCCTTGCGCAGGGCCGCCACCTCAAACTAATATTTATTTCCATGGCCACAAAGCGTTTGAAATTTATGGAAGCTATTTATCACTTGATTTAAGCCACAAAACTAGTCCGAGCCCACATCTTGCTTCATAATATGTGCTCGGTACAGTTTTGTGGCTTAAATCAATTTTAACCAGGTTTACCCTAAAAGTTTGAATCCCATCAACCGACGTCAAAGTTGAGATTGAATGCAGGAAAAACATTCTAAATAGACGAAAAACCTGTCACGGTCATTTTATTTATTTCACTAGACAAATCGAACCTTGGGTAAGCATGATTTGATTCTGGTTTCTGAGCTGGTCGTCCATCCCCAACTATGATTAATTTTAAGGAAAATATGCTGTCTTTAGTGATGTTGCTGTCGAGCAAAACTTGAAACCTGGTCTGTCTTTAATGGCCATGTCGGAGCCATTAAAGAATTTGACACAAGCTCTGTAACGCATGACTTATGAAGTTAAACCATGCAAATGCACACTTGTGAGCACAAAGCCTAGGCCTTGATTTGGCCGTCGGTAGTTGAACTGCCCCTACGCAGCCAAACAGTTTACGGCAGCAGTGGTGGTGCTAAACTGTTAATTGCAGGATTAAGCCAGCTTGTTTTTGATTGCAGGTAAAAGAACACAACCGAAAACTCAGAAAAGATGCCAAGAAGAAGGGGGGCCCCAAAAGGGTGAAGAAAGATCCTGGAATTCCAAATGATGCTCCCTTCAAGGAAGAGGTCCTGAGAGATGCTGCGTTGAGAAAGCAGCGGGTGAGACACTACTTTACATAGCCAGGGTTGTAATGGTATTTGGCACTTCCCTGTGTGTGCTGCTCAACGTGAGGCCTGAGCTAAAGCTGGTGATTTCCCTTTGCAGGCAGATCCTAGGGCTGGGCAGATTAAATGTAAAAGTCCTATTTTCTATTTACTCCCAAGATGGGTTTTAGAGCAGGTTTCCCAAAATCCACTGTTCAGTAGACTTTACAAAACGATCCCAGTGGTTTGTAGATCCCCCAACTTAGTATCAGTCTGTACTACTCAGGAACCTTACTAGAGTGGCAGAGCAGTCATGCTTATCATAAGAGGAAGATGTGAGCTGTAGCTAAGTACATTGAACTGGTATTGACCCAATTGACTGATTATAATTGATCGAATAGTACATTTGCCCGATTTGGGCCAGTACGATTTCATCTATTTTATTTTTTTTATTGTTTTTTTTTAGTTTTTTTTTAAAAAATAAAATATACCAAACATGTGGAGCAGGGTTGTCCCCTGCTCCCCATGTTAGGCATGTTTGGCCTTGGGGGTTGCAGGGTTGTCCCGTTTCCTCTGCATGGGAGCTGGGGAACGGAAACAAAAAAATTAAAAGAAAAGGGTACCCTGCGTCGTTGGATCCAACCTGCGTTATAGGGACCCATCTGACACTGTAGGGTTGCCGTTGACCAGGAGGCAATAGGGCATGTAAGGTAGGGTTTGGGGGGAAGCAGGGGTATTTTGACTAGGTATGCTGCCAACACATATGGGCGAGTTGTGCTCTTTATGATCAAATGTAACTTTAAACGCATATGCAGTCACTTTTTTCATTCAGTTTTCCGCAAGCATTACCTACATTCAGACACCAAACCCATTGAACCTAGTTGGTAATGCACATCAAAGAATCACTTACAAATCCGTTTATATAAAATATAGATTAATTATATTTACACACGCTTAAATACTTGGCACAATAAACCAAAGCACACAGGAATACCTTTAGATACTTTTCAAAGGGCACTTGGGGAAAGTGACATGGAGGTAATGCTTGTTACCGGTAATCCTCTTTACTCTTCTTCATCGCAGTATCTGCTACCCTCCTCATCGCAGCGAGAGTGGTGGATTTTAGGCCCCGTGATCCTACGTGGAAAAACTGTGGGTTGAGGGAGGTATTGTCCATGCTAGGCGGATGCGCAGAACACTTGAAGCACCAACCCCCGCCTCCATGACAGGAGCTTTGCCAATCAAAGTACAGTGGTTGACTAGGAGTAATCAGTATTACCAATAAACTAAGGATTCAACACCAAATTAACAATTTGTTTGAATTTCATTCGGTTGCAGTGCTACAGATCTACTGTAAACAAGATGTATAAATGCTGGTTTGGTTTTGAATTGTGAGTTAGCTTGCCATAAGCTGTGTGTTTCCAAGCCTGTTCGATACCATATTACTTGATACTATGTTGGTCTCTTCCGTCAGTAAATATGTCGCACGTTCAGTTTGAACGCTGGAAATGGCCCACATGCTTCCTTAGATCCATCTTTGTGAATGTCTTATCTGTGCTGAGTTCTTGTAGATTCTCTCCAATTTCCAGCCAGTTGGTATTCAGCAACTTATTTTGGTTGTACAGTCAAAGGTGCTTGAGTCATTGGCATGTGAGAGTAATATACCTGCACGTTAGCCTTTTATGTTCCGATAGACGCGGCTGCAGCATTGTGTCCGTTACCTGCTATCGAGACTTGGCTGGTGTGCAGACAGTCTAATACTTCGCCCTAACTCACTTTACATAAAATAGAAACGGCCCCCAGAGAGCTTGCGTGTGCAGTAGCGCGTGAACATTTGTCTGCACTTGCCACAGTTGTGTATTTATTACTGTTATATGATTCCATAAACTGCTATCACTATAATTCACACAAGCATGTGTGGCGCCATCAACTATAAGCACGTTACTGCACCACTTGGGGATTGTGCTGCAGTATTGTTTGTTAAATTTCATGTGTTCCATGTCTTCCTGTTTTTGTTAACAGGGCGTCTTGGTGTTTTTCTTTCTATTAGCTCGAAGAGCTAAAACAACAACAAAAGCTTGATCGGCAGAAGGAGCAGGCAAAGAAAAGGAAGGAGAAGGCGAACAAGAAAGAACCCACAGCGAAAAAACAGCCGGAAAAAGTGGTATGTTACGTTCATGTATTCTTATGCCTTTTACTGTGAAAGCTTAACAAAATAAGCTTGTCCGTTTCAAATGACATCCCTGTTCTTAATAAAGACCACTGGTTCCCCTGGTATGTTTTTGGGGTTGGCAGCAGATGTCCTGCCTCGTTGGCTGATATGCTTTGTTTGTTTTGGTTTCAGGATTCTGCTGCGAAGAAGCCGTCCAAGTCTAGCCAGATACATGATAAGCATTCTCCAGCCACCTTCTGCCGGGAGCTGAGAAAGGTGTGTTCTGAGGGCACCATAAAACTACTTGAACTGTCTCCAGAAGGTCGGGGTTCCATAGCCAGGCTTGGGGCATTAACTACAGTGTTTCCAATGATTCATGCACACGCTTCCTTCCCTACAGAGCTACCAAACTCGTCCATCCAGTAGCTACTCCACTGTACAGGCGCACAGGACTTTTTTCCTAACATGAGCTCTTCTGCCATTGGGTAGCTCTCGGTTTTCCTTTGGAATATTCAGCTGTGGGTGCGGGAAGTTAAGAGGTTGTGATAGTGGCTGACCAGGCACTTCTCTTTAGGTGATTAAGGAAGCAGATGTGGTCCTGGAGGTGCTTGATGCCAGAGATCCTCTCAGTAGCCGGTGTCCACAGGTGGAGCAGGCGGTTTTACATGCATCTGGAAACAAAAAACTTGTCCTGATATTGAATAAAATTGGTAAGTGAGTTTATTTTATTTTTGGGTTCTAATGTATCATTCGCGCTGCATGAACAGCATTTCAGATCTCTAGCAGACAAACTGATTTAAGCAGAATGAATGAGCAACTGAAGGGGACAAATTGAAGCTCATGCTTATTGTGGGTGTAGGGATTTCGGTGGGTCTTAGCTAGTTTGTTTCTTTATTTATATAGCGCGCGCCAGACCCTGGGGTATCGGGCGCATTACATCATTACATGGGATACAGAACCAAACACATTGGGTACAGTAGCTGGAAAAGAGTATTGCAGAGGAGGCAGTAGTGCAGCAGTTGGGTGTTCTTTGATCAACCAGCAACCAGAAAAGGCTGCAAATGATTGTGAGCTGAAATTGTGCATTGCAGATGAGACGATTGCTTCGGAGAATTGATCAGAATCGACCATGCTTGTAATCATCTGTGTTGTAAAATAAATAATCCTGTTCATAGTTTGGCCCATAGTACTTATGAGTTCCTAGTCTTGAGTGTTGCTGTTGTGTGTACCACAGGATAGCAGATAGGAATTTAATTGCCATAGTCCATTAAACTGACAGTATTGGCACATCATCCAGTGTGCCCAAAATCCATGCTTCCCTGTGACTGGATAAACCAGACTTCATATTTTCCCATTTCTGAATGGTACAGTACGTTGGTTCTTGATTATGGGTGGGCAATGAGACTGGTATGTTGGAACCACTGTTAGCCATTTTGAGAGAGATGATGAAAGCAACTCAGTCTGAGAAACTGCTGAAGACTGTCAGATCCAACTCTGATCTCTCACTATAATGCTGTGCTAACTGGTGGTCATTATTTCCTGGTGGTGTGCAGAATGCTTGGGTAGGCCTTCTGCTCTCATGGCTCTTGGCGCCTCCTAGAAAACGTTGAATTTGGCTACGATTTAACGTGAAAGTGAAGGTCATGAACTAGTGTCTGCATGTTATGTTTTACCGCTACCACCCAGGGGCAGTCTCCAGGCGCTCGCGTGGCTCTGCAAGAAAGCGGTTTGGGGGGGTTAGTGAAGATGGGATGAGAGGGTAGGTTCCGAACCAAGAGGGACTTGCGTCTGTGGAAGTTGTTTTGGATGTTGGAGTTGGTGCGGAAGGCCCTGTGCATTGTGACCATATATGTAATACTTGGTCGGGTATGTGCTGGTGTTTGTGTGTTGTATGAAGTTGGGTGGGTTGTGCGCACTGATTAGTGTCCATAAGGGATCGTGAGTCACGGGTGGACGTAGCTGTAAGACTCAGATGTCTTGGGGTGTGCATGTGGTGTGGATGGTTTTATGGGCTATGTGAGGTGGTTCATTCCAGGTGTGCTTCTAACCATCTGTTACAGAGAATTCTCATTTCTGTGCTAATTCCCTTCAACCTTAAAGACCCCCAACTCTTATGCTGGACTAGTGCTAGGAATTTAAATTTTTATCCTGGAATGAGTGACCTTTTACTCACGTATTTTGATCTGATGTGGACTCTGTTTTTTGGGGTCTAACAAACTACTTTTGTATGGTGACGCACCGCAACTTCAGTGCAGTAAGCCCTTTGGAGTTCTCCTATGGTTTAAATACCTTCTCTTGGGTGAACTACTGTTCCCAAGAGTAAAGTGAAATTGGCTTTACTTATCTGTTTTTGCCCCTTTTTCTTGCTTAATCGTGTAACATTTTTTGTTACCCTCACAACTTTAAATGGCTGGTGGCAGTGGTTTGATTTTCCTACCATTGTGCGTTTCTACCACTGGCTGCTGCAGTAGTGCACCCATGGGTGCCGTTTTGTCAAAATGGCCCCGTCTCTCGCCTTTTTTTCTTTTGAGGTCTTTCTTGGGTTTTACTCTGCACGCCAAACCAGGTTTAACCCTTTTGCCTTGGCGGGCTTCAGTGCTGAAACCCGCCTACAGCTCGGCTCCAGTGTGTTTGGCAGGGCAGGAAGCGAGGCAGGTGCCCGAAACTCCATGTCCTTAGTTACGTGAATGTACCAAGTGCTTATTGGCTGCCTGTCCTAGCAGTACAGCCTCCCTGCTGTGTGAGTGACAGCTAGGCTGCACATGAATGGGAGAAACTTGAATAAAAGAGGTTTCTTGGACTGAAGGCAGAGGCGACCACTGGACGAAACATCCGCCGAAGGAATTGTGAAGAGAAACTTGCTGCATCCTCCTGGACCCTTGGCGTGCCTGGTGAAGCCCTGCTGCAGTGATGTAACTGCTTATCTGAATTGACTAGAGAAGCTCTGGAGAGGACGACTACTCCGGCTGTAGTCGTCCTCTCCAGAGCTTCTCTAGTCACTTTGGCTGTCCTGGCTCCCTGCAGACTCTTGACCCATTGAGTCTAACTGTCCCTCATAGGTGGGGCATATGTTTAATTGTATCGCTGGGAAAGGTCTAATATTGACTTCATTGGGAGATTGAAAAGTGCTCACATGCTCTTGAGAACCTTTTTTCCTTCCCTAACCTTTTCCACAACCTCAATTTTACCAAGTACAAAAAATGATATATAATGCCAATTCATCTAATATATAGACCTCCTGGCCCCCCTTCATCATTTGTGAACGACATT
This sequence comes from Ambystoma mexicanum, assembly GCF_040938575.1. Taxonomy (NCBI): domain Eukaryota; kingdom Metazoa; phylum Chordata; class Amphibia; order Caudata; family Ambystomatidae; genus Ambystoma; species Ambystoma mexicanum. Next base: position 24,206,742 of record NC_090923.1, on the reverse strand, counting down.
ACCTCATTAGTTCTTGACAAAGCGAAAACTAACTCGCAAACCATCCTCCTCAGACCTCAATCTAGGCTACCAAGACCTAAATGACCTTGCGGCCCTTGACCTGGCCAACACCCTAACCGATTTTAGGTTTCTCACACCATTTACAAGAACCCACTCACATCAAAGGGCGATCCTTAGACTGGCTAAGCGACACCAACTGCAACATCAGCTTGCTATCTAACGCCCCATGCACCTGGTCCGACCACCATATCACCTTTAACATTGAAGCAACTCCTTTACCTACACCTCCCGTCGCTCCAGCTACTCCCACTAGAAATAAAAAGAACACAACCCCCGCAAAGTTACTTCCGCTCATCCTCCCCGCTCTCAATAACGTCACACTCTTGCTCGAACCCTACTATCTTAGCCGACACTTACAACCAGACAGTGCTTGCAGCTATAAATTCTATCGCCCCGCTCAAACTTAGGAGACCTAAACAACATGCGCACCTTAACTCGTGGTTCACACCACAGCCCAGAGTGTTACGCAAAGAGAAACGTCTTGCAGAGAGTCTTTTCTTAGCTACTCTCAACTATAAAGAAGCTATATTCCAGGCTAAAAATACTCCTACAACAACCTTATTTTATCAGCACAATCCAACACTGAGGAATTGAATTGTTCAAAATTCTCAAGGAACTTGAGACGCCTGCAGCCCCCCCCCCCCCCCCCCCCCCGACACCTGTCCTAAAGACAACGATTGGTGTACCAATATTCAGGCAGCACTCTTGGCCAAAATTGCCACTCTCCAAACCAAAATTACCTCAAGCCTTCCAACTGCCCGGCGCCTATCATTAAGGAAGCCTCTCACGACCTAGCTCCCTTCATTACAGCTTTCATAAATGCCTCCTTCAAAACAGGTATAGTCCCTGACAACCTCAAGGATGCCTGGGTGATCCCACTACTTAAAAAACCATCTCTTGACCCTAACATACCGACCAACTTCAGACCGATCACCACAGTCCCGTTCCTGCTCAAGATCCTTGACCGCGCAGCTTACCTGCAGATCCAAGACTATCTTGAATCTAACAATCTCCTGGGACTAAGACAATCTGGCTTCCGCCCGAAACAGCTCTGATTGATTTAAAAACACAGATGGAGACTCTAAAAGACAATGGGAAATTAGCGCTCCTCCTTCTCCTTCACCTCTGCGCGGCATTTGATTTGGTTAACCACCAAATACTCTGCCAACATCTCAAATCCGCGGCCCACTTCTCAGACGCTGCCAACGCCTGGGTCCACTCATTCCTAATAGGTCCATGGTGGTCTTCTCATCCACAGCATCGGCAGACCCTTCTCCTATCCTTTGCGGCGTCCGTCAAGGCTCTTGTGTGTTGCCTACGCTTTACAACGTGTTCACCAAACCCCTTTTTGATGTGCTCGACTATCTGGGTGTCTCCTACACAAACTATGCAGATGACACCCAGATACTCGTCCCCATCACTGGTGATCACACAGCCGTCACCAAAACCTTGAATAATGTCCATCTAGTCATCCAGGCCTGGATGGCTCAACATGAACTTTGCCTCAACGATGACAAGACTGAGCTCCTGGTACTAGGTTCAACTCAACGTCTTAACAAACTAGACCCAGCCTACAAGTCTTTCGACATTGACGGGAATGTCATCAAGGTCTCTTAAAGACACTAAAACTCTTGGTGTCTTCCTGGACTCCACCCTCTCCTTGAACAGACAAACAAACGCAGTAAGGTCGGCAGCAGCCTACACATGTAAACTTATCACCAGTTGCAGACCCTTTCTGAACCCACATAACTGCATTACCCTTGCCAGAACACTCATTATGTCCAAAATTGACTATTGTAGTGCCCTTTACCTAGCCAGACCAACCTCAATAAATTGCAAACCATACAAAATAATGCCATAAGGGCAGCTCTCAATATTCCCAGACGGTCTCACATTTCTGATGTCAGATCTGATCTACGCTGGCTCCCGGTAAAACAGAGTTGCCCTGAAAACTCTAGCCTTGACTCATAAATGCCTGGACAACCAAGCCCCACCTTATCTCTCTGCTCGTCTTACACTCCACACCTCCTCACGACCTACCAGATCAGCGCAAACGCACAGCCCAATCATGCCCAAATTTAAACTCCAAAAAGCGTGTGGTGCGAGCTTCCCTGTCGTAGCCTCAAAACTTTCGAACACTCAGCCCACCTCCATCAGAACTGAGTCTTCGTTCCTAACTTTCAAGAATACTACCAAATCTTGGCTGTTCACGCAGACTCTATAAGTTCCTCCACCAGTTCTGCTATTGTAATATAGCTCTTGCCTGTATATATCTCAGAATATTATATGTATGTGTATATTAATGTATGTATATTGCTTATATTGTAACTTGTTTCTAAGAATATGCGCACGGTTGCCCATGGGCCTGGTTGCGCTTTACAAATAAAATAAACTTCAAACTTCAATACTGTAATTACTCACCTCAGGGTGTAGGAAGCATCTCTATTTGCTTATATTGATTCTGAGTGTTATAAAGTGTTTTTTTTTTGTTTTTTGTTTCATGTTGCCCTTTTTAAAGAAGGCTTATTTAAAACTGACGTTAAATGAAAAACATTATTTTACTAGAAAACCTTAAGAGTAAGTGTTGTTTGTATACTTGTATTTGTGGATCTCAATGCTACAGCTCGCATTTACCCCTCTTGAGATGACTCTGGCTGCTCAGTCACTCTACCAACTTCTGCAGTACAGACCTGTACCAATAGTTGGGTTGGCTAATACAAAGAGAAGACTGTTGTAGTCTCCCACAGGGTTACTGCATACAGTTTTGTCTCAGACGGTGGGTGTGAGCATAGAATTGATTCTTGTGTAGTGTGGTTGGCCCAATATCTGGTGTAGTGGCATTTGTTATGTTATAGGAGCTAGAAGGGGAGGTGGGTTAGTAAGTGGGTCAGTTTGTTGGAGCCTCTGGCTTGCTACTTGATTGTATCTGCCCATGTTCTTGATCGTGGTTTGTCAGCCCATCTCGCCTCCCCTCTAGTTGTTCGTCAGTGATGTGATTGTATGGGTACAATCAATATCTTTATATTGAAGGGCTGTGGAGCGATAGGTGTGAATACCTGACCTTGGAACATAAGTGGTGCACATGGGTGGTTTTATGTTTAGAATAGTGAGAAACTAGGGAAGGAATCTTTTTCTCATCTAGCGTTTTTCCTACTGTTGGAGTGTTGTGCTAATGACTGTCTCACTTCCAGATCTGGTTCCCAAGGAGATACTAGGGAAGTGGCTGGAGTCTCTGAAGGACGAGTTGCCAACAGTTGCTTTCAAATGTGCAACTCAGCTGCAGGACCGGAGCACGGTGAGCATTGCGTTTGGAATGGAGCGTTATCTGGGAGCTCAATCACACACGGGGCCAGAGGAAAAGTGACTCTTGACACGCATGAAGACATGATTTCCATGCCTGTCGTGTATGTCATGTTACTTGGCTAACATGTTCATGGGTGGGAAAGGGATCGGGGCTTTAAGAATCCCTCGTGATTGGGAGTGCCTGCGTAAAATGGCTCATGTTCGGTAGCCTTGCAGTGGTGGTAGTGCCAGATCCTTCCGTATCCCTTTAAAAAGCTTCCTCCCATTCCCAAAAACTATTTTTCCAATAAATTGCTGAATTAATTATTTGGATAAGCTGTGGAGTTTGCGGATTCTGGAGCAAGATTTCTGGATAATGGTACTAGATGATGACTTGGTATGAACCTCCAACATTTGTTGGGTCGGGCAGATGATGTGCACCTGCCGCACTATTTTAGTTTTTAGTATCGTCTCTGCGTTTGTTGAACAGCATGTGATTTCAGAATGTGTTGCCTCTGTTGGTGAAACCTTTCAATTGAGGCAGTGTCTTGTGGTTCCCTTGAGGGAATGTGTGAAACTGCCGCTTAAATTACCACTCATTTTCATCTGTCTTTCATTTGGAAGCAGGAGGTAAGGCGGAAGATGAAGGAAGGTTGCGTTGAAGTGTCGCGAGGCAACACCTGCCTCGGAAGTGAAACATTAATGCCTCTTCTGCACGGATACTGTACCACCCCTGAACAAACTCTTAAAGTAGGGGTGGTAGGTAAGCACTTCAAACTTACACTTTTGCATACATTGCAGTTGTTTGAATTGGCGTGTAGTGTCTAATTGATCTTTTATTTATATCGCGCTCGTACACAAGTGTTCAGAGCCCGGCGAGGCAGGGGGGAGGGGTACATGGGTGGGTCTTGGGTGGGCATCCTACCGTGTGTAGGACCTAACCAGGCATTAAGATGCACTTTGGTTTAGGATTTCTCTGACAAGGAGATATTAAAGTCAGGCCTCATGAATGGAGTGCCTGAAAGGTAGCAGCACCACCCCAGCCCCCCAATAATTGTCATGCTCTGTGGCTAGTCGGGAGGATGCACTCTTGACGACATTCTTCAAGAGTTTTATTTTTTTAAAATTATTTTTAGAGAAAAATAATCAGTCGCATCAAATCACTGAAGAAAAAATACCACTCTTGTCTCATTCATCCCCCTCTCCTGGTAGGCAGCGAAAACCACCTGATCACATGGAAAACAGCCCTTGTGTGCGATACAAAAGAATAACGTACAGAAAGCAGAACAAATGGACCCCACAGGCGATACACCACATTACTATGAACTCTGTCCGGGGGGTGGCAGGCTGAATTCCACCCCTTCAATAACACTTCCTCTGGTCCATCATCCCATCCCCGAAACCACAGACCTCATAGGGACATAAACCTGCTGTAAAACCCTTCAACCTCCATTTCTGCACTATTCCCATGGAGGGTTGCAGTGATATATTCCATTACATAGATATTCTTGGCCTCATTGATCCATTCTATTTTTAACAACCTTGTCCATTGCGTTGTGGCCCTAGCTGCTTACAGAAATGGTGCAAAGTGGGACAAACTCTTGTATTCCCCCTCCCCAACTTAAAACAGCACACGTTTTTCATTCCCTCGCGCCCCCCCCCTTTAGCTCTTCAGCTTGCCAGGTACCGTTTGTGGATCTGCGACCCAGCACATTTGCTGAGATTTGTATCTTTGCCTCTCTTGGGCATTTTCTCATGCCTTTTTATTCTCGAGCATGGGGTCTGGCATGGATTCACATGCTCATGAATATTCCCCGTCGTCACGCTGGGAATCCTCTGTAAAGAAAAAAATCTGTTTAATTTCTGAACTGTCTTTCTCCTAACAACCAATCCCTGGTCTCGGGGGTCATACCGAATCCCACTCCCCTCGCCAATGACTGCCCTTTACCTAAGCCCCTCCTCTGGCAGCCATCTTCAGATTTGGTAGCATGTAAGTGGCAGTAGAATCTCGTGAAGGTGTGCGTCGTTCTCCCCGTAGGTGCCCTGCAGCTATCTGGGAACCATGGGAAGGCCCTCTCCAAGGCTTCCATTTCGAGGTGGCTCTCCGGTTGGCACCGGTTGGCAAACTGAGCGTTGCCTGGCCGTCCGAGAGTCCATTCGACCTGAGCAATTGCTGCAACTACGGTGTTCCTGTCTGGTGTGCACCTGCTGGACATCTGCAGGGCGTCTACGTGGAGGTCGACGCACACCTTCGCGAGATTCTACTGCGTCGACAGGGATTTCATGGAGGAGTCCAACCTCTTCGCTTGGAGATGAGTCTGGTGAGGCGGAGACCCCATGCTGGAGAAGGAACACGTTACTTACCTGTAACTGTTCTCCAGCATGGGTCTGGCATGGATTCACGTGGAAACCCTCCCGCCTACCCCTCTGCAGCATTTCTCTTGGTCCTACTGCCACTTTACGTGCTACCAAATCTGAAGATGGCTGCCAGAGGCGGGGCTTGGGTAGAGGACAGTCATTGGCTGGCGGGCAGTATGAAGTAGAGACCAGTGATTGGTTGTTAGGAGAAACAGTTCAGAAATGAAACTGATTTTTTTTCTTTACCGATGATTCCCAGACTGATGACGGGGAATATTCATGAGCATGTGAATCCGTGCCAGACGCATGCTTGAGAACAACTGTTACAGGTAAGTAACTTCTTCCTTCTGCCCTGTTCCTGAAGCTTCCTCCCCAGCGGCTGCATCACTAACCAGAATCTGGAAGCAAGAGCTCCTGGTTCCTGCACATGCGTGCAGGGGCCTGCATGTGGGTGCTGAAAACCCCAGCTCCAGCCTGCTCTGTCTATGTGCGAGGAGGCGCAGGTGTGTACTTCCCTACCCATACAGACGTGCAGTTCCCCAGCCAGCATTTACAATGAGCTATGCAAGGCTGGCACCCCTAGGGTGTGGTGGAACTGAACTGTCAAATGGAAACCATGTGTCCCTTTGATTGTTCAGCCAACCCAGGAGCGCTTCATCAGCTAGGAAAAAACAGCGGAGGGAACGCTCAGTGTTTCGCTGGGCTGGCTCCGCCACGTGACTGGTGCCCTCTCGCCCATTATATAGGAACCGCCACTGCCCAGGGCCCTCCACCCCGCTTTTCCTTTTCTCCATTTACAAAAAAAACCTGTTTTTTATAAAACTTTTTTTTTTTTACATTACAGGCTGGGGTCTTTGGTTTAAGGAGTGGAGAGGCAACAGGTTGATGTAATGGGTTACCCAGTGGATGTATCCATCCCTAATGCTAGGATTGGACTATCTGGCATCGCATTCTCTCGGGAAGCCACACTCATGGTGGGCTTGCACTGTAGCCTTTGCTCCACATGTCCCCAGGGTGTTTTGTTAACCCTCTGTCGTATCTGGAGTGTTTTCTGGGAGACTAACTACTTATCACCTTTGCAACTCCTTTTTTCTTCCTAGGTTTCGCAAACGTAGGAAAGAGCAGCTTAATCAATAGTCTCAAGCAGATGCGGGCATGCAATGCAGGACCATTGCGAGGCACGACAAAGTAAGGACCCGTAATTGCCAATCCTTCCCAGAACTCATGTTGAGTAGAGCAAATGAATAGCAAAGCAGACTTGCATGTACATGACATGAGTGACATGTAGAGGACTGTTGTGTGTATGGGGGAGTGGTTGTTCAGTTGCTGTTTGCGGAGTATGTGGGGAAACTAGGAACGTCCGGTTATTAGTAAGGGATTCAGACCATTGAGAGACGATGCTGAACATTACTGCCAATGTCCTATTGTGAGCACTTAAACAAAATTACAGTCTGGGGCACTTGAGGGCCAAGCATGGCATACATATGGCAGTAGGAATGCAAACATGAGAAGCAGTGTCTGTAGCAGGACAGACAGTAGAGACCGGCGTCGGTCCTTATAGACTAGTTAGGCAAAGCTCGTTCTGCTAGAGGAGAGTTGCTGGTCACTTCCTGGCAATTGTAAGTCGGCAGTGGCGCTGCGGTCAGCATTTAGTAATAGAACATGACAAACTATAAACTCCCATATATGCCAAATAGGCTGAATGGAGCCTAAAAGCCACTCGCTGGTTCTGGCCAGGCTTATTTATGGGAGTTGCTCCTGTAGCATGCATGCTTCCTAACACTACATTGTCAGGGGGTGGTCTCCGCTCTGCATGGGTCACTGCTTGCACCATTGCTCTTATGAAAGTTGGTGCTGCAGTGTTTTGTTCAGAAGTCACCACAGAGCATACTATTTATTGTATTTATTGTTCATTTAAAACACGCTTAATACAAGCGAGTGGTTTCTAAGCACGGGATCTGGATACGAGCCCGAGTTGCACCGCTTTGTCTTGGTTCCCAGACAAATGCGTTGCCCCTGGGCTATCCCTTCCACAGAATGCTTTGCTATGTTCAAAGTCTCGGAATGCACAGATAGTTTAATGTGTGTCTAACGATGCAACCGGTTCTTTAATTCAGCATTTCCCCTGTACTAGCCCTGCAATGTGTGGTGTCTGGACAAAGCAGCGAGTACAGATTCTCATCTTGCTCTGGCAAAGGGTGCAGTCTGCATCTGATTGAACAATTCTAATCAAACCTGTGATCTTTGGTAGATGCAAGTGACCAAGTAATTTTGGTTTCAACTTAAAATGTCAGTTTATCTAATGGAATATTTGCTTTACGATGGATTCTAAATTTAAGTCGGTCTGTATTAATCTCAATCTTATACATCGTCTTTAAGAGCAGTACGTTTTAACACTCGTAGTGTGAAATGTCTTGCTGTATACTAAATGCATTTATAAGAGCACACATGTTGAAAGACAGCCAGTTTATCAGTCTCCGACAGGCCACATCCGAACTTGAGCTGCTTAAGTTGTTGGGGGGGGGGGGGTGTGTATGTGGGCGGTGAAGGTGTATATTTTGTTCACTGCACCAGTTTGAATTTGGCCATGGTTGACAGTACACAATCTACAGCCCCTCTGCCATAGACCAACGCATGACTTATGATGATCCATCGGAACTGACTTTCCACATGGAGTCTCCATTCAATCCAACACTGACAGTCGTGCTGTTATAGGTCATCTTCTGGGGAAATGTTTTCTGCAGCCAGATGTGTGAAATGTATCTTCTTTATTGCCACGCCCCTCTGCACAGGTGCATGCAAGGAGTGGATCTAGACCAGCAAATCAAACTGTTGGATAGTCCGGGCATCATAGCCTCCCCCTCTAACAGTGCGGTCGCCCTGTGTATCCGAAGTGCTTCTGATGCTGCAGCGTCTGACCTTGCAAGTGCCGTCAACACTGTCCTGAAGCATTGCAGCAAGCAGCAGGTAAGCGTTCAAGCATTTGAGGCTGCAAGATTAGGCTCTGAATGCATTGTGTTCATATGTATTTGCTCTACAGTTAAATTCATCACGAGACTACCAAAGAGTCAACAAGTCCAGTTTTGTGTAGTTTTCTCTTTGAAGGTAATCGAGCTACTGAAAATGCCCTAAATTGCAGAATGTTACAGGCTTTTATTTTCGGTGAACAAGGGAAAACATTAATGGTAACGGAATTGAGAACTGCTGCAAAATCAGTTATGTTCACATAACTATTAAAACATTGCAAATGTTTATGGTAAACTGTTACCCATTTTAGAAATGTGTACAAAATCTCAGCATTTGTACTACATGTAACAATTGCTGCACCTGCTTAAATGGCAGCAGGCTTCATTGGTTTTTTAAATGGGGAGAATAGCGGCTAATGCACTTTTAGCAGGGCAGGAAATGATGATTGAAAACGTCGTCTGAAACCCTGAAGACTTCCGATCCAACGCTGATCTTGCCTTGCCTGGTGTTTCAACGCTAGTGGAGCCAATGTGGCAGAAAATCTGCCGAGCCCGGCTGGGCTGGTGCCCTTTGAGTGCTTTCTGTAGAAATGCCTGGTTTTATATTGAATGCAGGAATCCTTTATTGTGTTTTTGCACCGGGTCATTGCTGTCTGTTTTTCTCCTAGGTGATGTTGCAGTACAGTATACCTGATTTCAGGAATTCGCCAGAGTTCTTGATTTTGCTTGCTCAGAAGAGGGGGATGTTGGCAAAAGGAGGCCTCCCAGATACAGAGTGTGCAGCCCGACTGCTTCTCAGTGATTGGATTGGGTAATTGGTTTATTTACATTTTTACCATTTAGCAAAAACCTCTCAGATCGGACTCATAAGTTCTCCACTTTTGCACACACATTTAGGTACATTTTAATAGATTTCTGCTTATTTATTGCTTTATCTTGTCACACAAATGGGTGGTTAGAATGGTGTTTGGTGTGCATTGTGAAGCAAACCGATCCACTACACAGACCACATCTTTGACCGGAAAAGTGTGTGTGCATCATCACAGCCTTGATCAGGTGGGCACAGACTTCCTGCTCATCTAAATTGTTGTAGGTGGTGGCTTAGATTAAGATGGATTCACATCTGTTAGGAAAGACTTTTATTTGTACCTTTTCATTTCATAGATTCCTACAGGGTCCCTCTGTCTTTTGGACTGTTCCCAGACTAATGCCTTCTGCTTAACTTCCTTTGCCTATTATGTGCGCTCCTATGGGGAAACTGACTTCTCCCATAGGCTGTCTGTACTGACGGGCTGTCTCTATAGTATTTCTGTATTGTTACAGTGCACACATCACCTTAGAGTGATGTTCAGAGGCTACTTTGTATCCTTGCATTTTACCGAATTGGTTACTTTGACGACGTACTTGAAAAGCTGTTTGGAGCTTCGTGGGTTTTTTTTTGTTTTGTTTTTTTGGTGGTTTGTTTTTCTCTTTCTGTGATCGTTCTCGTGCACTTTTGGATTTACCGCAATTGCTACTAAAGGTGTCCAGCACTTTTTAGTTTTTTTTAAAATGGCTGTGCTCTGAGATTCATCTTGACCTTTGCTGCCTTTCTTCCTGCCTTCCAAGTGTGACCCAGAGGTGGATGCTGGGACTGTCCCAGTCCACATCATCCTCTGCTGCCGGGAAGCCTGTTGCTGGATGGATATTGAAGAGCCCTGGGCTGTTTGAAGGTTGCAGGTGATCGATACCATTTGTGAGCGTGAGCTAGCGCCCAGCCTAAATCTTGAATTAAAGGAGGGTTCCTGAAGCTTTTTGCCAGATCTTGGTTCGAACCAAGACCTTTACGAAGAAGAGCAGCCCACTGACGATCCAAGAGCAACTCCTGCAGTTGACCAGCATCGACTCCAGTGATTGGCCTGGTTGAAGCCCGGTTCCTCTATCTGATCTCAGACCCTTGGACCGTTGGGAAGAGCCAGTCAATATGTCTAGTTCCAGTCCACATCCATGGTGCCAGAAAGTCTGGTATGTGGAAGCAGTAGTTGTCCCTTATTGGAGAACTACTGATTGTTAGAACAGTGCAGAACCTTAACATTGGAGTGTTTGGACTTGCTTCAAAGAGCAGCAGCTTACTGAAGATCCGAAGTAGATTCCTGAAGTGGCCCAGCGTCCTAGTCCCCAGCCCCCCCCCCCCCCCCCCCCCCCAAAACGCCCTTTCTAGTGTCCAGCACGTTGCCTACTACTCTGCCTGATTCAGAAGACCCTGAACGGTGCTTCACCTCTTGGAATAGTGACACAAACTAGTCTACCTTATCGAGGATCCTACCCTTCTGAGCCTTTGGAAGTTTCCCTGAACTGCCCAGTTCACTGACAAGCTTTCTCGTGCGCTACCTCACCAGAAGTGTGGCCGTTCACACTTTCTTTCGAGTCCGCCACTTTGGTGCTGGCCAGCTTGTGCCACTAGTAGCCTTCTCCCTGAATTTCAGCTTTCCATCTTCACAGAAACATGTCTTAGAGCAGCTGTTCTGACCGCAACTGGAAGGGCGCTGGTCATCGCATGTGTGGAGACCGTTGCTGTGTTAGGGAGGATTCTCAAAATGTGCTAGTTTCTCTCTACCTTAGAGACCCCCAACTCTTTTGCTGAACTTTGGGACTCTGACATTTTTAAATCTGTTTATTTTTTTTGGTTATGGAGTTTTAGACAACTCCATAGGCATCATCTTTTTTCTTTGTCACACAGCACCCTCAGAGCAGTGGCACAGGGATGTCTTTTAGACGTCCCAAAGGTTTAAATACCTTCATTTCCCACAGAATGTAAAGTTAAATTGATTTTACTAGTCTTTTAAATTACTAGACCAGCACACACTATCTTCCTATAGAGGGCTGGAGGGGGTTACCTAGTATCCCCTGTGTCTAGAAACTCGTGTATCAGTCAAATGCTACCCTTTTCTATCGAAATGTCTGGTGGCAGTGGTTTTACAGGTCTCGGGTAATATTTTCGCCAGCAAAAATATCGCCGAACATATGGTCGTCGGGAACGGCCATAGGCAATATTTTTGGTGAGGAAAATATTAGGTGCCGGGGTGTCCCCCGCAGGGTCCATGTGTTACTTTTGCCGCAAAAATATGGCGATATTTTTGCGGCGAAAATGGCACATGGAACCGTTTTACAACAAACTACCATGATTTTTCCCCGTCCGCGAACACTGATAGCTAAAAATCGCGGGAGCCATGTTTTTCAAGGTGGCGCCTTAAGCCCCATTGTTTAAACAGGTCACATCTTTTTTAGCGGTTTCTTTATTGAAAGGTCCTTCTAGTGTTTGTCTCTGGGCGCCAAACCAGGGTTGGTCCCTTTGTTTCTATGCCTTTGGCGGGCTTCAGGACTGAAGACTGCCTCTGGCACCCACACTCCCTGTGCTTAGTCTCCTAGGAGACCCAAATGCTCTCTGGCGTGATTGGCTGGCTGTCCGGCAAGGGCAGCCACCCTGCTGGGTGAGTGGCAGCTAGGCTGGAATCAAAGGGAGAAAACTGTTTAAAAGGCAAGTCTTTTGGACTGGAAAGCAGAATCGACCACTGGAACGAAAGAACCGAGGACGGCTGCTGCAACTCCTGGACCGTTGGTTTGCCCCCAACCCCTTTCCCAGAAGGAATGTGGCCTGTGGGATTCAGCACAAACTGACTCAACAGGTGTCTACTCCACTGTCCAAGGGTCCATGCGCATTAAAAATGGGACTCCCATGTTTTTTTGGGGCAAAATGCAGAATGGGATAAATTATAAGTATTAAGTGTGGAGGAAACTAGAAGACCCAGATAACGTAAGCAGGAGTGAAATATGATAGAATTAATGAAAATTGTTTGTACATAATCAGTTTCTCCTTGGGTTAGGCCTCCGGTGTCTGCAGAGCTACAGTTTGTTTTTGCGTAATCGCTGAGCTCTGCGTCCTACTGCCCTCTTCCTAAGCCCCTCTGCCGGCACCCATCTTCAGATTTTTACCGCACGTTAAGTGTTGGAGTCCTTGTGTTTTGCTCAGAGAGCTTATATACGTGTTAGTGCTTTTTTTCTTTTTCTTTTTTTTGCTAGAGCCTGTGTGCTCTTGAACTGTAGCCCATTTTTGCAGGGGTACCCCTTAAATATATTTGGGTACCCCTAATCACGCTCACACCAGATTAAAGTTCATCCCTTGTCTTGCAATGGTAACAATTTAATCAGTAAAAATATAAGGATTGGGGGAGGGGGTGCACAGGACTCTGCCCCCCCACCCCCAAGAGCATTCTGTTCCTCTTCCGTGGCCGGCTCCTCCAGACTGATGCCAAGCAGGCGCCTTATATACTGTTCAACTTGTTTACTGGATACTGGCATAGCTCATCCAAAACTGTTGTTCTTGCCTTAAAGGGACGCTGCAGTCTTCCTTCTTGCATGGCCAGGTTACAAACTACTTAGCATACTGCTGCCTAGGCAGGAATACATTGTAGCTCATGTTTGTCATCATTTGCTATATTATAAAGATTTCCCGCCATACTCTCAACACTTCACTCAATATACTCCTATTTTATCAGGTCCGGTAATTTTAAAAACCCTGTTTTCCCATACTGTGTGTATGAGCCCCAGCCTGCCGGAGTGTTTAGATGGACAGAGAATAGCTGCTCAACCACTTTGTGTTCTCTGCCAGAGTTAGCTGGGCCCCACCCAATGCCTGTAGTCTATTTCTAGCACAGGCTGCATTTCTTTTGGCACAGAGCTCTTTACCGTGCTCTGAGAAAAACTAACTTACAATTTAACATTTTTACAAATTTATTCAGCTAAATAGTTATTTGCTGCACCTTATATTTAAATACAATTGAAATTAAGTGGCCACCCATGTCTGTATGTGTTTATATTTGCATGAAAAGGGCTTTCTAGTGCTTTGATCAGACTTGCCTAGTTGTAAAGCTCTTGGGGGTGCAGGAAGGTGCTAGCCAAGGCGTTGGCTCCTCCCAACACACTTTAGTCCTTTGCCTGGAAAGCAAGAATCGTCAAGAGTTTCATTGAAGATTGCAGAGGGCCATCAGGCCTACACCACACGCCCGATCATGTCAGAGGTGGAGGGAGGTTACCCCTTCAAGCTCGGCTCCAGCTGCGGATTGAGGAACGTGTTTGATGAGGACAAACCCTCCCAGTGCCTCTACGGTCTCCATGTGGACCATAGGGATGTGGATTGTGTAGTCTGCCTTGGGTTCTCCAAGCGCACCGCCGAGGATCGTCCCATTAGGTTGGCGGCGTGGCTTAACGCCAATGCCTCTACCCCGTGTAGCAAGCAGGGGTAGGCCTCGACCAAGACCGGTCGGTCCGAGTAGCAGGCTTCTAAGTCCTTTGATGTTGCTCCGTCCGTGGTGTCCTAAGACCAGGCCAAGCACTGCAAGTTGGGTTCGCTGCGCTGTCTGGTCCCGTGACGAGCCGGGCGCGCTCATCTTCACTGTCTGCCTCCATCGGCAGTCATCGCTCCACTTCATTTTCTAAGAGGAAATCGGCTAACCCAGAGAAGCTGCCGGCCAGGTGGTTCAAGCAAAGTAATATGCGACGATCAAGCTGGTGGCGGCTGCCCTCTCGAAGGTGAAAGGGGCCGACCCGGTCCAGGGGACCCCGACTGCACCCAGAGTGGCCCTCCCACAGAGGCCTTGGCCAAGCTGGTGGAAAAAACTGGAGAAGAGGATGCCGTCCCTAAGCCTGGGACCGACCCCTTGAGATGCAAAAAAGAGGTGGGGCAGTGGAGGTCTCAACCGTGCTCCAGGGCACAGATATTTCTTCCTCAGACGAAGAGAACCTGGTGTCAGTTCACGCGGTCCCAGAGGACGTGGGAAATGATGACGCAGAGAATGCTGACACCTCCCAAGGACCGCTGGACTTCCTTTCATCTCTACACACATGGTGTCGGAGATCCAGAAGAGGATGCTGACGGCAGCCCTGGCACCATCCCCCGCCCGCGAAGAGGAGAAAACGGCATCCTACACTGCCTCTTAAACCGCACATGTGCCCTATTACCCTTCCTCCCCACCTAGGGAGACGGCGACGGACACAGCGACTACAGACACGGACGGCGGCGTCCTTCCGTCGCCTTCTCCCCCGGACAAAGTGGGGTTGTTCTGCCATGGTGGCCACATTTCTGTTCTATTCACGCTGACCCGAGCAGAGACCAAGAAGGAATGTTTCCTTTGCCAATGACGTGAGGCCAAAAGGAAAGCCATTCTGGCGGTATCTCTCCTGGACGACGTTTGGGAATGAAGGCCTGGCGCTGATCAGAAACCTGGCACAGCCCCGGTGAAGAGGGACATGCTGGAAAAGAAGTACCAAGTGCCTTAGGTCGCAGCTCTCCCCGGACTCTGTGGGTTCGGCGGCTGCGAGGAAGAAGTTCTCTAATTCCTCATCTTCAGCCTCCGGACAGCGAGGGGAAGTAGTTGGACGCCACAGGTAGGAAAGTGATATGCTCGGTGGTGATAGTCAAGGCAGCGAATGCGCTTGCCATTCTGGCCAGATAAGACACGGAGCTGTGGTATAAGATGGCCCCGCTGCTGGGATTTCTCCCTGATGACCAGCGGGACGAGGTGGCATTGGACCATGCCATCACTGGAGGCCTGGACATCGGACACAGGGTTCCGGCAGATTGGGGGGGGGGACAGTGCCTGCCTCAGTTGTCGTGGCTGGTTGAAAGCCACCACCAGAAGAGGGTTCTGGACATGTCCTTCGGGGACACCCTCTTTGGGAAGTCCATTGACGAGCCGTTGCAAGCCATTAAGACCGACACGGAGACGGCCCGTGCCCTCGGCACGCTTCAGCAACACAGTTCTTCTTTTCGTGCCTCAGGAGGGAAATCCGGCAGGTCATCGAAGGGTTTCGGTTGGGGGATCATTGTCGTACCGCCAGCCCTTGACCCAGGAGGCCTACAGGGGCCGTTCCAAGGCTTTCGGAGGTGGCTGGTGGTGTCGCTCCAAAGGTGACACCCCGGCCGCAAAGCAAGATTGAACCTGCTGGGACATTGCCCCCCCCCCCCCCCCTCTCCCCCCTATCCTTGCACCCCAGTGGGAGGCTTGCTGGTACGACCGAGGGGTGCTGGATGCTCTCGTCCACGGACATACTCTAAGGGTTCTAGCAGACGGATACCACCAGTGGCCCGGCATGAGCAGCACATCCCTCCTGCCGAAGTATGGGCCATGCTAGAAAAGGTGGCGATAGAGCTGGTTCCAAAGCGACTGCAGAGTCTCTTCCGGATACTTTTTGGTAAAGCGGACCAGGAGCTGGAGGCCCATTCTTGGCTCCTCAACAAATACCTCAAGTCCCAAATGTTCAGGATGGTCACGTTGCAGCACGTGCTCGGCCAACTTGAGGAAGTTAACTTCTTGTCTGGAGGGTGCACACTTCCATGTCCCCATTCACAAGAAGCATCGGAAGTTCCTGCGCTTCGTGATGCAGGGAAGGCCCTTCCCTTCAGTGGCGGCCCAATTGCATCTACAAGGCATGCATGTGGACCCATGCATCAACGTCCAAAGTCCTGCTTGATTCCACTGCAGAACACGCTGTTCCTGGGGGCCAGGCTCAACATGCCTCGTGGCCCCCTCGGAGAAAGGCTAGCCGTGCTGGGCAAGGTGCAATGGCTGACACTGCAGATCACCACGGTGCGGACCATCAAGTCTCTGCTCGGAATGATGCCGTTGTGCATTTACCTGATATGACTACAGGTTGCGGACGCGACACCCTCAGGAATTCCTGGACATCCAGTGAATCCAGGTGTCCTGAATCTTTGCAGACAAGATTGTCCTCGACTAGGAGTTCCGTTGAGCAATATGGTGGTTGGGCGTGCGCTCCTAATTTGTTTCCAGAGCCCTCTGTTCCAGGAGACGGTCACCACGGATGCTTCCCTGGAGGGCTGGGGAACCCACACCGGACATCTCCACGTCAGAGGACTGTGGCGGCTGGAGGAGAGGTATCTTCACATCAATTTCATGTAGCTGCGGGTAGTGTTCAGGACCCTCTAGTCATTCCTTCCGTCCCTCAAGGGCAAAGTGGTGAGGGTCTTCACAGACAATACCACCATGATGTTCAGACAGTAACACCAGGAAGCAGGGGGGGAACCAGATCCCCAGCGATCTCCAGGGATGCGCAGGACTTGTGGCACTGGGATGTTGCCAAGGAAATGTTCCTCATTCCTTTCCACCTGGCGGGAGTTTCCCTCAGCAGGGAGCTGCGACAGGATATAGTGGACATCCTCTTCCTCAGATGGGGCAGACCGCAGACCGATCTGGTTGTGACGACGACTAAGTCCAAATGCCTGATTCGCCAGCCGGTTCCACCAACCGAGGGCATTGGGGGACGAGTTTTCCTTCCAGTGGGAAGGCCTGTTCCTTTAAGCGTTCAGTTGGTTGCCTCGCCTGCTGCGAGCCATCAATCAACTCAAACAGTGCCAATTCAGGATGATCCTCGTTGCCCCAGTGTGGCCGAGTCAGATTTAGTACACTGAACTTCTCAGCCTGTCAACGTCGCCTCCAGTCAAACTTCCAGTGGTCGCGGATCTGCTCACCAGAGGAGACGGTGCAATCCTGCATCACAACCCGGGCTTGCTGAACATGAAGGCTTGGCTCCTTCAGCCTTGGAGTTCGGAGGGTCCAAGCTGCCGGCAGATTGCAGGATTGCAGGGAGGTCTTTGCCAGGGCTAGAGAATCTTCAACTCTGAAGTGCTACTGGCACAAGTGGAAACATTTTGCAACGTGGTGCCGGACGCAGAAGATCAACCCTCAGAGGGTCTCAGCTCCACAGATTGTCTGTACTTGTTGTCCTTCGCTAAGGTGGGGCTAGCGCACGCCTCTATATCAAAGTGCTTCTGGTGGCTATCTCCCGCTACACTATGTCTCCAGGACGGTCTTCTCTTTGATCCCAGCGTCTAGTCAAGGAGTTCCTCAAAGGACTGTTTCGATATTTCCCGCTGGTGAAAGCCCCAGCATGGGAACTCAACGTGGTGCTGACGAGCCTCATGGGGGTGGGGGGGGGGGACTCCATTCGAGCCTATGCATCAGGCCCCTCTCGTTACTTTTGTGGAAGACTGCTTTTCTCGTGGCCATCACCTCTGCCAAGGTGGGTAGGTGAGATTCAGCCCCTTTCCTGCAAACAGCCTAATCTGACTTTTCACGACACAAGGGTGGTGCTGCATGCGCATCCCTCTTTCATGCCAAAGATTCTGTTGGAATTCCACCTCAACGCGCCTTTGGTGTTGCTTGTGGTTTTCCAAAATCTTTGTTGCTGCCGGAAAGGACTTTGCACCTGCTGGATGTGGCTTGTGCACTGAAGTTCTGTGACGTGCACAAAGTTTCCGGAAGACATTTCAACTGTTCGTGAACTTTGGTCCTGTGAACCATGTGAAGGCCTTGTCCAAGGTTTCCATCTCCAGGTGGCTGTCCCCGGTTGGTGAACTGACGCTGCCCGCCTGTCCAAGAGCCCATTCCGCCAGAGTGATTGCTGCAACAACCTTGTTCCCCTGCCGGACTTCTGCAGGTCTGCTACGTGGAGGTCTACACACCCCTTCACACGATTCTACTGCGTCGACAGGGATTCCAGAGGAGTCCAGGGTCAGCCAAGTAGTACTACGCAACATGTTCACTTGAAGGTGAGTCGAGTATTTTCTTCTGTTGAGCCTTGCTATGTATTCTTGATTCATGAGCATGTGAATCCATGCTCGGCCCATGCTGGGGAACAATAGTTTCAGGTAAGTAACTTGTTCCATATTGGTCAATTTGTCTTTCCCGGGTGTTTATGGCTTTTATAATTTTTCCTGGGGGGATTTGCGCTGCTTGCACAGCTGATTTAAGGAGAAGAGAATTAAAAAGTTAGCCGCCTAATGGAAAAGGGACATGTACCTTCCATGTCTATGGCGGCAAACCTGGAGACACAAGTAGCGCCGGGACTGGAGCACAGAGCTCCAGTCCCGCAGTGATGTGTGGGATGGAGTGGGAAAGGGGATTGTGGGGTTTGGGGGGAGAGGGTGAGGTGGGGAACAACGTGGAGCCTCACCCTGTCACCTCCCCACATTAACAAAATAAAATGGCGCCACCCGGGGAAGGCCCTCGGGTGACGGGGACAGCAGGTGGAAAATGTCTATTGTCGCCCTTTGTTCCAGTCTCATGATTGAGTGCTCTTCCCCGGGTGTGAATGCAGCATTCATAATGGGTGTAGTTTGGGTAAAATGAACATCCTAACATCTAAGTCGCATATTGAACAGTCAATGGGCTGTGTTAAAGTGAGTCTTAAACCTAGTTTCCTCTAGGATGATATGGAGGTAGGGATGAGGGGGGACATAAGGCGAGGAATATCAGTGTTCAAAAATAGGGAATGAGCAAAGAAAAATTATTCGCAGCTTTTAATGGCTTCAGGCATAGCAGTTCCCCACTGCCGTGGTGACCTATTGAAGCTAACCATGAGCAGGTCTTGTGTGTTTAAGTGCCCATTCGCTTACTTTTCATAACCAAATTTGCTTTTTATTTTCTAGTGCCAAACTAAGCTATCACTGCCATCCACCTGCAGTCTTAACATTGCAGCCGCATCTTCAGGAAGCCACAATAAAGATGAATAAGCAGGGAGTCGACATGAAAGAATTGGAAGAGAAAAACAAGGACACTGTGAAAGGTGAGGCACTCCTGTGAATTCTCTTATCCCTTGTCCCAGCACAGCTGGTTTTCATTAACCTTGATCCATGGTCTTAGTTGAATTATCTATTTTCAGCTGTAAAGTGCTCCAACTTGGCGGGCAGCATTGTGTTCCAGTCCCCCGGTCTGACCAATGGGATACTTGATGAGAATGAAATGACATTAACCGAGCAAGCGACAGACCCAGAGGAAGAAATGACTAGGGAGTCTGAGGAACTGGAGGCAGGTCAAGATGGCCCTTGTGAAGTGGACCCAACTGAGAAGAATCCAAAACAGGTAAATGGTCGAGGGTGAACCCTCAGGACTGTTTAGAGCAATCTTGTACCTTTGTCATGTGAGTAAGACTAGATGAATTAGGGGGGATGGGGGGGGCATGACCTGAATAAGCTCTTCACATATGTACTGGCATGGCAGACCATCAGTCTAGTGTATGGCTGCCTGGGAAAATGGCTGTTAAAAGACATGGCTTTTAAAAGGATACAGCCCTTTGTGTTAAAAAAACATAAACAAGCGCAGTGCCTTTTTTAGTGAAATGAGTTGAAGTGGTGCAATCTGGGAAATATTGCTCAGAACATCAGCAATAGTCTTCTTTGGAGTCCAAGATACTCCATCTTCGCTATATAGATGTTCTTCAGAACTTCTGCATCTGGATTTTAAAACCTGAATTTGACAACGTACCGTGTTTTCGATGTGCTGCACATGGGTCCCTGAGCCAGCTGCCATGGGGATGTTCTACTTATTAAAGCACTTGGTAGGGTGCAATTGAGGGGAGATCCAAACGTTTCACCTTTAAGTTGAGAAAGGATTTGGCGTCTTTGTGAACTTTACTGTGTTCTTCCCTGCCTAGCTACTTTTCATGTTTGCAGCAGTTCTCATATCGTCTCAGCGGATTGCTTGCCTTAACCAATAATCGACAAAATGAGCTAGTTGGTGTTTTGTGGCTCTGGAGCTTAACTTTCCATCAAAGGGATGACTGTTCACTGCTCTGACGGCAATCCTTGGCCGTCGGGTGCCTAATTTATCCTCCCCTGCAAGCTTTGTCTCCTGACCGCTCATCTGAGAGCAGGCCAAACGGCAGGCTTCAATAGTCCTTCTATTGGTTTTATGAACCAACTGATTATATCCTTCATCAATTTGATGCACTTAGCAGCTCTTAAAATGAAAACTGAGGCTGAATCCCTACGCTAGCTACCTCTAGCTTGCCAACCATTCCAAACTCCTGATTAAGATTTGGCAATGGTGTTATCGGGAAATGATTCCTCAATGTGGCCCTACCGCAGTAGTTGATGCCAGTTAGTGACAAAACTGAACAGATCCTACGCATACTGAAAATTGATGGTCCTGTTGCGCTTCTATGTATAATGAAGAAAAGTTTCTTGGTTTGAAATCATATAAAGATTTTATTCTTTGAAAATACAAACGAATTTGAACCAGAGATCTGGTTGATGCACTGTGCACAAAGAAACAAAATTAGAAAATGTTAGTCACAGGTTGGATTGACTTGGTTTCAAATGTTAGGATGAAAACCAACAGATCGTTATTCCTTTTAAAATATGAATAGTCTAGGTCACGAGTTGAATTTTACTAAGTTACATTCACTTGGTCTTGATAAACAATTATCAGTGCAAGGGGCACGCTTCTTCTGTTTATCCTAAAGCGTGTTGAAGAATTGTATCCTTCATACCTCTAACAGTTGAATTTTAGAGTAATAGGCTCTGTGTTTGGGAAAGGTCCTGTTGGGGACAGTGCAAAGTTGTGAAAGTGGTTCTTTTGTTGTCCTTGTTTGTTTTGGTAAAGAAATGTGTCCTTAGTTGTTGAGGAGCAATTGGCTCTATATTTGAAGAGTCCCTTTGAGAGCAGTGCAGAATTGCGATTAAGATCCTCTGATGGAAAATATATTCTTAATTAATGTTAAAGTTACGTTGGGGAGCAATTTTGCTGTTTGAGGTGAGTCCTTTTGCGAGCAGTACAAAAAAGCGATTGAAATCCTCGACACGTGTTTCCCCACCGCGTGGTCACGGTGGTTCTTCAGGAGGAAATTTTGTTGAGGTAAATTCCAATATGTTTCAAAAAGTTGTTTACTCAAGATTTAGAGTTTGCATTATGGACTTAAATGTGAGATTCTGAGAGGAAGAGAGAATTTACAAATGTTTTCAAAGCATATGTCTTGCACTCTTATTTGCAAAGAAAAAAGATTCTTGGTTAAGAAAAAAAGACAAGTTAATACTTGCAGGTTAAGTGCATCTTTTTAGTCTTTTAAGTGTTCAAATGGTGCAGCAACACTTGCACGTTAGTAGTGATTCAAAATGCCATTCCAAAAAATGGTTTTCTGTAAAGGATAAATTGTACCCCTATGGTTGGGGTACACCACAAATGAAGGAAAGGGGACTATGGTCTGAGTACTCTAGTCACTACGGTGAGTAACTTTAATAATTGTTTCTTTTTATGCCACAAACACTAGTACCATGATTAAAGGTACACACACTGCATTGTGGGCCATATTATGCTAACCATGAGTGCTATCTTGCAGGGCACAGAGGATACAGGCTTGTCTAGAAGTGGTCCTGCAGATTTGATGACGACCAAAAGGAAATCGCAAGCCAAGGCATCTGACTTGAAACCACAGCAAGCAGCAGGTATGTATGGCCAAAGTACCTGTACAACAGACTCTGAAAGATCATGAAAAATAGTGTCCCATATTGTGTTCAGAAGCAGTGTGTCGGTTTGTAACATCCAGGTCGCATTATCACTTGTTGCTTTGTCTGATGTGAATTATGTGATGAACATACTCCTAACATAAGCACTCCTGTTCCTCACCGCTACTTAGTATGTATCCACTTTCTCTCTCCTCCCCAGTGTACCTTTATTCTACTGATGGCTTATAGCTCCACTTAAGTCTGTTAAATGTGCTGTTAAATGTGTTGTATGCACACTCTTGTCACAATCCACGTCATTTGCTCTTCCCAACCAGGCAGGTCACACTAAAGTGTTTTCTCCTTGGCGAAGGGTGCAAACCAATAAGGCAGCCTAGCCTGCCTTCCCTCATCCTTCCAGCATAACATATAGCTCTCCCTCAATGCATGGTTGAATCATCCGCTACGCTTTTCGTTATTGGATGGCATAAAGCAATTCTTTGTTGCTCTGCCCCAAACCGGCTCAAATACGCAACCCTTTTTGTGAGGAACTGTGCACCAGTGGAATCAAAGGGTGGACATGCACCATGGACGCTATCATGATAGTTCATGCAGACCTACACCAAATCCTCCATGGTACTTCTCTACTCCTGGCCACCAATAAACATCCCAACTGACAACCTCCACTCTGGGTTCATCCTTTTCAATAACATCCTGCGGCTGCAAACTTTGTAGTCTCTTATCTTTGTGCTCAAACTTATGGAAACTGAGCACGCTTTCCACAACCAAATTGGGCCCCATCCTTTAGCGTTGGTGTTAAAACGCATTCAGACATGTATCAGGACTCGGGCTAGTTCCACCACCACCAATACACCAGACCCTCGTGGGTCTACCACAAATAAGGTTTTATACTTACTCCAGCATGGGGTCTGGCATGGATTCACATGCTCATGAATATTCCCTGTCGTCGGGCTGGGAATCCTCGGGAAAGAAGAAAATCAGTTTCACTTCTGAACTGTCTTTCTCCTAACAACCAATCACTGGACTCTGGGTCATACTGCCCCCAGCCAATGACTGATCTCTACCTAAGCCCCACCTCTGGCAGCCATCTTCAGATTTTTACCGCACGTTCAAGCGTTGGGAGTTCTCGTGTTTAGCTCTCAAGCTTTTACTGCCTTTAGTACAATTTAATTTACTACAATGTTTAGTAGTGGCGCATGCCTTAGTTGATCCAGCCGCAGAAGTCCAGCCTGACTAGTTTTTCTCCTGCCAAGAATAACTAATGCCAAAAACAAAACAGGCCAACCCTTTGAGTGCAGAACGGACAGGATAGCGAAACCAGCATACTCGTCCTAGGTCGAAGCTACACCAGGTTAGCTTTGATTCCATCCCAGAAATTAACTGTTAACTGGGACTTGTAGTGCAATGTTGCATGTTCTGCTTTTAATCACTAGACCAATGTTTGTTTTTGAAGGGATTCGTGCTAGGGCACATGGGTGTGCCAAAATCTTTTTTTGACCGACTCTTAAAGGTGGCAGTCCAACCAATAACTTAGGTTTTGTTTCAACCAGACTGAAACACCTGATGTACCCCAACTCTTCTGCCACTAGCATACAGCAACCACCACCTGTATGGAACACTGTATAGCTGGCCTTGCATAGACTCTTCGACAACAGCATTCTATCTCTAACCCCCAAGAGCACCCACCCACGTGTCTGCCCCTTACTGGGTTGCTTAGTCGAGCCTTTCCAGCTACCTAAGTCTTAGAATGGCAAACATGCACTCATGCATCTAAGCTAATCCCACTAGTATCTCTAACCACATTGACTACGGTCACCAAGAGCGTTCCAACCAAGTAAAAAGCGCACAGAGGCCTCACTAGTGAGGAAAGAGTGACATATAAATAACAAATACAATATGTTCACAACGTGTTCAGTTTCGGCAGTAGACCTTGATTAAATCCACATGGTCAGCTGGAAATACTGAGATAGTTTTTTTCTGTTTTGACAACTATTGACTAAAAATCTTTCTTTTCATAGACACGCTGTTGGGAAATGAACCGCTGGGATTAACAGTGAATCTGGATCGGAGTGCTGAGCCGGAAGACGCTTATGATTTTAACATCGATTATGCCTGAATCAGAGTACAAGGCC
The DNA here is from genome assembly GCF_040938575.1 of Ambystoma mexicanum. Classification (NCBI taxonomy): domain Eukaryota; kingdom Metazoa; phylum Chordata; class Amphibia; order Caudata; family Ambystomatidae; genus Ambystoma; species Ambystoma mexicanum. The sequence goes on along the minus strand of NC_090923.1, from coordinate 24,182,647 downwards.
TTATTTTGAGGATCGAAAATTGGGCAGTTCCTTCCATGTAAAATATGTGTACATAGTGTAATATAACATTTATTTCCATGTTTAATGGCCATGTGAATAAATTATTTGACATCTCTATAAACCGAATTCCTTTCTCTACTGTAGTGAGCAGTGTCTGTGTTGTGCCCTAATTCTCTTGACTGGTAGCACACCTGTAGCACATAACTAGCCAGGTCGTCTGTGCGGCACAGTTTCCCAGCTAGGTTCTTGTTTGATAAATCTCATACACGCAGGATGCTGTTCAGACTATTTGAAAGGGGCATTGGTACTGCAACTGACCCATTCATGGATTAACCCACTATGAATTGGCAGATGGTACACTGAAGCAACAGCGATGTACGCTGCTCTTCACAAGTCACTCAACCATATTACTATTGTTGGTTGGTTCCTGCAATCCTTTGCCATTGTTCATGACCATAGATGAGAATGGGTATAGGATGTAGGCATAGTTGGCACAATTGGTCTTTGGCCTGCAGGACCTTCGCTGTTTTACGTTTAAATTCATATGAGTGGGAATGTAAGGGCAGAAAAATGTCATTGCGTCAGATTTCGTGTTACCACTTTTGTTAACTAAGAATGGAGATTGTTCCTAGGTGACTCTTAAAATATTTTGTTGGTTGCTTTGCAAAGTTCCCTGTTCTAGTGGACAAATCAATATTGTACAAGACAAAGTCTTGCATAAAAAGTATTTTCTGGGTTAGTATAATTTCCTCAATTGATTTTTCTTTGATCAGTCCCTGTGTCTCTAGGTACAGGGGGTACTCTCCTCCGCTATGACTCTTATTACACTGCGCACATTGCCATACGGTAATGTGCTGTCTGGGTATTTTGTATCCCTTTGGTTTTAAGTAACATTTCTGTTACGTATGACCAGCTATTTTTCTACCATGTTTTTTAATTTCTTGCATGCACTTTTGCATATTACTGCATAGCGGTATCATATTCTCTTAAATGGCCGTGTCTCAAGATTTCTCCATTACCTCTTATGTTCAAGCCTTATTCCTGCCTTCTCAAGGCCAGATATTATGTACGGCAAGCCCTTTCCTGGGCAAAGGCTTGGATTTTCTGCTAACGGCAAAGCTGCCATGTGTGTACACTAGGACCGTCTAACCAGGTTGTGAACTGGGATCCGAGTCACTTGCTGGATGAATGGTGTAGATCCTTCGTATTGGTCGGCTCGGTGCGAGACTAGCTCAATTTTGGAGAAAAGGAATCTAGCCCTTATTCAGATTATAGTTCGAACCAAGACCCCTTTGAAGTGGAGCATCACGCTGAAGACCTGTGGATAGTCTTGCAGCCCTCCAGCATTGCCTGCAGCAACCGTGCAGGCTAAGCCCGGCTCCGTTCTCTAATCTGAACACCTGGTGGTGTACCATGTTTTATACCACGCAACGCTACCACTCGGAGGCAGTCTCCAGGCACTCGAATGAGTGCAAGAAAGGGGATGGTGTTGGTTAGTGAGGGTAGTGATGGAATAGGTCCAGAACCAGGAGAAACTGGCGTCTGTGCGTGTTGGCTTGCAGATTGTTGATTTGAGTGCAGTGGCTTGTTGCGTCTGTACGGGTAAGGCCCAATCCCTGGATTATTTTCTGTGTGACAGTTGAGTTGGGAGACTGACTTTAGCTTCCGGGGATGAGTTGGGAAACGAGGTGCATCGGGGGCCCAGCTGCCTTTTGCCATGCCACGGCTGTGTTTAGAGCAGAAAGTAAGAGGCAGGGCTAAGGTGGATGGGGCTTGGCTCCACTTGCACCTGCACACCCACTAACTTTCATTGTTGCGCAAAATGCCCTATTCTCCCACATGACTAACGCGGTCTAGGCCAGGTTTGTCCAACTCAAGGGCCGGAAACATGTCAGATTTTCAGGATAGCCCTCAATATTCCTGAGCATAGGACACTGTTGCCTGAATGTTCTCCTGTCCCTCTTTCGTTACTTCCGCCAAAGTGGTTCTATTCAGGAGTTTATATAGGCCTGTCCTGCTGTAGAAGTGTCACTGGATATGGGTCATGCTTTCATCCCAATCCGTCGTCCTTCCATAATGGGGATGCTCCAAAACCTTCTTTTCTTTGTCAGCAGTTTTGCCAGAGCGTGCTATTCTACATTTGCTAGCTTATGCCAAAATACACCGTAGCTCATGCTTTCCTTCATTTTGCGATCTATGAACATTTTATGTATAAAAACATTTTCCAGTCGTTCTCGCCATATTCCTTTCATTCTACTCCTGTTTTTATCTGGAACTGTAATCTCATTAACACCTTATTTCTATAACCTGTCCCATTCTGCATTTTGTCGCACAGATCGTGTAAATCCCATTTTTAGCCTGCATGGATGCTTGACAGGGAGTCATTTTGTGTGCTTTGCCTGTGCTCTGCCTGTGCTAGCCTTAGTGGCGAACACCACAGAAGCACCTGTAGTATATTTCTAGCACAGGCCACATTCTTTCTGAGAGGTAGGGTTGGTTTATATACTGTACTAAGATTTTACAATGCGTAGGATCTGACATTACAAATGTATCCAGCTAATAGTTAATTGTGCTTTACATTTAAATAACTGCCTTCTCCAGCATGGGGTTTGGCATGGATTCACATGCTCATGAATATTCCCCGTCGTCAGGCTGGGAATCCACGGTAACAGAACAAACTTTCAGTTTCGTTTCTAAACTTTCTCCTATAAACCAATCACTGAGCCCTGGGTCATACTGCCCCCAGCCAATAACTGCACTCCACCTAACCCTCTCCTCAGCAGCCATCTTCAGATTTTTTCAGCACATTCAAGTGTTGGGAGTTCGCTCTTTGAGATTTTTTTCTGCGTTTTTCGCTTTTTGAAAGTAAACTCTATTTCTGATGCTTGTTAATCTGCTTAGAATCACATGCTGTGCATATGGTCTGACATCCAGTGGTAACTGCAATGTTCCCTCTAATTTTTCTCTGTGCGGAACCGGTTGGCTGTTTTTATTTAATCCATGTGCGCAACTGACTAATGAGGTAAGCCACTTTGTGAGCTACCATCGCAGAAGAGAGTTGAGAAAATAATTTCCTCTTCTCAGCCACTGCAATTCTTTAAAAATCTTACAATACTTTTTCCAAACACATGGGCTAAAATAAAAATGTCATATGTGATTATACAGAAAACTCATCAACCAGTCCAAGACTTGAATATCTGCCACAGTACCTTGCAAAGGTACTTCCGCGCAGAGAAATGTCAGCCTCATTACGAGTTTGGCGGTAAGTGGTAAAGTTGGTGATAACTCCATTGCCCACCAACTTACGATATCGGCCTGGAGTGGAAGATTTGACTCCAGAAAAATCCTGAGGGTAAATCCTCCAACTCAATGCTGATATCGTCGGAATTGCCACTGCGGTAATTCCGCATAAAAGCCACATTTAGTCCCATGGACTCAATATGAATGTGGAATTACACTGTCACCACCAGTTGTAATCCAGGAGAAATTCCTCCGTACCACATGGCGGTAACAGTAATTTCTTTGGGCGGTACCACATGGCGGTAACAGTAATTCGTTTTGGGCGGTATTCTGGTGGATTTACACCAGGATACCGCTCCAAGTCTTAATGAGGCCCCGTATGTTTTATGCCACTGGGAAATCACTCATTTGTATTACAAAATACAAATATCTTTTAGTTGTGTTCGTAGGTGTCTTTGTATTCTGATTTTTCAACAAAAAAAGGGAATTGTATTCTTGAAGTGATAATCTCGTGGTCAGCCGACACGTGTTTCGACCCAAGGGGTCTTTATCAAGGCTGGTGCATTATTGTTCATTGACCGTTAGGTAGGTTGGCTCTTGGTGGTGGGTTGGGGTAGGTGGGTTCCACTCCTTGAATAGGCTGGCTTGGCAGCCTGTTACTGCTACGAGCGACGTCCCTGGCGTTTGTCACCCTCAAATATATCTTTTCATAACTGATCTGACAGTCACGAAACTCGCACAGAATAAATTTGCTGATGGATTAATGGCAATTAAAAGCAATGTGTCAAACATGCTGAGAGGAGGTAAAGTGCACTTTAATGAATTAATTCAAGGGACAGGAGAACATGCTTCTAATAATTTGTGTAAGGATGATAATTGTATCAGAATAACTGCACCTTAGAATATGATGATCCAACATTCCTGTGTCTCTGGTTACTATCCACATTACGTTCTCCTATGGGTAGTAACACCAGCCTTGGAGCTAAAAGACATATGCACCATGCATTTTTACTCCCTAAAAAAGGAGAATGCGCCTAACAAAAACAAGAAACAATGAACATCATTGCTTCAACCCACAAAGCTCCACTGATATTTTTTTGAATTGGTGACCAGTAGAGCAGTGGCATAGGAAGGAAGGAACTCTCATAATAATAATGCCCAATCTCCTAACGAATTTTATGGGGAAAGAACATCTTTTAATAAGCAGAAGTATCCCTGTTGGCAAAGCTAATTACTTTTTTACTCCCTGAAAAATCATTTGACTCCAAGTAGGGAGCAAAATCTGATTAGAACCATGCTTGTACCCCAGACCTAGGAAGTGAAATGACAGGGCACATGATAAAGTGTATAGTTTTTCCCACCCTTCCGCACCAGCCTAGATAACATTAAACAAGAGCCTTACTGAGGTTTATGTTATGTTATTTTGCACTTATATAGCGCCTTATATACCATTGGTATGGTCTGAAGGCGCTGGTAGGTTGAACGCCCTTGGGAACCGAAGTTCAGATCAGTAGAGAGAGAACGGAGAGTCAAAAAGGTGCGTGTGAGCACCGGGTATGTGTGCAGCTCGTGCGGTACTCGTGTAATAGCTGCTTCTTAGCGGTAGATGTGGTGGTTTAGAGATCAGGAGAATGTGTTCGTTCTGGCAGGATTTATCCGGAACGGATGTGGCTGCGTTAGGCCTGAGGTAAACGCCTGGCTGGGGGTGTGATACCAGCAGTGTTTACATAGAATGATGTGGAGTAAGCGGCGGATGTTGGTATGAGAACAGTTATACCGAATGGTGTCATAGTATCTCTGTGTTCTAGTTGAGTGGTGATGTAAGGAGAGAGTAAGCGTGGTGGTGTGATATGATGGGTTATATGCTCTTTCAATGAGCACACTTCTAAATGCAACTTTCCCAGAGAGGGTACTGGGTGAACTTCTAAATTCAATTTTTCATAGCAAGGCTACTGGGCGAACTTCTAAATACAATTTTCCACAGAGAGGTTTATTGGGCACACTTCTAAATTCAATTTACCAGAGAGGCTATTGGGCAGAGGGCTATTGGGTACACTTCTAAATGCAATTTTCACAGAGCGTCTACTGGGCATACTTCTAAATTCAATTTTCCAGAGAGGCTATTGGGCACACTTCTAAATTCAATTTTCTAGAGAGGCTATTGGGCACACTTCTAATGCAGCTTTCCAGAGTGTCTATTGGATACACTTCTATAATCAACTTTCACCGATGCTATTGGGAACACTTCTAAATGCAACTTTCACAGCGTGGCTATTGGGCACACTTCTAAAGCAGCTTTCATAGAGGATATTGGGCACACTTTTAAATTCAATTTTCCACAGAGAGGCTACTGATGGAGCTACTGATGGAGCCCTGTTGAGGAAAATCACACACATATGCCTTTTAAGATAATTGCATCAATTCATCAGAGATGCAACTGATTGAGTGCCTTCTCCTGTAACTATGGATCCCTCTTCTGTAATTCTTTGTGATCCGTTAAATAAGATGCAGGGATATGCTAGAGACTGCACACACAACACAGGGTTCTATTGAAAAGCCCTCAGCAGTTGAGCATAGAAAGAAAAAGGTGTTGTTCTCTAGATGGGTACTAGAATTTCCTATCCTTTAGCAAACAGGCAACACCTTTCCTCCAGTGTACTGCCGAACGTCTGACTTGGTCCCGCAAGGAGTGATGCTTCGATCCATACCCTTCCTCTGCCCCTGTGCTTGCCTCCAATACTAGTTGATGGAGCAGTGTAAAAAGTGAGGGATTGTAGCAGTAAACACTCACAGGGATATTTGCAGACCCACAATACTTTGCAAGCAAGAGATATTTAAATGCATCAACGTATGTGCATTTTAAGAATGTCATTCTCTGCATGTACACAATTCTTTTGCAATGCATACAAGATTGTTTGCAACATACCTCATCCTTACATCATTGTGTAGGATTACACAAGTGCTCAGTGAAACTTTTTGTATAGAAGCGAGTTACCATATTATGTGTGAAGGTCTATGCCCAAAGGAACTCTGAACACTTGGAAATGATGCAGATTGTGGGAAAAAGCATTCTCCTGTCTGAATATCCGGTGCCCTGATACCATGGACGAGTAATATAGGCATAATCCATGCCCATTATCACTTGTAGGCTAAGTAAATATTGCAATGTTGCTCTCTAATTATAGGGTAATGTTAGTAATGCTAAATTAGGAGACGCTGAACATCTCATTTTGTCTTTTCAAAATCTTTAGACGGCAAATTAATATCCCTCAATATGTAGCCAGTCGGGAGGTGATGGTACGCAATGCCATGCGGCTGCTAGGTATGATGGCGTCATGCATATACTTGGTTCCCCATGTGCGCATGCGTCCGATTGCAAGAGTGCCTCTACAGCCAGTGGTGTCAGGCCAGCGGACAATGGGAAGATCTGGTAGTTGTCTCGCCAGCCCTCGTTCTCTCTCTGCAGTGGTGGTCGAGGAAAAACCTTGAAGGGGGAAGACCTTCACCACCCCCGCAGTGGAAGCCACTCTCACGACAAACTCATCTCACAGGGTGAGGGGCTCAACTGCTTCAGCAGACAGCGCATGGAGTGTGGTCCCCACAAGTAGCATCCAACCATATAAATCTGCTAGAGCTATTGACACTGAAAGCCTTTCAGACTCCAGTACAAGGGAAGACGGTTCTGGTTCTGACAGACAGCACCTCAGCCATGTAATGCCTAAACAAACAAGGGGGCACACACGCTCCAGGGCTATCCAAGCTGTCCCAAACATTTGGAGGTGGGCTCTCAAACACAAGATATTTGTTGTCCCAACACTTTCCAGGGGAACTCAATCTTCTGGCAGACGTGATCAGCAGAGATTTCCCACTGCCTGTAGAATACGAATGGCGTCGGCACGAAGACATCGTCTCCAGCGTCTTCGCAGAATGGGGCTTCCCAGAGATCGACCTGTTTGCAACTCAGGAGAACGCCCAATGCCAAGACTATGCCTCCAGGTACCACCAGAACCGCTCCAAGGGGAACGGAACCTGGGTAACATGGTCAGGTAAATGTGTTTATAATTCAATCCCCCTAGCCCCCCGACACCACTACTCGACAAGACAGTGCACAAGATGCACCAGGAACCAGTCACCATGACATTGGTAGCCCCCATGTGGGCCCGCCAACCCTGGTTAGCTCATCGAATGGAAATGTCCCTCTCCCCACCAGTGAAACTACCCTGCCCGTACAACATGTTGTCTCAGGGCAAGGGGGAGACCCTACACCCATGCCCACAAACTCTGAACTTAGTAGCCTGGCTCCTGAGGTCATAGTTTGGGCACCTTCAGCTCCCTCAGATACATGGACCTTCTCTGGGAAGCTAGGAAACCTAACGCCCACTATTGCTACTCCAGTAAAAGGAAACGCTTTGTCATCTGGTGTAATACCCAGGGCGTCTATCCCATCGATTGCTCACCCACACACATTGTGCTGTACCTATCACATTTGTTAGATGCAGGACTGGTCTTCAATTCCCTAAAGGTTCATCTTGCTGCTCGCTCAGCCTACACCACGTCACAACAGTGTTGTGGTGGAAAATACCAGTTATTAAGGCCTTTATGGAAGGGTCCAGAGAATCCACCCCCTCCCCCCCACCATTTCTCACCCAGCTCCTGGATGGGATCTAAATGTGGTTTTAACCAGACTCATGGGATCTCCCTTTGAGCCAATGCATAAAGCTATTCTAAAAGACCTTACTTACAAGACGGCCTTCTTAGTTGCTGTCACTTCTGTTAGAATTGTTAGCGAACTACAGGCCCTTTCTGTTCTAGGCCCTTTTGTTACAGTCCACAGGGATAAGGTAGTTCTGCGCACTCATCCCAGGTTTGCGCCTAAATTTATCTTGAAGTTCCATGTGAACCAATCGATCGAACTTCCCACTTTCTTCTAGAATCCCACGAGCATGGCTGAAAGAAACCTGCACACACTAGATGTGCGCAGGACAATCCTGTTCTACCTGGAAAGAACGAAACCACTGGGGAAAACGACCATTTCTTTGTTTCAGTGACAGCTGGCAGAGAAGGGGATCCTGTCACTAAATCTGATATCTCAAGGTGGATTGTCAAATGCATCACTGTGTTACTCTTGCTAAGGGAGAACTGCCCTTCAAGTCTAGAGCGCACACTACTCTGGGCACTGGGGCTTCCATAGCATTCATTGCAAATGTTCCCCTAGAGTCAATTTGCAAAGCGGCAACCTGGAGTTCTGTATACACCTTTACAAAATACTATTGCCTAGACACTCATTCTAGATCTGACTCTCGGGTGGGACAAGCAGTACTAAGACATCTTTCCTCTACTGTGCCTTCTCATAACCCACCTCCAATTCCGGGTACTGATCGCTTGTCTATGCACAGCATGTGATTCTAAGAAGATTAAGAAGCATCAGAATACATGCATTACTCACTGTAATAGCATTTCTGATGATTGTATCTGCTTAGATTCACATGTGCCCTCCCTGCCTGGGTGGAAGGAACATGGACGTCTTACTACTTTCCCTCTTCATGTACTCGATCACAGTAACCTTAGGCTCCCTCATGGCAGAAAAAATACAATCGGAGGGACCTCTGCACGTGAGGGATTTTGGGTAGACTACATGTCACGATGGGGATAATGTTAGACACCCCTATGCTGACGTCTCCATTCGGTCCTCGAAAGACGAGATGCAATACTCCGCGGTTACCACTGGATGTCAGACCATATGCACAGCATGTGAATCTAAGCAGATAGAATCATCCAAAATGCTACTGAGGAAAACGACCAATTCTTTGTTTCAGTGGCAGCTGGCAGAGAAGGGGGATCCTGGGGGGTAGGGAGAATGACAGGACCATGATCGTCAATCGAGCCTGTGTGCGATAATCCATCCGACTAACAAGGACCTGTTTTATTTGATTTTTTTTCTGCGCCCCTCACGGGTGGGTTTCCTCAAGTGTTCTTGGAGGCTTCCAGAAGTTTCGTCAGGCCTACAATGCGTGGATCGTCGGACAAGGACGGTGATTCCCTCTTCAAGCTTTGCTCCGACTGAGGTTTGCGGAATGTGTACATGGATGACCAGCATTCCCAGTGTCTGTACAGCCTGCACCCGATGCATAAGGAGGAAGATTGTGTGATTTGCCGTGGCTTTACGAAGTGCATGATGAAGGATCAACAGCAGCGACTGGAATTGTGGATGTAGGCCAAGGCCTCTGCACCGGGTGGTACCCAGAGGCATGCCTCTCCCGATCCGCCATCCTCTTCCGATTCCTTCAAACCGCTTTGCCAACTTACACCTACATACCTAAGGGACACTATGTCCACTATATGTAAATTTGAACACAAACCATTCGACAAAGATGAGGACTTGCTGGTAACAATGGATATACAAAGCCTTTACACAAGTATACCCCAAGATGCAGCGGTGGAATGCATACAGCACCATCTCACGTTCCATATGACACAGGGAAAGGTACCCACAAACTTTATCATGATACTCCTTGAACTAGCTCTCACTAACAACTTTTTTTCAATCGATGAAGAATTTTACCTTCAAATTTGTGGGACCGCAATGGGGGCAGCCTTTGCCCCCAGCATGGCAGTGATCTTTGTCTGAATATGAACATAATCATGTACTTAACATCTCTAACCCCTCCTTGGATAGAATCTTCCTTTGGCATCGGTATATCGATATTATATTAATCTGGAAAGGCTACAGTGAGACTTTGAAGAGGTTCCTCTCCTGAATGAATTTACAAACACCGGAAAGCAAATTCACTATGACAAGCAGTAACCTGGAGATAATTTTTTTTGGATCTCTCCATGACCCAGAAATGATTTACGACGGTGGGATGGGGGACCTTCCGTCGCTCCTGCCCAGGTTCCCTCCGCCGGACGAAGTAGGATCCTTCCATGCAATGATCACCCGAGCTTCGGAGCTTTTCCAGCTCGCGCCGGAGGAGGGGGGCCTTCTTATATCGCCGCTGAGGCAAAGTGGAAGACCCTCCTTTTGGTCTCACTCCTGGATGAAGGGCTGGCTATGATGAAGAACCGCTCAACAGCCCCAGAGAGACTGGCTGGAGAAGAAGTACAGGGTGCCGGTCTCGGCACCAAAGTGCTTGCAGCCTCAACTGTCGCCGGACTCTGTGATCTCGGCGGCCGCCAGGAAGAAATGGTCATGTTCGGCTTCTTCTTAGTCTTCCACCCCTTTGGACAACGAGGGGAAGAAATTGGATTTTATGGGTAGAAATGTTATCTACTCGCTGACGGTCAAGGCTGTCGACGCCCTTGCGATCGTGGCCAGATACGACCGTGAGCTCTCCGGCGCTGGACTTCCTCCCAGACAAGTGGGTGTACAGGCTTTGGAGATCCTTCCAGAAGGCGAGGTGGCATCGGATCACGGTGGCCATGGACATTGCATACGCGGAGTTCCGCCAGATGGTAAATGGCGCCTGCTTTCGCTGTTGTGGCTGGCTCAAGGCCACCAACTTTAGACAGGCGGTCCAGACAAGGGTTTTGGACATTTCCTTTGACAGGGACAACCTGTTTGGGAAGGCTGTGGATGAATCCATCCAGGCCATCAAGACTGACATGGAATGTGCCCTCGGCACTCTGCAGCAATGACAACCGTCCTTTCGTTCCTCCAGAGGGAAGTCTAGCCGGACTTCGAAGGGGTTCTGCAGGGATTTTCCTTTTATCGTCAGCCATCCCTCGACCCAGGAAGCCAACAGGGGTTGATCAAAGGGCTTTGGGGCGCGGACCATGTCGTATTCAAGGACCGCAAGGTGGCCAGTCTACCTCCAAGCAAGGTTGAACCGGCGAGGACGTCGGGGCCCCCACCTGTGCAGCCCGGTGGGAGGCCGGCTGGTGAACTTGGTCAGCGTGTGGAAGACCATCTCCACCAACCGTTGGGTGCTGGACGCTCTTGCCCACGGAAACGCCCTGGAATTTCAACTGAAGTCTTCCCGAATACCACCGGTAGCCCGGCAGGAAAACCACATCCCTCAGCTGTTGCTGGAGGTGCGGGCCATGCTAAGGAAAGGCGCGATAGAGCTCGTCCCGAAGAGGCTCTGGAGTGTACTCAAGGTACTTTATTGTTGGAAAGACGACCAGGGACTGAAGGCCAATTCTCGTCCTTTGTCGACTGAACAAATACATGGTCACAAAAATTCCAGAGGGACTTCCTGTCGTCGCTGGACTTCGTAGATGCATACTTCCACATCCCCATTCACAAAGGGCACTGCATGTTCTGCGTTTCGTGGTGCAAGGGAAGCACTACCAATTCAAGGCCCTTCCCTTCAGATTGAAGTCGGCGCCAAGGGTCTTCAAGTGCCTTGCACCAGTGGCAGCGCAGCTGCGACTACGGGGGATTCGCATCTACCCTTATCTGGACGACTGGCTCATGCGGGCCTGCTCGAAGGAGATGACCACACGGGAAAGACTGTGCACCTGATGGATCTGGGGTTTTCAGTGAACTATGCAAAGTCCTGCTTGATTCCATCCCAGGACGCGCTCTTTCTGGGATCCTGACTCAACACAGTGTCGTGCCTGGCATCTCCGGAGGAGAGGATAGCGGCCATCTTGGGCAAGGTACAACAGCTGTTGGCATGGGTGAGGTCCACCAAGTCTCTGCTCAGCATGTCATCATGCATATACCTCATTCGGCTGTGCAGGCTACGGATGCGTCCCCTCAGGAGTTCCTCGACGCCCGTTGGATACAATTGTCGAAGCTTTGAGGGCCAGATCACACACTCAGAGTTTTTGTCGAGCGATACAGTGGTGGGGAGTTCACGCACCTGTCCAGAGGTGCAGATTTCCAGACACCGCCTCACCAGTAGACGGCCACGACAGATGCCTCCCTGGAAGGATGGGGAGCTCACACCGTAAGTCTTCATGCAAGAGGCCTGTGGTTACCAGAGGAAAAAAGGAGCTGCGGGCAGTGTTTTGGGCCCTCAAGTCTTTCCTTCCGTCCCTCAGGGGAAAGGTGGTGCTGGTCTTCGGACAATACCACTACTGTGTTTTACATCAGGAAGCAGGGGTGGGGCAATAGATCCCCAGCGTTCTCCAGCGAGGAGCAGGTATTGTGGCATTGGGCTGTCGCCGAGGGGATGTTTCTCATTCCGTTTCACCTGGCGGGAGTAAAAAAACAGTCACTGACTCTCTTAGCAGGGAGCTGCGCTCTTGCCACGAGTGGGAGCTTCGGCAGGATCAAGTGGACAACCTCTTCCTCAAGTCGGACGGACCCCAGATTGATCTATTTGCGGCAATGAACACCAAGTGGCAGAGGTTCGCCAGCAGGTTTCCCCAGCTGGGGAGCTTGGGGGACGTGTTCTCCTTCCTGTGGGAAGGCCTGTTGATGTACATGTTCCCTCTCTTGCTCTGATACGAGTCATCGTGTTGGTGCAGGATGATCCTGTCGCACCACTGTGGCCGAGGCAGATCTGGTACCCGGACCATGTCAGCGTCCCCTCCAGTCAAGCTACCAGTGGTCGCGGACCTGCTCGCCAGGGAAGGAGGCGCAATCCTGCACGACAACCCAGGATAGCTGAACCTGAAGGCCTGGCTCCTGCAGCATTCGTTCGGTGGTTACGAGCTGCCAGCGGACTGCAGGGAGGTCCTTGCCAGGGCGTTGTCAACTGTTAAATCCTACGGGCACAAATGGAAGTGTTTCGTGACTTGGTGCCGGTCGCAGAAGATAAACCCTCTGAGGGTCATGACCGCCCCACCCCCAAAGTCCTTTTGTACTTGCTGTCGTTGGCTTAGTTGGGGCTGACTCATGCCTCCATTAAAGTTAATCTGGTGGCTTTCTCCCGCTACACCAGATCTCCGGGACGTTCTTCTTTGGTCACACATCTAGTGAAGGAGTTCATTAAAGGACTGTTCCGATCGTTCTGCTGGTGAAGGCGCCTGCCCCGGAGTGGGAACTCAACTTGGTGCTGACTAGGCTCATGGGGAGGGGGGCCCCTTTGAGCCTATGCATCAAGCTTTTCTCAAGTTCCTTTCTTGGAAGACAGCTTTTCTTGTGACCATCGCCTCTGCCAGGAGAGTGTGCGATCCAGGCCCTGTCCTGCGAGCGGCCCTATTTGACTTTCCACGAGATGAGGGTGGTGTTGCAGACGCACCCATCCTTCATGCCCAAGGTTACATCGTAACTTCATCTCAACAAACCCTTGGTGTTGCCTGCGTTTTTTTCCCACGCCTTGTCGCCGGCTTAAAGGACTTTGCACTCGCTGGATGTGGCTTGAGCGCTGAAGTTTTATGTTGCCCGCACAAAGAGTTTCCAGAAGGCTTCTCAGCTTTTTGGGAACTTTGGTTATGTGAACCATGGTAAGGCCTTGTCCGGCTTCATTCTCCAGGTGGCTCTCTGGCTGCATCACTCGTCACCGGTTGGCTAACCGACTGCTGCCTGGCCATCCCAGAGCCCATTCTACCAGTGATCGCTGGAACTACAGCGTTCCTGTCTGGTGTTCCCCTGCTGGACATCTGCAGGGCTGCTACGTGGAGGTCTGCGCACACCTTCATGAAATTATACTGCGTCGACCGGGATTCCAGAGAGGAGTCGAGTCGGCCAAGCAGTGCTACGCAACCTGTTTGCTTGAAGGTGAGTCTGGTGAGGAGGTAAGAGTAATTGCTTATGTTGAGCCTTGCCGCCTCCCTTGGTTGGTTGTGTATGTATGTACTGCTGTGTATTCTTTATTCATGAGCATGTGAATCCATGCCAGACCCCGTGCTGGAGAAGGAACAAGTTACTTAGCTGTAACAGTTGTTCTCCAGCTTGGGTCTGGCATGGATTCACATTTGAGCCTGCCCCTCTGCAGCTCTTGGTCATAATGCCACTTTACGTGCTACCATATCTTAAAATGGCTGCCAGAGGAGAGGCTTGGGGAGAGGTTAGTCATTGGCTGGTTCTGTATGATCCAGAGCTCAGTGATTAGTTTATTTTATTTGCATTTAATTGCAAACATTTTAGCAAACATTCCTACACAATTTCCTAAAAAGGTCAATTTCTCCTAAGTCTGTTAAAATTAATCTGTCATAGTTTCCCTTGGAGCAAATTATCTAAAAATGTGACCACTGCGATCACATAGCAGGTCATGCTTCCTTCCATAAAGGTACTCCACCATACTTCCAACTCTTGTATCCGGTACTCGGATAGCAAATAACCAAATTGTTTTGTGCGTCTCTGAGTGTTGGACAAGACATAAGATGTTTCAGGGTTCCTACAACAGAATCATCGTTCGTAGGAAGGAGATTAAGACGAGTTCTCATGAAATGGTCTCTGAATTTTCTTTTGGGAAATAGTTTTAGATCATTGCACACATCACATTTTCGTGGTTCCGGCTAGGTGTGCTACCGATTGATAATTGGCAGCTGATTCCAGAGGCATTATCTAGTCCAGCTCTTTCAGTTTGGTCTTGGCAAGTAATAACTCAATTGAACCCCCAATTTCTTCCAGTTTACTACTCATTTTCGTTCTCCACTTGTTCAACATCGTTCTTTTGGGATGACCTAATTTCCTTGTAAAGTGTTTCCAGGATGTCAGGATGTGGAGATGTACAACATTTCCTGAAAAGAGCAAGGCTGTTCCAATCCATAGTTAGTTTTAAAGATGAGGCCCAACTCTTGGGGTAGATGGAGGGATACCCAAAACCTTTTTCCAGAATAACCCTTCCAACTGTGACCATACCGACTCTGGGATACTAGGCATCGTCTCTGATCCATAAATTATTGCAGGAACCACCTTAGATTTGTAGAAAGTTAATACCGAAATTATTGAAAAGCGTCCCAACTTTCGATCTAAGGCACATCCTCGACTAGCAAGGGCTTTAGTTTTGGCTCTTAGGTGGGATACCATTGGAGCCTCTGATTGTGCGTCGCTAAGCCAGGCACCCAGGTACTTGAAGAAGCTCACTTGATCAATACGCTGTCTGTCCAGAAACCATGAATGGCAGTTCTTTCCCCTGTTAGTTTCCAAAGCTCAAGATCTTTGGTTTCGCCTTGTTTATTTCCAGGCCGTTGGACTTGATGAGACTGAAGAGAGTTGAGTTGGCGTTGGCGTCCTACTGGGGTCTGATGTATTAAGACCATGTCATCCGCATGAGTATGCGAGGCCATTGGACAGCCCTGCTTGACTCCTTTACATGTAGAGATTTCATTGGATATGATGCCTGACTTGTCCAACTGCACTCTCAAAGTTGTGCCAAAGTGCATGGCCCTTATGGGATCCAAAAGAGCCTCTGGGCAGTAATTAGCTTAGAGTTTCTCCCACAGTTTCCGGTGGTTTATCTGGTCAAATGCCTGAACCAGATCGACAAAGGCCATGTAGATCGTAGGTTTCCTGTCGTGGACACAGCCCTTGAGTATGTAGAGTATAAAGATGTTGACTGAAGTCCTGATACCCTTTACAAAACCCATTTGAAAGGGGTAGTTACAACCTGATTGTAAGCACCAATTGATGAAATGGTCCAAGATTATCGCCCCATAAAGTTTCCCAATTACATCTAGGAGGGCGATGGGTCGATAGTTCTTGGGGTTATCGTGCTCACCTTTTTTAAAGATTGGAACCACTATCGCCCTCCTCCAAGAACTTAGTAATGGTGAGCTGGAGAAACCTGGACCAGCAGCGTGTATGAAACTAACCCAGTCCTCTGTGTAATCTTTCTACATAAAGTTACTTTGGCTGTCCGGCCTGGGCGCTCGCGAGCTGTTCAGTTGTTGTATACCCTTTTGGATGTCATTGGTGTCGCTTGAAAGAACCCAAGGCTCAGCCCATGAACAGACGAACAGGTGGTGTTATTGGGTTCCACAGCGTATAGTTTTTCAAAGTGTTGGATCCAGCAGAAATCACTTATGGGGTTTGTCTGTTCGTCGTTAGACTGGACTCCAACCGACTTATCAGTGACCAAAAAGCCCTTGAAGTTTTGCCTGCAAGTGCCCTGAGCGTTGTTTCGGAATCGTTCTGGTCCGTTATCAACCTGATGGAATAGAGCCAGTTCTTGTACTTTTTTCCAAGCAGGTCCATTCTTTTCTTTGACCAAGTATGATGTATTAGCCACCCTTTAGAGCCTTCTGGTTGCTTTTCTGCGGGTGACAAATTCCACGTTGAAAACATTAAGGTGATTAACAGGGGGCCTGGCCCTCTTGCTGGATTCGGAGGAATAGAGTTCCAGGAGTGGAGTATACTCTACTGTAGAGCAAGCCAATTTGAAGTCAGCTGAACGTTTCTTGATACTGTTTGAAAGTTTTTTAGGCAGGGTTCACCATTGCAGGCAGATACTTCCAGGGGCATCCTTTGATGGGTATTAGATGAAAAGCTTGTCCCTTCCATGAGTAACATGTGGTGGTCGCTGTTCTTTGTTTTGACCACTTTAAATGATGTGATCAGGGGAAGAAACTGTCTGGAGATGAAGATGTAATCTATCACGGAGGAGCGATCCATGTTCTCCCATATAGCCTGAGGTAGTAGGTGTCCCTTGATATTGCCATTCAGCATGTGCATATCCTTTGCAGCCCTCAGTGAGCCCCACATAGCGCCTCTGATATGTCGGGGGAGGGGGGGATGGGTGCTCCTGTGGACCATATCTTGGTGGTGGGAGTTGCTGATCAGACATGATGTATTTAGATTGCCGCATATGATCATGTATTGCGTCTGTTGATTTGTGTACGATTTGTCAATTCAGAGATCTGGTCAATAAAAGACATGTTAGATATTAGCACGGGGTTACAGTAAACATTAATTAAAACCAGTTTGACTGGTTTCCCTGAGCCCTGTAGCTTGTCGGTGATCTCCCAAACAATAAGAAGTTCTTGTGACAAAGGACTCAGTGAGACCGACTTAAGTTCAATTAACTACCATATTTAACAGCCGTCAAGAGACCAGAAGATGGATGCCCTTTTTCCCCTTTGGTAGCTGCGCTCAGTGATATCTCAATATCAAGGATAGGATTCTTACAAAGCCAAGTTTCTTGCAGGCATAATAAGTCGGTCTCCCTGATTTCTCACTAATTTTAGTCGCGGGACTAAAAACTTGCATGTTCACAAAAGCATTTTTATTCCTGGGGTCCTCCAAAATGTTTTAGAAGTTCGGTGAGGTCTCGGTTGATGTAGCTTCGGACAACTTGTGTTGCTAGAGGCTGTCATGTGGTGTGAGCGCTCTCGACAGCCATAACCAATCCTGTGTTTTGCTTCTCACCAATTGTGCAGATGGTAGCACTCTGCTGCTACTAACTAGTTGAGAAGAAGACTCAGATTGGTTTGTGACATTCAGCTTAGGACCTAAACCAACAGGTACCCGTCCTGTTTGAAGAGGATCTAGATAGTTTTACGACAGGATTTACACACCAGGCTCCTTTGATAATGTCTCTGTTGGTGAGACCCTTAGCTTCAAGGTTTGTCCTAGGTGATACAGCTTGGGGCACTTGTGAGGCCTCCGTCTCCGAATCCTTGGCTGTTCTCAGGTCAAAACCCAGTATCAAAAGACTTTCTGCCGCGTCAATCGCCATGTTGTTAACAACCGGTGAAGTACTATGCAAATAAATTTGGTACATTCTTCGCTCATCACCAAACTACATAATCCTCGGCTGACAATTGCTTCAGGTTAGGGATGCAATAAAAAAGATCCAGCACCATTCTGCGATTGAGAATTAGATTGTTGTCCTTAGCCAGGATTCTTTCAATTTTGAGAGCGTGGTATTTTGAGTTTGCAACCCCCACGCCCCAGTTTTGATTGCTGAGTTGTGCCCAAGGGCTCTTCACTGAGTGTGTTTTTGAGTGTGATAGACGGGGTCACTGTTCGTAGTCTGGCTAAGGACCGCCTTTGTCACTGAAGACAGAAAAGTTGGGACTGGTCTGACGTTAAGATCAAGAATTTTTTTCCCGCCCAAAAAACAGGTTCTTTTCCAGGGTTTACCACTGGTGGGTGTTTGGAGTCAGGTCCCAAACAAAAGTGAAACATTTTTTTTTTTACACTGAGGATCCTTGTCTTGATGATAGCAAATATTCATGAGCATGTGAATCCATGCCAGACCCATGCTGGTGAACAGTTACAAACTTGTTCAGTTTTCCTCACTATCCTCAAATGACACCTCATCAGTCATTTCCTTCAATTGTACTGTTGGGTCTACACACAGTACCGTGTGCCACTCGCATCCGTCCTGGTCTGTACCAATCAGGACTACTTTTTACAGAAGAAATTCATATGTGATGAAAATGATTATCTACAAAAAAAATCTACACATTTCAAAGAAAATATGACCAAAAACAAATTCCGAAAACTAAACCACGCATAAACAGGGAGCAGTGAAAAGTGTTAGTCCACAAATATCGCCCCTATCTTCAGACATAGATCCTGCTAACGACATAGACCAAAGAGCTGAGCCCAGCAATGAGAATGAAAGTAATACAATGGGAGAAGAAGGCATCTCCGAAAATAACCAAGATTGTCCTTTTTTGGAAGAGCTCCGGCTGCACAAAAAAGTCAAACATGAAGAATCAAAACACCGATCTAAGGCCTCAGCTAAATACTTTAACTGCACCAAGCGGAGGAGAGGCAAGAGAGGAGGACAAACGCCCAATGAAATCCACAAGGAATGCAAACAAGATCAAAGCTGAGAGGGAAGGTAGATTTAATAGTTAACCTTTCAAGTCAAGTTATAGATACCGATTTGAAATCGGCACTAAATAAGGGCCTTTCCTTTAGCCCTGCCAATAAAATGGATTACTTTCAAATGCAATTCGATCTCTACAGATTCTGCAGAAAACTGACACTGAAAAAATACTTTGAAGAGTATCTAAAACAAAAAGCTAGAAGTGACAACCCCATCAGTACTCTCGCAAGAGATAATGGAGCAAACAGTTGACTTACTCAATTTAGCTGGAGATGAAGAGTATACAATACGAAAGTATATAGAGGAACAATAAATCGATACTTTCCTCTCAGAAGAAACAACACTTAGACCAACTTCAAAATTTACCCCAAATTTCCATTCAGAAAATGTGATTGATTTATTCCAAAAAGCAGTAAAAGAGGACCTCAAGAAAAATTATCTTAAACCGGAAAAGTAGAATTTCAATCTGACATTAAAAGAATAGAATGCAATTGGAGAATTATCCAAAAATGAGGAAGTTATTGTAAAAATGGCAGATAAAGGAGGTAAGCTGGTTCTAATGAACAGACAAGACTACATAAGAGAAGTCTCAAAGCAATTAAATGATCAACAAAACTACGAAATATTAGATCATAGTCCATTGAAGAAATTAACAAAAACATGGAATGACCTGAGTAAAAATTGGCTTGAAACTGGTCTCTTAACAGAATGAATAACCAACATCCAATAATGTCCACGATTTACTTCCTCCCAAAAATCCACAAACAATACAAAGGATACCCAGCTTTTAGACCTATAATAAATGGAATAGGTTCAATCACAGAGAAAATTTCGCAATTCATTGATATACATTTACAACCATTAACAATGCAATTAGCTTCCTACATACAAGATACAAAACACATTATTCAACAGTTAGACTCAATCCCTTGGCAAAGCAACTATAACCTAGCAACATTGGACGTTGTATCATTATACACAAGCATTAATCATAACCAAGGAATCATTGCATCTGAATATTTTCTGAAAACAAGTTCGATCTCATTTAAAGAGGAGAATAACATGCTATTGTTGCCCTACACAATAACATCTTTTGCTTTAACAAAAAAATCTTTAGGCAAAAGAAAGGAACCGTCATGGGGTCCAAGTTTTCCCCATCGTATGCAAATGTATTTATGGGCTACTTCGGAATAAAACATGCGTGGAAGCATAAGGCCTTTACCGACTCCAAAAATATTATCTTTTGGGGTCGGTTCATTGACGACATCTTTCATGATCTGGGAAGGAGATCAATTGGACTTCAATCAATATGTACAGTATCTTAACCAAAATGAATTCAATCTGAAGTTCACCACGAGCTTCAGCAAAGACAAGATTCAATTCTTGGACTTAGAAATTTACATGATAGAGGATAAAATCCTCATTAACTTGTATGTAAAACAACCGCAGGCAACAGTCTTACATGCCCAAAGTAATAAAAAGGAATTGTAGCACAGAAGAAGCATTTGAATCAAATATAGAAGCAACAATTACTAAATTTACACAAAGAGGATACAAAGCAAAAAAAGTAAAGGAATCAATTAAAAAAGCTAAAAAATTATCAAGAGAATATTTGTTGCAGGACAAACCAAGAAAAGGGAAGCAAACAACTAAAACGAAGTTTACCACCTATGGATCAGATGCCTCGACACTAAGAAAAATCCTTAAACAATGGGACCTGTTAAAACTAGACGACACCCTATCAAAACACATTGATGATAAACCAGGCATATGCTACAGAATAGCACCAACATTATGGAACAAAATGAGCCCCAGTTACTTAAAATCCATTGAGAGACCGATATTAGAAGTATGTTCCATCAACAACCAATCTATGGTTCGTTCAAATGTGTTAACTGCAAATTATGCCCACAAATGGCTAATGGCAAGAAAGAAATCAAGTTACCAAATGGAAGAGAACAAAAGATGAATCGCTTTATCAACTGCAATAGCAAATTGCAATAGAAAATTTGTTGAATACGCAATCTAATGTATTTGTTAAAAAAATATACATAGGAAGCACAATAAGAAGTCTCAAAACAAGAGTATTCGAACATTTGCGTGCTATAAGGAATCAAGACATGAAATATCCATCATCACTTCACTGCTTAATGGAACATCAAGGACTTAACGTGGAAAAAGTGAAAATCTATGGTTTGGACAAGATTGAAGATCTGCATAGAGGTGGTAACAAGGAGCAGACCCGAAGACAGAGAATCTAGATGGATCTGTTTAATGGAAACCTGTGACACTGGATTGAATAATGTAATTGGCTTTAAGAGTAAGAGTTTGGAAGTTAAAAACCATGTAACAGAAAACCTCTCCTTTTCTTTTCTGTTACTTTTTACTCTTTCGTTAGAAAAATTAAAATTGAAATTAAATAAAATCAAATATCCTCTACATTATAAATTAAATACTATTCCAAAATAATGGCACTAAGAAATCAGCAAGTGTTACGATCTACAAATGTATTTAAATCTACCTCCAAGAAAAGTTTTTTTGAGTTAAAGGCCATAAGCTACTAAGCCTGCAATTATCTTAGTGAACAACATAAATAAATAATGAAAATTGAGTACCTATCAATTTAGACACTCATGCACCGATGAGTCGTTTATAAAATGCTGGCATGAACGCATTGGCTAATTGCTAAAAAAAAAGCTAAAAAATCTAAAGAAAAACACAGGAAATAATAGTGGTTCGAGGGGATTGGGTCCTCCGACGTATTACATATCTATGACATGTAATCACCACAGCTGTGCTGCTTCGGAAAATTGTCTGCGTCGATGACGTTGCTACATTGCCCTCGACCTCCTCCGACGGCCGATGTCACTGGATGTTATAAGTAGGATGCACGACGCCTGTAGCCTCAGTTCAGTTTTTTCCGCAAACGTGTTCGCTTTGGAGATCTCTGCGCGCCTCGACTCTTTGGAGTTTGTTCTTTCTCGGTTCCTGTTCGTATTGTGAAGAATTTCTTCGTGAAGATGTCTACATCGTCTTCCACCGTGCGTCCGGGCTTTAACAAGTGCGGGGACTGTGGGTCCAAGATGTCGCTGACGGACTCGCACAACGCCTGCCTCTGGTGCCTCGGAGAGGCCCATGACACGGATGACTGTGTCGACTGCCAGTCGCTCACGTCCAAAACCTTGCAGGAGCGCAAGAAGTTGTTGTCGGTAGATAAGGTGTCCAAGCCCCGGAAGTCAAGGTCTGTGGGGCTTTCGACGGACGATTCGAGGGGTGACTCCACATTGTCGTTGGAAGTCCAGTGGGTCTCGGTCCCGGAGTCGGTCCCGCCACTCCTCTGCCTCTTCGAGGCACTCCTGGAAGCGCTGTCATCTGTCGCCTTCCCCGTCCTCATCCGAGGACTCCGCCCGTCGGCGGGTCACTTATCCCACCAAGCATGCGACGCCGGAGGAATGGGCTTCCTTCGGGAAGAAAATGTTAGCGATTCTCGAATTGCAGGGCACTGGTCCGTCCGCGCCTCCGAGTGGGGTCAGTCGTGATCGGTCGAGAGACACCGCTCGCACACCTTTGGGCTCGGGTGGTCGGCACGATTCACAGGAGAGGTCCCGCTCGGACAAGGGGAATCGTTCTCATCATGCCCGTTCCAGGTCCCGGTCCTCGACGCGCTCGAGACCGTGTGCACCTGTGGTGTCTTCGAGGAAGACGTAGGCGCCGAGGTCGTCGACGGACTCTTTGCAGGCCCCGCCTCCGAAGAAGTTGTCGGCATCTAGGCTGTCAAGGGACACTCTCGGGGCTCCGGCCTCGAGGCCTGTGTCGATGCTGTCGGTGCCGCGTTCGGCGTCGACGCCGATTCACTCGATGCCTTTCGAGGCTGTTTCGATGGGGGAACCCCCTAGAAAGGCTCTGGCCAAGGTCAAGCATGGCTTTGTTCCACATTCTGTGCCTTCTTGCCGCCATCTTGAGTTTATTTCAGAGGTGGATGAGGGCTATGATGATGGCATGGTTCCTGATACGGTGGCAGACATGATTCTCTCGGGCCTTAGCCAAATTGAGTACCTGCGGCAGTCCCTGCACAATGCCAGTGGGCTGGACACCTCTCCGGAGGTGGAGTTTTGTAGGCCTGAGCCTGGCCCTCATGCCGACTCCTCGTACCGGCGCCTTATGTCCAGGGTCACCGAGTACTTGGGGTGGTACTGCTCCCCCAGGGGATTTTCTTCAGGATATTGTCGATCAAGGTCCACCAACTGACCCCGTACTGCCATTCCAGGTGGCTCTACAGAAGAGGGCGGGGGCGGCGGCTTGGACTGCTCCGAAAGTCTCCCGGCAGTGGGCAAGTCTTTGCCGCGAAAATACCACCCAGCCAGTAGTGATCCCTGCTACTTGACCAAGCACCCCACTCCGGAGAGTTTGGTGGTGCAGACGGCTACGGCCCCGGCAAAGCAGGCGTCGTATCCTACCATCCCTCCTGATAATGATGACAAGCGTTTTGACGGCTGGGCGAAGAAAGTGTTTTCTTCAGGGGGTATGGCGCTTCAGGCGGCCAACTCCGTATGTGCCTTGTCGCGTTTCATGCACACTCTGTGGAATTGTGTTTCCTTAGCGGCTCAACATATTCCCAAAGGGGACGAACGGGATGGTTTCCTTGCCATGGTTCAGGATGGCAAGGATGCCATGTGTGAGGCCGTTCAGTCGGGGTTGGACATGGCAGATTGCGTCAGCCGGTCCATGGCGGCGAGCACCGTAATACGCAGGTTTGCGTGGTTGTGGAAGTCGGGGTTTGCTCCTGATGTGCAGGCCCGGCTCCTCAACATGCCCTTTGACGGGGAACATCTTTTTTGGCAGCAAGGCTGACTAGAGCCTTGAGAGGTTGCAGACCAGCAAAGTCGTTGGGCGCTGCAGTTCGCCAACCTCCGCCTTTCCATCCTAGAGGACCGCAATGGAGGGGAGGTTCCTTTAGTTACTACTCATCCTTTGGTAAAGCGAGTGGAGCTGCCAGTCAAAGGGGCCACCATAGGAGTGCAGAGGTGGAAAACAAGGTACTCGAGGTGCCAAAGCCGCTTGGGCTGTTGCCTCTTTGCCCTCAGGCAATGCCGCAGCCGCTTCAGCTCAGTCATGAGGCCATGTCCCATGGTTCGCCGGTTGGGGGAAGGCTGGCGCAGCATCTTGTAGAGTGGCGCGCCATTACTTCAGATGTGCGGGTTCTGGAGATCATAACCCCCGGCTACTGTCTTCCTTTCCGGTAGAGGCCTCAAGACAATCCACCGGGGAATCTCTCTTTGAAGAGTCCGGATCCGCTCCTTGCGCAGGAAATTCAATCCCTGCTGGAGAAATGCGCCATAGAACTGGTGCCTGTTGCGGAGAGGAACAAGGGATGGTATTCCCCTTATTTTTTGATTTCCAAGAAAGACTGGGGATTGAGACCCATCATGGACTTGCGCGGTTTGGACAGACTCCTCAGGAAGGACGAGTTCAAGATGGTTACTCTCTCTCAAGTCCTCCAGGCCCTTCAACTTCAGGACTGGTTGGTGTCTCTCGACCTCAAGGACGCTTATTTTCATGTGCTGATACATCCAAAGCACAAGAAGTACCTGAGGTTCGCAGTTGGCGACTCGCACTTTCAGTTTTGGGTCCTGCCGTTCGGATTGACCTCTGCCCCGAGTGTCTTCACCAAGCTCATGGTAGTGGTGGCAGCGCACCTCAGGAAAGGGGGGAGTCACGTCTACCCCTACCTGGACGAATGGTTGATCAGGGCGCGCTCTCCCGAGCAAGTCCTGGATCATCTGGCAGTCGCCTGCCACTCCCTCCACAAGCTGGGCTTCTCCCTCAACTTAAAGTCCCATTTGACACCAACTCGGAGGCTCCAGTACATCAGAGCTGTGCTCAATACGTCTCTAGGGCAGTGTTTTCCTCCTCAGGTCAGGGCTCATCACATTCAGCAGATGGTGCACAAGTTTCAGCTTGCCCAGAGTCTCCCACCGTTTGAGTACTTGTAATTGCTCGGCCTCATGGCATCCTGCATTCTTCTGGTTCCAGAGGCCATGTTGCGGATGCAATCTTTGCAATGGGCACTCAAGCTCCAGTGGTCCCAGTCCTCCGGCAGGATGTCGGACCCTGTTCAGGTGCCGTCCTCGGTCGCCCAGGACCTTCTGTGGTGGGCCGTCGAAGACAATCTGATGAAGGGGGCTCCATTTTGGCTACCCTGGCCGGAGGTGACTATCGTGACGGACGCATCCCTCACGGGATGGGGAGCTCATGCCAACGAGTTGACAGTCAGCGGTCGTTGGTCTCCGTCGGAGTCCAGACTCAATATCAATCTGTTGGAGCTGAGGGCCGTCAGGGTAGCCCTGAAGGCTTTTCTGCTGGCTGTGCGAGGGAAGAATTTCCTAATCCTGATGGACAACACGGTGGCCATGCACTACCTCAACAAAAAGGAGGGGGGGGGGCAGGGTCACTTTCTCTGTGCAGGGAGGCAATGCAGCTCTGGTTCTGGGCAATCCAGCAGGAAGTTTCTATCTTGGCAGTTTATCTGGCCGGAGACGAAAACGAGACGGGGGCGCTCTGAGCAGGCAGAGCGTGATCTCTCAAGAGTGGGTGTTGGCTCAGTAGATTCTCCTGGAGATCTTCGCCCTTTGGGGGACCCCTCAAGTGGATCTCTTTGCCTCCAGTGTCAACCGGAAGTGAGAGAGGTTCTGCTCGCGAGAATTTCCTCCAAAAGGAGCCTTAGGAGACGCGTTCGTGGTGGAGTGGTCATTCCCACTGCTGTATGCGTTTCCTCCAGTTCCCGTCATCCCGCAAGTACTGCGGAGGTTACGGAGGTTCGGTTCCTGGATGATCCTCATTGCTCCGGCGTGGGCCCGGAGGACGTGGTACCCGGACCTTCTCGACTTGTCCATCTGCCCTCCACGTCGTCTTCCCTACTGAGACGATCTGCTCTCACAGGAGGGGTGGGTCAGGTTCTCCATCCAGAGGTCAGATCCCTCAACCTTCATGCTTGGTTTCTGAAAGGTTGAGGTATAAGGATTGGGACCTCCCTGAAGACGTGATGGAGGTGTTGCTCTTGGCCAGACGGCCCGCAACAAAGTCCCTGTACCGTTACCGTTGGCTTAAGTTCTGCGACTGGTGCAGGGTTAAGAATGTGGATCCTTTTGCATGTGACATTCCCATGGTTCTGTCTTTTTTGCTTTCTTTGGCCTATAGGGGCTTGCAAGTGGGTACCGTTAAAGGTTACCTGGCGGCGCTGTCCATATTTAAGAGCTCGTCTGAAGAGTGTTCCTATTTTAAAATTCCTTTAATTTCTCAGTTTCTGAAAGGGCTCACTAATGTGTTCCCTCCATCACCTTTCCAGATGCCCGGTTGGGATTTGAACCTTGTTCACAAGTTTCTGATGGGTGCTCCGTTTGAGCCTTTGCATTCATGCCCTTTGAGGCTGTTAACTCTGAAAACTGTGTTTTTGGTTGCGGTCACTTCCGCTCGCAGAGTGAGTTACAGGCACTTTCAGTTAAGCCACCCTTCACTGTGTTTCATAAAGACAGGGTTGTCTTTAGAGTTCGTCTTTCCTTTCTTCCGAAGGTGGTGTCGGAATTTCATTTAGGCCAGACGTTTGTTCTTCCGTCGTTCTATCCTCCTCCACATCCTGGTAAGGAAGAGGAGAGGCTCCATAGGCTTGATCCTAGGAGAGCGTTGAGCTTTTATATTTCGGGCATGTCCCGGGTCAGAGTGGACGATCAACTCTTCATTGGTTACGCTGGAAAGCGTTTGGGACAAGCTGTGACGAATCAGACTTTGTCTCGCTGGATTATTTTGGCTATCTCTGAGTGTTACCGCTTGGCGGGTAAGGACCCACCGGTCGGCTTGCGGGCCCATTCTACCAGGGGTATAGCTGCCTCTACTGCCCTACAGAGTGGTGTTCCTATTTGTAACATCTGTGATGCAGCCACCTGGGCTTCGGTACATACTTTTGTACGCCACTACTCCCTCGATTCCATCCGTGGGCAGGATCTGGCCTTTGGCAAGGCAGTCATTTACTCAGCAATTTGATTGGGCATTCTAAATTTCTGTTTTCTAAATTCTTTTGGTACTGCTTTGGGAGTCTGTCATAGATATGGAATACGTCGGAGGACCCAATCCCCTTGAAGAACAAGTTACTCTATTACCTGGTAACGTTCTTTCGATGGGATGGTCCGACGAAGTATTCCATATCGCTCCCTCCCTGCCTTCCCTGCTACAGAATTTCTTATGCGATTGCAGCTTACGTTTCCGCAAGGCTTTGTCTGTCAGACTGGCAGAAGACTGGTGCCACACATTCTGGGAAAAAACTACAACTGAGGCTACGGGCGTCGTGCATCCTACTTATAACATCCAGTGACGTCGGCTGTCGGAGGAGGTCCTCGAGGGTAGCGTATCGATGTCATTGACGCAGACGCCGAAGATTTTCTGAAGCAGCACAGCTGTGGTGATTACATGTCATAGATATGGAATACGTCGGTGGACCATCCCATCGAAAGAACGTTACCAGGTAAGAGAGTAACTTGTTCCTCTGGCATTAAAAAAAAAGTCTGGCATGCAGCACGCGAGTACGCGATGTCGTCATGCGCGCTAGAACGTGAGCGTGATGACATCACACGCAAAAACGTATTTAAATGTGCGCAGTGAAAACAAAAAGCGCGCAGAAACAAGGAGCAAAGGAGAGAGAAACGGATTCCTCCAGAGCAGATGCATTTTCCTAAGGAATAGAAAAGATGAGCCTATTAAATACTTGATTCCTTTAAGGTCTACAAGTATCTTGACCGTTAACCAAATAGAAACCCTGACCAGGTCTAATTTTCACCATTTAAATGTGTTTTCTTGTTTAAATAAGGAAATGACCCAAAGGAACGTTATAGTTGTGCCCACAGAGAGTGTATAGACACCATATTGAACAAAAGAATTTTCGCTAAACAAGCTCAGAGTAAACAAAATTGGTGAGTGCCATTTCTACAATAGTATTCTTTCCTTGTTTTGAAAAGATGTTGGCATTGGAAAGATGAAAGCCAATATGAAGGTTGAAAAATAATGGGATGAATGAGTTTAATATGTCACACTTTAAAATGATGTATAATTGTATTACTGGATACATTTCTTTTGTTAAAGAATTCCTTCATTTTTTCTTTTTTCTTTTAGAAAAATATATTTTGATCGTTAAAAATAGCAGAAAATCTCCCCTGATAATCCCTTGTGATGGAAACAAGGGTGAAACACATGTAGAGGGTATGAGATAATATATGGCATAAAAAGACAACCTTTGAAGAGCTACTTGACAAGTGTAAAGACATTTATTTGGCACTCGCAATTGAGAATTAAAAATACACCTGGAATGTTACAAGTGGATATGTATATATGTTGAAAAATACTCTCTTGTCTGACACTACAAGTCCTTGCAAATCTAATGACAATATTGTCCCTGCCACCATCTCGGTTGGCCCCATGGGTTGGAAAATAAAATCTGTGGGCACTCGCCAACATTTTGTCGCAATTTGAAGAACTGCTTTTGCTAGTAACTTGATACTGTACACAAATATGTCCGGGAACACTGTAACCTCATGGACTACTGGCTCCCTTGCCATTGCATTGATTGCCATCATTGCTTGAGCTACACACATCCCTACAGTGAAACGCACTACCACTTGATCAGTGAATGATGTAGTTACATTTAGTTTACTGAGCAGATCCCTGCCCAACAAGTTAACAGGGGAACTCTGTATATAACAAGGGGGCTCGTTCTACCTTCCCTCCTGCTTTTATATCCAGCTCCTCGGTGTATGGAACCGTAGAAATAGCCCCAGAGAATCCCTGTCTCAAGTGTTTTACCTGATGATGGAAAGTTCCTCTCCATAATGCATGATTTAGTTGCACCTGAATCTCTACCATATATATAAATACATTTCTTGTTTCCTATTTCCGCCTCCACCAAGGGCTCCTCTTCAGGGTGTGCGGTTGCCAATAGGATTGGACACGTGACTGCTCTCTGTGGGCTGTCCTAATCAGAATATGCATTTGTCCTGGGGAATTAAAAAGGGCTGCCCCCACCTTCGTAACTCCTTGGAACGGGGGGCGCCTGTTCCCCCTGCCATCCTGTTAAACTGTGTTCCCTCCCCCTGCTGCAGTTGTTGCCCATGTTGCACTTTCCTGTCAGCCCCATAAGGAAACTGATTTTGGCCCCCTCGCCCAAATTGCGGGTGTGCCATTCCTTGATGCCCTTTGAATCCCTGCCCTGGAGGTGATGGCCCATAATTAAATTCCATCACAGGCCTGTTCCTGCATTCCCTTGCGAAATGCCCCTATCTCCAGCAATACCAGATCTGTGATGTTCCCAAACATCTTCCATGGGGCCCTATTCCCCCAAAGCCTCCTGCTCTTCTAAAAATCTGCCTCTTCCTCTTGATGCTCCATCATACTGCCACTGTGAGTTGGGGTACTGTTCTCCCCCCCCCCCCAACCCCATTGTTTCTGTCCTTTGCCCCATAGTGCTGCAATTGTGGCATTCACAATCTGTTGAGTATCTCCTGTCTTTTCTCCCTGAGCCAGTGCTGTCACTGCTGCTTGGACGACAACCTTAGTTTCTTATTTATTTATTTTTAAATTTCTTTTGTAAGCGGATTCAATTCAACACTACAGCTAAGTCAATGCCTAGTCTGGGATGCTGAGGGAAACCCTTATTGATATATTTTTATGTCCAGTTCGTTTACTCTGGATGACAACCCTTATATAACACCCCTCTCTTAGAATCCCCCTGACCCCGCTGAGTCAAGAAGTAGGTTTGTTTTGCAAATTAAAAGGTTTATTTGAAAATTAAACAATATATATATATATATATATATAAAACTTTTATAATAAATTAATGTTTGATAGCACACTTGTGAAGATGACAGTGATCAACAATGGATAATGTTACAGTAGCATAGTACTTGGTTACTTATAAATAGGAACAGAAGAATAAGGTGGCAGAGAATGCTTTATATGGTTCAAGGAAAGGCAAGGTGAGACAGAATGCAGCACAGAAATAACCTTGATATGATTTCAACCAAAAGATAATATGATCACTTTTTCTTGAACAATTCACTCCCCCCCCTATGCAATGTAAGGAGATGAAAGGGAGAGCATACAGTTCTCAGGAATGCAACAATATAATTCAGTTTCCCCCTAGCAAGCTTAGAGGAAACAGGTGGGAGTTTTAAACACAGGCCCAAAATGCTTAGAATGTAATAACAATGAATTGAAAAATGTGCTAAAATTGCTTTTAATTCCCTCTAGGAGGTTCGGGGTAGGTGATGGCTACTTTATATTAGTTCAGGATCACTTTAGCAATGCTCTATGAATGATTGTCAGGTTGTACACGAATTTCAGCGAGGAAAGCAAGGACAAATATTTTTACACGTGGCTGAAATTAAGCAAAATGTCAAATCGCAGCAAATTTAGTCGCGTGCGTCGAGTGCAATTACGGAGGCACTATAAGAAGTAGGAAGTCGGTTCTAGGCTCGCTGGAAAGCTTAGAATCTTAGCTTTAAAATGTCAGTTAAAACTCGCTCCTAGCACAGATACGGCCAATTTAGTAAAGGTAGTTTTTCGGATTCGAAATTTTAAAGCTCAGAATGACGGATGACAGTTTTCAGTTTTAAAGATGACAGAATGACACGATTCTAGGAGGCAGTTCTAATAGGCTAAAATAGTTTGGATTAGATTATTTTAAACTAAGAGATTGGCTGGACTTCTGCTCGCGATCTTCACAGCGATCTGGTCTCTGGTTCTCTCTGGTTCCGGATAAAGCACTACTTTCTGGATACTGCTACAGGTTCTTGCAAAAGTTCTTGGCAAAGAATTCAAACAGCTCGCCCGGCTGTTAAATAATTTGGTTGGTTTTGAGGCCTGCTGAAGAGGATTCGGCTTGTGGATTCAGGCCTCTCTGCTACAAATTCTGGAGTTAATTTCTGGTCTCTGGAGATTGATGGATTTGTAGTCTGGATCTCTGGATGTGAAGTCTGAAGTCTCCCGGCAAAGCGTCCCGCAAGAAAGTGGAAAGTGAATGCCTCTACCTGGGTTTCAATGTTCCTTTTATGTGTTTTGAAAATGGGTGTGTGCCTGGGCCTAGCTAAGCCTGCCCCTCTCACTTATCATTGGCCAAGCTTTCCTCTCTCCCTTGATTGGGGGAAAAAAATGGATGCTGTAGGTTTTATGGTCAGAGGAACTTCCCCTTGTCAAATTGCACACAAATCTATTTCTGACCCAAATACATACTTATCTATGTACCATTTTCTAATATTTTAGGTCCAGTTAACATATTTTCTGTAGCACCAAACCATCCGATCCCTGTCTTTGTACAATGTCGTGTCCACTTATGACAGAATTCTCCCCTTTTCCCCTTTTCATCCAGATAACGACCTCTAAACCTTTCCAGATTTTACACAAATGTGTACCAGGGATATGGGTTTCAGATGATAAAGTGTCCGATTTTTTAACATGCATACATTTGGAGTAACAACCTTTTTTTCCCGCTACTATCCCCAAGAACATACCACAGGGTCCTAACCCCTCTTAAAATGTGCACAGAAAAATCTCAAGAATGATAATGTTATTTATATAATTTTGACAAGTCCGCACTATGAATTATCCATCTTTTTAAAATCATGCTCTGGCTCCAAAGGGGTGTGGTTTTCCAAAGCACATGGTGGAATTTCTGGTTTATCCACTTCCCCCAAGCTCGGCTTGCTCTCACAGGCACTGCCCCTACCAGTGTCTCCCAAGAGGAAGCCATTTTAAGACCCCCCCCAATATAACATTTGCCTGAGTCCAGGACAGGGCTTTGTTCAACTTCCTGCAGTCTGCAGGTACCACTCCCCTAATTCAATCAGAGAGGTGTCACCTCCTTTTGGTGGGTGCAGCAGGATGCAGCCAGGCCTGGGAAGAGTTGTTGAGCCAGTTCAACTCCTGTCGGGGGTAGTTGTCGGGCAGAATTCAGCTAAATGTCACTTTAGTTCCCAGTTTTCTACATTCAAATCCAACTTACAATTTTTGCACATGCAGCTAGAATGCTGATTCTAAGTTCAAAACTGACATTTAAACAATTGCAACCTATGTGACACAAGTAGGTCACTCATTTATTCTAAACATTCGATTTTAGTGGCTTTAAACCCAAATTCACTTAAGCTGCTGACATCCCCAGCTATTTTTTATATATACAGTAAATAATTACTTCCTTCAAGTCATTTCAGAATATAGTTTTACATTGTATCCACCTCTTAGCAAGTCTTTCCTTGGCCTGGTTTGGGTTAATTTGTTCAGTTTTACACAAAAGTCTGGTGGTTTTAAAACGCCGGCTTTCTGATAGTGGTGAGCACCAGTATTGCATCCATTTTTGACATTAAAAAAATGAATTCCCCCGCAGTTCTGGGTTGCTTTTGGCAATCAGCATTGCCATTCCCAATGGTTTCAGGCTACTGTGTGTGTAGCCCAAAGGTGGTTTTAGGCAGTGCCCTCCTGTGCTCACAACATAGGCAAAAATGGGTGGGAGCCTATTCTTCATGTTTTCCCTGTGCACTCTCTGGGGAGTTCTGGCCATCATGATGTTTTCAATGCCAGTAATGCACAGTTTTATGGTAGGGCTTGGATAAAAACATCCCACACTTTATTGGCATTTGTTATAGGAACAACAACAGTGTGACAGTAGTTGCCCACTGCCGCATATTATAGGCAGAAAAATATGCAGCCAGTCGATTAATTAGACAATAAACAACGTAAACGGTAAATGTCTCCTTGTGGTTGGCAGATAGTTCAGTTCGGGAGAGTTGGCAGGGGGTGGGGTGGGGAGGGCGAGGGTCATAGGGGGGGCGGGTGGTGGAAGGTGCATGCAGATGAGATTAATTCTCTTTCTGGCGAATATCCGCTTAAGTGACTTTGTGTTGGTCAGTTCAGATAACGTGGGGGTAAATCGTTCAAGGGGGCTTTTCGTCGTCGTTCTCCAGCATGGGTCTGGCATGGATTCACATGCTCATGAATATTCCCTGTCGTCAGGCCGGGAATCCTCTGTATAGAAAAAAAATCAGTATCAGTTTCGTTTCTGATCTGTCTTTCTTAGTAGTAACCAATCACTGGTCTCTGGGTCATACTGCCCCCAGTCAATGACTGCCCTCTCCCTAAGCCCCGCCTCTGGCAGCCATCCTCAGATTTGGTAGCACGTAAAGTGGCAGTATGACCAAGTGAAGAGCCGCAGAGGCGGGAGGGTTCGCATGTGAATCCATGCCAGACCCATGCTGGAGAACAACAGTTACAGGTAAGTAACTTGTTCCTTCTCCAGCATGGGGTCTGGCATGGATTCACATGCTCATGAATAAGAGAATACATAGCAGTACACACATGCACAACCACGGGAGGTGGCAACAGGCTCAACATTAAGCAACACAACAACTCAACATTAAGCAACTCTTACCTCCTCACCAGGCTCACCTTAGGCGAACAGGTTGCGCAGCACTGTTTGGCCGACCCTGGACACCTCCCTGGAGTCCCGATCGACGCAGTAGAATCTTGTGAAGGTGTGCGTTGACCTCCACGTCGCAGCCCTGCAGATGTCCAGCAGGGGCACACCAGACAGGAATGCCGTGGTAGCAGCGATCGCACTGGTCGAATGGGCTCTCGGACGGCCTGGCAGCTGTCGGTTTGCCAACCGGTGACAGTGCATGATGCAGCCGGAGAGCCATCTGGAAATGGAAGTCTTCGAGAGAGCCTTCCCTTGATTCACAGTCCCAAAGTTCACAAACAGCTGTGACGTCTTTCGAAAACTCTTTGTGCGGTCCACGTAGAACTTCAGCGCTCTAGCCACATCCAGCGAGTGCAAAGTCCTCTCGGCCGGCGACGAAGGCGTTGGGAAGAAAACTGGCAACACCAAGGGCTCGTTGAGGTGGAAGTCAGACGGCACCTTGGGCATAAAGGATGGGTGTGTCCTCAGCACCGCCCTCGTGTCATGAAAAGTCAAGTATGGAGGCTTGCAAGATAGGGCCTGGATCTCTCCCACTCGTCGTGTGGAGGTGATGGCCACGAGGAAAGCTGTCTTTCATGACCGGAACTTCAAAGGCGCCGAATGCATAGGCTCGAATGGGTCCCCATGAGCTTGGTCAGCACCACATTAAGCTCCCACGCCGGGGCAGGAGCCTTCACCGGCGGGAATGATCGGAATAGTCCCTTCATGAATTCTTTCACCAGGCGATGAGACCACAAGGACGCCCTACCCGTCGTCCTGGTATATCGGGAGATTGCAGCCAGATGTATTTTGATGGAGGCGTGAGCCAGTCCAGCTTTGTCCAGCGACAGTAGGTACGGCAGTACTTGAGGGGCTGTAATCCGCAGAGGGTTAATCTTCTGTGCACGGCACCAGACAGAGAACCTCTTCCATTTATGTCCGTAGCACTTGAGAGTTGAGGACGCCTGGCCTTTGCAAGAACCTCTCTGCAGTCGGCCGGGATGTCGTACCCTCCAAACTCTAGTGCTGCAGGAGTCAGGCCTGCAAGTTCAGCGACTCCGGGTTGTGGTGGAGAATGGCGCCTCCTTCTCTGGAGAGAAGGTCTGCGTCCATCGGTAGCTTGACTGGTGGGGACATTGACAAGTCCAGAAGATCCGGGAACCAGATCTCTCGGCCACGCCGGTGCGACGAGGATCATCCTGCACCGGGACCTCTTGAGCTGGTTGATGAGCCGGAGCAGCAACGGCAGCGGGGGGAACGCATAAAGAAATAGGCCGTCCCAGGGGAACGAGAAAGCATCGCCCATGCTCCTCGGCAGGGGGAACCTGCTGGCGAACCTCCGGCACTTGGAATTCGTCGCCGTGGTGAAGAGATCGATTTGGGGTTCACCCCATCGTCGGAAGAGTCGATCCACTTGATCCTGGCGTAGTTCCCACTCGTGGCATGAGCGCAGCTCCCTGCTGAGTGAGTCGGCGATAGTGTTTTTTATTCCTGCCAGATGAAGAGGCACCAGAAACATCCCTTGGGCGACGGCCCAATGCCACAGATCCTGGGCTTCCTTGGCTAGGGCCGGGGACCAGGTTCCGCCCTGCTTCCGGATGTAGAACATCGTGGTGGTGTTGTCGGTGAAGATCCTCACCACCCTGCCCTTGCGTGGAGATCTCCAGAGTGTGCTCCCCAACCTTCCAGGGAGGCGTCCGTCGTCACCGTCACCTGGTGAGCTGGGGTCTGAAAGTCCGTGCCCGCCGACAGATGGGAGCGGGTACCCCACCACCGGATCGCCTGACGGAACGTCTCGTTGAGAGGAATCCTGTCTTCGAAGCTGCCCATCGACTGGATCCAGCGGGCGTCGAGGAACTCCTGTCAGGGTCTCATCCGAAGCCTGCAAAGGCGCACCAGATAAATGCAGGAGGACATCATCCCGAGGAGGGACTTGATAGATCTTACCCTGGTCATGTCCGTGGCCAGCAGACGCTGCACCTTGCCCAGAATGGTCCTCGTCCTTTCCTCCGACGGCGAGGCCAGCCGCGCCACTGTGTCGAGCTTGGCTCCCAGAAACAGGGCGACTTGCGACGGAACCAGGTGGGATTTTGGAAAGTTGATGGAGAATCCCAGGTCCGTGAGCAGCTGGACGGTCTTCGCAGTGAGCTCCCTTGTCCTTGCCCGGATGAGCCAGTCGTCCAGGTAGGGGTAGACGTGGATCCCCTGTAGGCGCAGCCGCGCCGCCACCGGTGCGAGGCACTTGGTGAACACCCTGGGTGCCGACTTCAATCCGAACGGGAGGGCCTTGAACCGGTAGTGCCGCCCTTGGACCACGAACCTGAGGAACTTTTTAGAATGGGGATGTGGAAGTACGCATCCTCCAAGTCCAACGACGACAGGAAATCACCCTCCTCCAGCTGTCCCAGCACATGCTGGAGGGTGACCATACGGAACTTCTGTGCCTTGATGTACTTGTTCAGTCGTCGTAGGTCCAGGATGGGGCGCCTTCCTCCTGTCTTCTTTTTTACGAGGAAGTACCTTCAGTAAACTCTGGAGCCCCGAAGCCTCTTTGGGACGAGCTCGATGGCACCCTTCTTGAGCATCGCCCTTACTTCCAACAGTAGTTGAGGGACGTGATTTTCCTTCCTGGCCACGGGTGGAACGCAAGGGCACTTCTTCTGAAACTCGAGGGCGTGCCCTTGGGCCAGGGCATCCAGCACCCAACGGTCGGTGGAGGTGGACTCCCACACGCTGACGAACCTCGCCACCCGGCCTCCCACCGGGGTGCTTCGGCGGGGGCCGACCCCACGGTCGGTTCAATCTTGTTTGGAGGCCGCCTTGCCTCCTTGACCTCCTTGCCGCGTCCCCTGTAGGCTTCCTGGGACGAAGATCTTGCCTGTTGGCGGTAAGTGGAGGAGCCACTGCCAGATCCCTTGTAGGCACCTTGTCTGCCTCCGGAGCTCCGAAAGGACGGCCGTCGTTGTTGGAGCACTCCCAGTGCCCGGGCAGTCTCTGTGTCTGTCTTGATGGCCTGAAGGGACTCATCAACCGCCTTCCCAAACAGGTTGTTCCGTCGAAGGGCATGTCCAAAACCTTGGTTTGTATGTCCTGGCGGAATTCCGTGGCCTTGAGCCATCCTCGTCGTCTCAAGCAAACGCCGTTGCCCAACTGACAGAAACCGGTGTCGGCGATGTCCGTTGCCACCGTGATGGCGTGGTCCGAAGCGATCTCCCACTCCTGTAGGATTTCAAGGGCCTCAGCCCTTTTGGTGTCCGGAAGGAAGTCTAACAGAGGGGCGATTTTGAACCATAACTCCCTGTCGTAGCAAGCTATGATAGCCTGGGTGTTGGCCCCCTTGATAGTCGTCGCTGTGGATGAGATGATCCGTCGTCCCATCGTGTCCAACTTCCTGCCCTCGCCGTCCGGCGGGGAAGTTGATATCGAGGCCGATGCCCCCCCAGCTTTCTTCTTTGCCGCCGCTGAGACGACCGAATCCGGGGTAGGTTGTGCCCGAAGGCACAAGGGGGCAGCGCCGAGGACCTGGTACTTCTTCTCGTACAGGTCCCTCTTTGCCGGCGCCGTGGCAGGGTTCTTGAGGAGGGCGAGCCCCTCATCCCAGATGTCATGAAGAAGCGGTACGGCGAGGAACGTCTTCCTTTTAGCCTCGCGCCGTTGGTAAAGGAACCCTTCTTTCTTCTTTTCTTCTGGGCAGAGCTGAAAAAGCTCGGATGCCCTGGAAATCATGGCATGAAAGGATCCAATCTCGTCGGGCGGGGACGCCCGAGCAGGGGGCGACGGGGGGGACACGTCCCGTCGTGGCCTCCGTCGTCATCTGTACCTGTCGTAGCCGTGTCCGTGCCTGTATCATCCCCGTGGGTAGTAGACCGGGGGGGAAGGCAGAGAAAGCCGGAGAGGTGGCGTAGGATGCGTCGTCCTCCTCTTATGCAGTGGACTGTCCGAAGGTCCTGACTCCGGTTCCCCTGTCTGGTCTGGCTCAGGTACCTCCGTCGGGGGAAGGGGCAACCTTGTCCTTATTTCCGAGCATAAGGACGGAATCGCTGACAAAATGGCCGCCGAGGTGTCCTGTGGCGCCGGAAACGACGGGCGCGAGGGCTCTTGAGGAGCCTTGTCTGCGACACAGTCGCTCTCGTCGTCGCCCTCGTCGGGATCCCTCCCGATGGGCTGGGCCTCTTCCACGACTTCGATGAGCTCCTCTTCAGAGGTCGTGTCCGTATCCACGATGGCCATCAGCCCCTCCCCTACCTTTTCCAATGAGGACTTCGTGGGGGTCTTCTCAATGGGCCTGAAAGACGAGACTCTCCGCGGTGGCAGGGAGACTCTGGGTCCAGATGGCGTAGCTGGTGTAACTGGTGTAGCTTCCACAGGCTGAGCCAGGGCCGCGGCAACATCCTCAATCGAGGTCATAGCAGGGTGAATTAAGGCCATCGCCACCTTCTGGACGCCCGGGGCCTTCACCTTGGGGGGAGGGTCCGAGCCTCGCTCCCCCTCTGCCGGAATCTTCGAGATCGACCGGGGCCTCTCTAGAAGCTTCGCCGGGTTCTCGGACTTCCTCTTACCCGAGCCAGAGCGTTGGCTCGTGGTTGATGGCGCCAGGGAGGATGCGCCCTGCCTGGCAACCAAGGAGCCCGACCGTTTGGCGCTCCCGGTGCCCCGCGGACTCGCGGTGCTTAGCCTTTTGTTGGGCCCCCGTCGCGGGGGCACCCTCACAGGACTTAGAAGACCGCTCGGACTTCTTTTTCTTCTTCTCGCCTGACGGGCTCTTCCCTTCCAGCCAGTTGGTGAGACGGAGGTGGCGATCCTTCATGTTCCGCTCCGACATGTTCCCACAAAACGCGCAGTCCTTCTACTTGTGCGTCTTGTCCTCATGGAGACAGTAGAGGCATAACGAATGCTCGTCCTCCTTGAAAACGTTCTGAAGCTGGCATCCAGGGCAGGTCCTGAACAGCTTCCCGGGCGTCGAGCTTCCATTCTCCTGGGCCATGTCCGGGGTAGGCCTCGGAACTTCTGGAATCCTCCAAAAGCGTAACACGATGAAATCTTCACCTTTGAGGGGCGTAGAAAACTCCGAAACGGATCCCCGTTGATCGGATGTAGAAACGGTGGAGCTTGAGGCTCTATTTAACCTCTGCGGCTCTTCACTTGGTCATACTGCCACTTTACATGCTACCAAATCTGAGGATGGCTGCCGGAGGCGGGGCTTAGGGAGAGGGCAGTCATTGGCTGGGGGCAGTATGACCCAGAGACCAGTGATTGGTTACTACTAAGAAAGATAGATCAGAAACGAAACTGATACTGATTTTTTTTCTATACCGAGGATTCCTGGCCTGACGACGGGGAATATTCATGAGCATGTGAATCCATGCCAGACCCCATGCTGGAGAACTTGGCTAGTCTGTCGCAAGCCTTTTTGCATTCGGTTCTGATTTGCTTGAGTTTGTCTTCCTCCTGCTGGGAGCCCTGGGTGCCGGATTCTAGCTGTTCGATCTCGCTTTCCCACTGTTCTAGCTCACTTCGTAGATGTTTCCTGATACCTCCAGCCTTTGCAATAATTTCTCCACGCTTCACTACCTTCAGGGCGTCCCATCACGTGCTTAGGTGATCCACACTGCCCATGTTCTCTGCTATATAGTTCTCTAGGGAATCTCTAAGGTCATTCCTAAATGCTGGGTCTTTTAGCGCTTCAGTGGGCATTCTCCATGTGGGTATTGGGGGTCTGGGTCCTATGATGCTCCATTCTACCACTAATGGTTAGTGGTCAGAGATGGTCCAACCTAGGTATTGTGCAGCTTCAATCTGGGGCAGGTTTTCTCTGCCAGTGAAAACGTAGTCAATCCTGGTGTGGAGGCTGTGTGGAGCGGAGTAAAAGGAGTAGTCCCGATCATCTGGGTGTAACTCTCGCCATATGTTCACCAGGTCGAGGCGGTTCAGCATGGTATTCAGCGCTGTGGTGGATGCTGGCAGACCGCCGGGGAGAGGTGTGGACCTGTCAAGTTCTGCGTTGCTGACGCAATTGAAATCACCCCCCCAGATGAAGAATCCGTGCCTATATTGTGTGATCTTGGCGTACATCAGGTTTAAATGTGTCGGTATGTTGTTGTTGGGGAGGTATGAGTTCACAATGCATATTTCAGTTTGCTCAACATGACCCCACAATATCACATACCTTCCCTCTGGATCTGATTCATCCTTGGTTAGTTGGAAGGAGATTTGAGGGCTGATCCATGTGAACACCCCTCTGGCGTATTTGGAGTATGTGGCACCGAATCCTTGCCCGCCCCAGTGAGTTTGTAGTGTTGCGATGGATTCCCTCGTTAGGTGGGTTTCCTGCAATAGGGCGAGTCCGATCCTCCTCGATTAGAACCTTGATGCGTGTGGCCATGTTAGTTCGAGGAGGAGTTCAAGTTTTCGTTCCCTGTTGACTCTCTTCTCCTGCATGGTGGTCGGGGAGCTCGGGCGCCCCCTCCCTCCAGGTTGCCTAGTGCCGATTCACCCTCCTCTCTCCCCCGTGTCCTCGCTGAAGGTACTGCTTTAGATTTTGGAGATATTTTAACTGTTTCAACTTCCACTCTGGTAAGTGGGTTAACAACTTAAAACTGTGAACTGCCCCCAGCAGTTGCATTGAGGGGGGCAACGCTCGGGGGCTTCCGCATCTCGGTCTATCCAGGTCATTTAATGCAGATGTAGTGCTGGCAACAGGCCGGCACAGGTTTCGATGGGGTGAGTTGTAGCAGTGCTCATGTGTGGTCACCTGAGCTCCCGTCTGTGTTGGTGCATCATCGTAGCGGAGGATCATCTTTTAAGTGCAGTGCTATAGTGTCGGATCCTGAAGTTGTTTGATTTACGGGATCAGTGATTCATGTTTAGCCCTTCGGTCCTTCAGGTGCGTTCATCGCCTTCAGCCCGGTTGTTGTGCTCCAGCCACATGTTGGCTGCAGCCGGGGTTTCCATGAAGACCGTCTTCCCTTTGTAGAGTATCTTGAGGCGAGAGGGGTATAGTAGCATGTATTTGAGATTGAGTTTTCGTAATTTAGCTTTGATTGGTATGAATTAATTTCTGG
This sequence comes from Ambystoma mexicanum, assembly GCF_040938575.1. Lineage (NCBI taxonomy): Eukaryota > Metazoa > Chordata > Amphibia > Caudata > Ambystomatidae > Ambystoma > Ambystoma mexicanum. Next base: position 24,142,244 of record NC_090923.1, on the reverse strand, counting down.
CTCCTTGTACATTGGGGGTATAATCAGGATACATGACGATCTTGGAGTCATTCCGTTTAATCTCGCCTCCCTCTCTCTCTCTGGAGAATTTGAGTATCATTTCGCTGTCTCGAAAATTTAGGATCTTCGCGACCATTGGGCGCAGGTGCGATCCTGGTGGGGGGCCTTTTTTGTAGTGATCTGTGGGCTCTCTCGAATGAGAGTTTGCCGGGCCCGATTTCCTGTAGTATCATGGACTCCACGTATTCGTTCGGGTTGGTTCCCTCCATGTCCTCCGGAATTCCCAGTATGCGTATATTATTACGTCGGGCCCTCCCCTCCGCCGCCTCCGATCTTGCTTCTTGCAACCTGCCTTTCAAGCTTGTGGACCTTAGTCTTCAAGTCCAAGGTGGTCTCTGTGGTGTCCTGTAGGTTCGCTTCCACCTTGGTCACTCTTTCTATGCGGTTGCAGCATCTTGGCGCATGAGCTGCATGTCAGCTTTAACTTCATCTATTTTAGTGTCAATAAATGTCCTGAGTGCTGAGACGGTCTGCAGTTACCTGTGTGTCCTTGGGATCGTCTTCGGGTGGGCGTGGCTCCTTCTGGGTGTTAGTCTCATGGTGGGGTTGTTGTTTGGGTCTTGCCGCCGTGAAGGAGTCCATTATTGTCGTCGACTTGGTTTTATTCCTTGAGGAGGACATCTTGCGACGTCTTGCGTAAGTTGCTTCAATGGGTTCCGCTGCAGCTCGCTGCTTGGCAAGATGGTTCCTGGTGCGGTGTGTCCCCCCCCTTCTTCACTTCAGTGTAGGTCCCCTGCCGCAGCACCAGACCTTGTTATTTGGATGCCTGAGTCTTCCTTATAGGCTCTAGCTCCCAGTGTGACCTGGGCTTGCAAGCTTCTTGGGGTCCCTCGCACTCTGTGGGCGCGTCTTCGTGCTGAGTCTCTCGGATGCCTTAGTGTGCTCCGAGGTATTGGGCCCCCGCTATGCCCTGCGCCGCCCGGGCTGGCCGCTGCCTTCGAGGATCCCTTATGTTCGAATATGGGTGGTTCAGCTGAGAGGGGGTGCGTGTTATTCCCAAGTTCAAGGCACTTCTCCTGTGCCTGCAGCTCACCTCCAGCCCGCCGCCACCGCTATCTCCGCGCACGTCGGGGCACCAGCGCTTGTTTCTCTTCAATTTGTGTGCCCAGGCAGGCACTCTTACTTTGCTGTGTGGACCGTGTGGCCTACGCGCGGTTCGCCTGCTCCTCGCTCACCCGCAGGCCTCCGGGCCGCGCGGGTACAGTCGGGGGCAGCCGTTGCACCGCTCCTCGCCTCAGTGCACCCTCTCTGTCCGCCTTCTCCGGCTCAGCTGCGGGCCTCCTCTTCCGATGCAGTAAGCCGGGGGGCAGGGGGGAAGCCGCAGCGGGTCCGGCGCTCGCCGGCAAGACCGCTGTCTCCCTCCTCGGCGAGTCGTTGCAGGTCCGTCGCCTCCGCAGTACCAGTAATCCCCGGCTCCAGGCCATGGCAGTCGCTTCAGGCCGTTGCCGCTCAGCAAGTCACAGGGGCCAAGTGTCGGGATGAGCTCCTCCCCCACAGCGGTCATCTTCCTCACTCAGAACACCATTTCTTCGGCACCCCTGGGACTCGTGCACAGGTCCCGTTTAACTGGATGCAAGCTCCGATTTTCTTCGGCTCTTCGCTCAGGAGTTGCAGAAACGCTTGTATTACTAAGTGCTGCTGTTTTTTGCCAGATTAATTGCAATTGTTGGCGAATTCAAGGATCAATGCTGAGATCAAGAAGGGAGCTCAGCCCTGTTGCAGCCTCACTCTATGAGCTCCCAACCTTAGTTTCTTTTCGACTCGTTTTTCCTGGTCCGTTTGCCACTTCTGGACGGTCTCCCCCTCCTGCTCCTTGATTCGCTTACAATGGTGGACTATTATACTTTAATTTTATCTAGTGTCTTCTGGACCTCTTTTGGTAATCCCCTCTTTACGATAAAGTAGAAAAATGGTACCGATTGGTCCCATTGCCCTCCTGTCTCAACTCTCCACATTTCCTATAATTTACAAATAAACCTAACTGGTTCCTCATCACCCATTGTGCACCGCATTAAAGAATGTAAGTCAGGGGTGTCTGGGTACATCTTTCCTAGGGCATCCCATACCCTTACCTCAACTGCCAAGGGTTGACACCCCCCACCCCCATTGCCAAGGCATTTTTTGGTGATTTTGGTATGTTGCCTTTCAATCCCTTGTAACTCTTTTGTTACATGAGATAACTTTGCCAAATTCGGCCCCTTTTTTCCCATATGTAGGCGGTCATAACGCCACCAGGGAATCCTAGTTTGCTCTAGGGGGGTGAGAAAATAACCAAAAAGGGAGAACTTTTTGTTTTTTTTGCAGAAATTGCCAATAAAATGTACAAAGAAGCCTGTGGTTTTTTCCTTGTAAGAGCTAGGAATAAATGGTCTTTTGTGCTGATCTTGCCATTTTCCAGGCTTTCAAGAATAAGTTGAGTGGAAACCAAAAAAACATTTTGATATGGTTGCCAGCTGTTTTGTGAGAGGTAGGCGATTTTGCCCCCCCCCCCCCCCGAAGCAATGGATTAATGGATTTGGTGAATTTTGAGAATAGCAATGCCCTGTTACATTCCCCCGATTCTTCCAGTTAGGAAATCAAATGTATTTTGTAATGTTTCACAAAACAAGCAATACCACAAGCCAAAAAGTGAGCCATGGTACATAGTTTTTTTTATGCTTACAGCCTAAACAGACGTACTGAGCATGTGTAAGTATGGAAAATAAATGTGGTGAGGAATGGCACGCATACCTTTTTTCATAGAGTGCACAGACGGACCTTTTGAAGGGTAGGTGACTTGGGCAGGTTACAGAAGTGTATAGTGCCTAAAGCAGCGACTAAATGTAGGTCACATTTGGCAAATGGTTGTGAGACAAAATGCAACAGCAAATGTTTGAAAACATTACAAACACCACGGAAACACAACAAATGTCCTACCATCCCCCGTTCCCACTGGTGCACCTACCTAGGTGCAAAGGGAAAAGGCTAAACCACTGGTACCCCAAGTGTTTCGCCAGAGAAGATTTTGCTCTTGTGGACCACCTACAGATTTGAACTGGGGTGTCGCAGCCACCAAGGAAAATGGGGAACCATATGCATTTCCAAAAAAAAGACACCTGTGGGAATCCAGAGGTCTGACATGCGCAAATCGCCCCAGAATTTATTACCAACAATCCCCGGCAAAGTCTGACATTTGGTGAAAAAAAATCAATCCATTTCCCATGTGGGTGTACCGTCCCCAAGCACTGCTCCAGGGATCCCCGGCAGGGTCCCTGACCTTTCCCGGGAGGGAAATTCTGTAATGCAGCCCAGCCAGCACTCCAGGATGGTTGGGGGGGTGATGTCCCTGGCCTTGGCCGGCTGTCTCCCATGTGGGTTGACCATCCCCAAGTGCAGCGGCAGTCCCAGGATGCCTCGGCAGGGTCACCATCCTTTCCCAGAACGGGAGAAGCTGCAAGATTTCCAGTGGCCCACTACCAATATTTCTGGTGGCCCTCTCCCTCAACCACCCCAAATGGGTTTCGGGCATATCATGTACCCCTTCCTAGGGACAGGAATTCTGCCCCAGGGAGGGCTACATGAGGTGCCCCCATCCACTTAAGGTGGGGGGAGAGGGCCACCCCCCTTTGATTGTAAACTAAAAATCCTGGTGGTCTAGTGGCCCCCCACCCAAATCATTTTTTCTTTATTTTAGACCTGTTCCCTAGGGGCAAATGGGCACCCATATGTGTGACCCCATGCTTTGAGGTCTGGGGGATGGCGCTTACATAGTAAGCAGCCCCCTCTACCCCCGACTTCACACACAGATCCGCCCCAGCAATGCTTCAAAAAAGGTGTTGGAAAGTAGAGAGTCTCCCCTTTCCAATGACCCCTCCCTCGATCTGAATGGCACAATAGTGCCGCAGATCGAGGGAGAGAGAGGTAGAATCACCTTCTCTTTTCACCATGGCTGCCGCAGTGAAAATTACTTTAAGCCACACATTATGAATTGGATGGCTTAAAACTTTGGCGCCACTCAAACTGTTTTGTCAAGAGGGAACAAAATTAGAGGGGGGGGCTCCAAAATATTGTATAGGCTTATAAATGTGGTGCCATTTGACAAATCTACACAAGTTTGCAAAACGTTTTTAGATCTAGATATACATGTATTTGTATAGTTTTGTCAAGAGGGGGCTAAATTAGAGGAGCGGTCTCAACATTATTAGATGGCTTATAACTTTGTTGCCGTTTGACGAATGTGGACAAACGTTTTCAGGAAAGTTATAGACCCAACCTTGAATGTTTGTGTAAGTCGGAATGGCTTTTGTCAAGTGAGCGCCAAGTTATGACTATTGTATGTACATACATTTTGACACTTTGAAAAAAATAAAACATGGGCGGATTTCCAGCAAACTCGTGTAAGGAGCATTGGCAAGGACCTTAAACCATGGTTTTGCAAATGTGCCCATCTTTTATACTCTTCTCCAGCATGGGGTCTGGCATGGATTCACATGCTCATGAATATTCCCCCTCGTCAGGCTGGGAATCCTCGGTAAAGAAAAAACCAGTATCAGTTTCGTTTCTGATCTGTCTTTCGTAGTAATAACCAATCACTGGTCTCTGCGTCATACTGACCACAGCCAATGACTGCCCTCTACCTAAGCACCGCCTCTGGCAGCCATCTTCAGATTTTTACCGCACGTTCATGTGTTGGGATCCTCGTGCTATTGCTCTCGAGCGTTAGTGCTATTTTTTTCACGTTTTTTCTCAAAAACTTTGTTTTTTCGGTCAAAAGAGCCTCAAGCTCCACCGATTCTCCATCCGATCAACAGGGACCCGGGTCGGATTCGTCTGCGCCCCTCAAGGGTGAAGATTTCGTCGAGCTACGCTTTTGGAGGACTCCAGAAGTTTCTCAGGCCCGGTCATGGCCCAGGAGAAGGGGAGCTTGACGCCCGGAAAGCTGTTCAGGGTCTGCCCTGGATGCCAGCTGCAGAACGTCTTCAAGGAGGACGAACATTCTTTTTGTCTTTACTGCCTACATGAGGACAAGACGCACGTGGAGAAGGACTGTGCGTTTTGCGGCAACATGTCGGAGCGGACCATGAAGGACCGCCATCAACGTCTCGCCAACTGGCTGGAAGGGAACAGCCCGTCCGGCGAGAAGAAGAGGAAGAAAGCCGCAACATAAGGCCAAGCACCGCGAGTCCGCTGGCACCGGGAGCGCCGAACGGTCGGGCTCTACGGGCGCCAGGCAGGGCGCACCCTCCCCGGCACCATCAACCACGAGCCAACGCTCTGGTTCGGGTAAGAGGAAGGCCGAGCACCCGGCGAAGCTCCTGGAGAGGCCCCGGTCGAGCTCGAAGGCGGAGGGGGAGCGAGGCAGTGTCCCCCCCCTCAAGGATAAGGCGGTGAGCGCACCTAAGGTGGTGAAGGCCTTAATCCATCCGGCCAAGCCCTCTATCGAAACTGTCGCGGCGGCCCTGGCTCAGCCTGTGGAGGCTACACCAGTGGTGGCGACCTCGGGGCTCAGAGTCTCCCTGCCACCTCGGAGGGAGTCCTCTTTTGTGCCCATCGATAGGACCCCCGTGAAATCCCCCGTGGGGAAGAAAAAGGGGGGGCAGGGCGTCGTCGTAGATTCGGCCTCAACCTCGGAGGAGGAGCTGGTCGAAGTCTTAAGCCACGTCCTCGGCGTGGAAGAAGACCGGCCCGTCGGGATGGATCCCGACGCAGGTTTTGACATCGTCGAGGGTACCGACGGGGCCCCTGATCGCCCGTCGGATTCCCCTCTGCCGGCGCCGCGAGACAACTCGGCGGCCATTTTGTTGGCTATACAGTCCTTATGGCTCAGAGATGAGGACGAGACTACCGTTGCCGACGGAACCTCTCCCGTCGGGGGACCCAGAACCGGGACCTTCTGGTGTTCCCCCTACCAAGAAAAGAAGGATCCACCCTCCGCCTCCTTTTCAGCCGTCGCGCCCCTTCCAGCCCTCCTCCCCGTCCACCCGAGGGGATGATACGGGGACTGACACGGCAGCGACGGGTACGGACGACGAGGTATACGACGAGGATGTACCGTTGTCGCCTCCCACCAGGGCTTCTCCGCCCGACGAGATTGGATCGTTCCACTCCATGATCACCAGGGCATCCGAGCTTTTCCAACTCTGCCCTGAGGAGAAGAAGGAAGGTTTCCTTTATCAGCGGCGCGAGGCCAAGAGGAAGACGGTCCTCTCAGTGCCTCTATTGGACGACATTTGGGATGAGGGCCTCACCCTCCTCAAGAACCCTTCCACGACGCCAGCTAGAAGAGACCGGTACGAGAAGAATTACCGGGTCCCGGACACGGCCCCCCTGTGCCTCTGGGCGCAGCCTACCCCGGACTCCGTCGTCTCCGCGGCGGCCAGGAAAAAAGCGAGGGGGGGGGTGCGGCCTCCATATCGACTTCCCTACCGGACGGCGAGGGAAAGAAATTGGACGCTATGGGACGCAGAGTCATCTCGTCTGCGGCGACGACGATTAAAGCGGCCAACACCTTGGCTATTGTGGCCCGCTACGACAGGGAGCTCTGGTACAAACTGGCTCCCCTGCTGGACTTCTTGCCGGACGACAAGAGAGCAGAGGCCCTGGAGATCCTGCAGGAAGGTGAGGTGGCTTCGGACCGCGCCATTACCGTTGCGACGGACATCGCCGACACTGGGTTCCGCCAGTTGGGCAACGGCGTTTGCCTTAGGCGGCGTGGATGGCTCAAGGCTACGGACTTCCGTCAAGACGTTCAGACCAGAGTCCTGGACATGCCCTTCGATGGGAACAACCTGTTTGGGAAAACAGTGGACGATTCCCTTCAGGCCATTAAAGCGGACACCGAGACGGCCCGGGCCCTTGGAGTTCTGCAACAACGACGGACGCCCTTTCGGAGCAGCGGAGGCAAGGGCGCCTCCAAAAGTTCCGGCGGCGGTTTCTCCACCTACCGTCAAGCGGCCCGCTCGTCGGCTCAGGAGGCCTACAGAGGACGAGGCAAGTCTGGCGGACCCCGCCGTCGTCGCCAAGGAGGTCAAGGCGGCAAAGCCTCGTCGAAGCAGGATTGAACCGGCCGTGGGGTCGGGCCCCCACCGAAGCACCCCGGTGGGAGGCCGGCTGGCGAGCTTTGTCAGCGTGTGGGAGTCCATCTCCACTGACCGTTGGGTGCTGGACGCCTTGGCCCGGGGCCACGCGCTCGAGTTTCAAAGAAGGTGTCCGCGCGTCCCCCCCGTGGCCAGGAAAGAACTTCACGTCCCTCAACTTCTCCTGGAGGTAAAGGCGATGCTCAGGAAGGGCGCCATCGAACTCGTCCCAAAGAGGCTTCGGGGCTCCGGAGTTTACTCGAGATACTTCGTCGTGAAGAAGAAGACGGGGGGATGGCGCCCCATCCTGGACCTGCGACGTCTGAACAAGTTCATCAAGGCACAAAAGTTCCGGATGGTCACCCTCCAGCACGTCCTGGGTCAGCTGGAGGAAGGAGACTTCCTGTCGTCGTTGGATTTGGAGGATGCCTACTTCCATATTCCCATCCTAAAGGGGCACCGAAAATTCCTCAGGTTTGTGGTCCAAGGGCGTCACTACCAGTTCAAAGCCCTCCCCTTCGGACTACGGTCGGCACCCAGGGTACTCACCAAGTGCCTTGCACCGGTGGCGGCGCAGCTGCGCCGCGAGGGGATCCACGTCTACCCCTACCTGGACGACTGGCTCATCCGAGCCAAGACGAGGGAGCTCGCCGTGGATCACACGGCAAGGACCGTCCAACTTCTCACGGACCTGGGATTCTCCGTGAACTACGCCAAGTCCCACCTGGTACCCGCGCAAAACGCACTGTTTCTGGGAGCGAAGCTCGACACAGTGTCCCTTCTGGCCTCCCCGTCGGAGGAAAGGACCAGGTCCATCCTGGGCAAGGTACAGCGGATGTTGGTTTCCGACGCGGCCAAGGTGAGGTCCATCAAGTCCCTCCTCGGAATGATGTCTTCTTGCATCTACCTCATTCCCATGTGCAGGCTCCGGATGCGCCCGTTGCAGGAGTTCCTGGACGAGCGCTGGATCCAAACGACGGGCGGCTTCGAGGAGAGGATCACACTCGACGAGAGTTTCCGCCGAGCGGTCCAGTGGTGGGGCATCCGCGCGCATCTGACGGCGGGCATGGACTTCCAGACCCCAGACCACCAGGAGACAGTGACCACGGATGCCTCCCTGGAAGGGTGGGGAGCGCACACCGAAAATCTGCACGCGAGAGGCCTTTGGCTCCCGACGGAGAAGTCCCTCCATATCAACGTCCTGGAGCTCCGTGCAGTGTTCTGGGCCCTCAGGTCCTTCCTTCCGTCCCTCAAGGGCAAGGTGGTGAGGATCTTCACCGACAACACCACCACAATGTTTCACATCAGGAAACAGGGCGGAACCAGGTCCCCAGCACTGTCCAAGGAGGCGCAGAACCTGTGGCATTGGGCCGTCGCCCAAAGGATGTTTCTGGTGCCATTTCATCTTGCAGGGATAAAAAACACCATCGCCGACTCACTCAGCAGGGAGCTGCGCTCGTGCCACGAGTGGGAACTACGGCAGGATCTAGTGGATCGCCTCTTCCGACGGTGGGGCACACCCCAGATAGATCTGTTCGCGATGGCGACGAACTCCAAGTGCCGGAGGTTCGCCAGCAGGTTTCCCCAGGCGAGGAGCATGGGCGATGCTTTCTCGTTCCCCTGGGAGGGCCTGTTCCTCTACGCGTTTCCTCCTCTGCCACTGCTAATCCGGCTCGTCAACCAGCTCAAGAGGTCACGGTGCAGGATGATCCTCGTCGCACCTGCGTGGCCGAGGCAGATATGGTTCCCGGACCTTCTGGACTTGTCAGCGTCCCCGCCAATCAAGCTGCCGGTGGACGCGGATCTACTCTCCAGGGAAGGAGGCGCCATCCTCCACCACGACCCGAAATCGCTGAACTTGCAGGCCTGGCTCCTGCAGCGCTAGAGTTTGGAGGATACGACATACCGGCCGACTGCAGAGAGGTTCTTGCAAAGGCCAGGGCGTCCTCGACTCTTAAATGCTACGGACACAAATGGAAGAGGTTCTCTGTCTGGTGCCACGCACAGAAGATTAACCCTCTACGGATTACGGCTCCCCAGGTACTGCCGTACCTGCTGACGCTGGCCAAAGCTGGACTGGCACACGCGTCCATCAAGATTCATCTTGCTGCGATCTCCCGATACACCAGAACCACGGGCCGGACGTCCTTGTGGTCTCATCGTCTGGTGAAAGAGTTCATGAAGGGGCTGTTCGGATCGTTCCCGCCGGTGAAGGCTCCGGCCCCGGCGTGGGAGCTCAACGTGGTGCTGACCAAGCTCATGGGACCTCCGTTCGAGCCTCTGCACTCGGCCCCGTTGAAGTTTCTGTCGTGGAAAACAGCGTTTCTTGTGGCCATCACCTCCGCACGACGGGTGGGAGAGATCCAGGCCCTTTCCTGCAAGGCCCCGTACTTGACTTTTCACGACACGAGGGTAGTGCTCAGGACGCACCCCTCCTTCATGCCCAAGGTACCGTCGGACTTCCATCTCAACGAACCCTTGGTGTTGCCTGTGTTCTTCCCGTCGCCTTCGTCGCCGGCTGAGAGGACTTTGCACTCGCTGGATGTGGCTAGAGCGCTGAAGTTCTACGTGGACCGCACAAAGTGTTTTCGGAAGACGTCACAACTCTTTGTGAACTTTGGACCTGTCAATCAGGGGAAGGCTCTCTCGAAGGCTTCCATTTCCAGATGGCTCTCCGGCTGTATCATGTACTGTCATCGGTTGGCAAACCGACCGCTGCCTGGCCGTCCGAGAGCCCATTCCACCAGAGCGATCGCAGCTACCACGGCGTTCCTTTCTGGTGTGCCCCTGCTGGACATATGCAGGGCTGCTACGTGGAGGTCGACGCACACCTTCACGAAATTCTACTGTGTCGATCGGGATTCCAGGGAGGAGTCCAGGGTCGGCCAAGCAGTGCTGCGCAACCTGTTCGCCTGAGGTGAGCCTGGTGAGGAGGTAAGATGCTTAATGTTGAGTTTGATGTAATGCTTAATGTTGAGCCTTTGCCACCTCCCGTGGTTGTGCATGTGTACTGCTATGTATTCTTTATTCATGAGCATGTGAATCCATGCCAGACCCCATGCTGGAGAAGGAACAAGTTACTTACCTGTAACTGTTGTTCTCCAGCATGGGTCTGGCATGGATTCACATGCGAACCCTCCCGCCTACCCCTCTGCGGCTCTTCACTTGGTCATACTGCCACTTCACGTGCTTCCAAATCTGAAGATGGCTACCAGAGGCGGTGCTTAGGTAGAGGGCAGTCATTGGCTGTGGTCAGTATGACGCAGAGACCAGTGATTGGTTATTACTACGAAAGACAGATCAGAAACGAAACTGATACTGGTTTTTTCTTTACCGAGGATTCCCAGCCTGACGACGGGGAATATTCATGAGCATGTGAATCCATGCCAGACCCATGCTGGAGAACAACAGTTACAGGTAAGTAACTTGTTCCTTACTTACCATCACCTTTACTCCATACTGCATGGGCGTTCCTTCCTAGGGACGGGAGACAGAACCTTTTTCACCAGAAAAAAACCTTCTTCCCCTTTAAATTTAGAGGCGTGCAGGGATGTGGCACTGGGAGCATGTGCATACCCTGACTCTGCCCCCGTGCTGCACCTCTTTCCCCTTTTCTGTGTTGACGGGAACGGGCCGATTTCACCAGCACTCCTGGGTTTGGTTTCGGCCATGTAATAATGTAATACCACGTGGGTACTTTCTTCTGTCTTTGTCTTCTTTTATCAATCAGGTACTCGGTACTCTGGTGCCACGCTCCTCCCCGGTGCATGTCGACTTCAGCAGGTGTCCAGCCTGCGAGGGGCTCTTCCCTACATCAAATCCCAGTGCTCTTTGCCTCCGCTGTCTTGACCCGACCACAGATGGGAGGGTTGTAGCGTGTGCAATGCACTTTCCACTCTTGCTCTGAAGAACAGTCTAGCTAGGTGGAATGAGCTCTTCGAGAAGTCGCCTCCAGAGGACTTGAAGGACTTTGTCAGACATAAGTCAAGGCTCAAGGGAGGGCCGCTCTTTTCCAGTGCACCCCGCAAAGGTGACTTCTTCCCAAGAAAACACCTGAGCGGAAGGAACCTATTGGGTTCTCACACCAGCACAGGTTCCAAAGCTAGCTCAGCTACCGGCTGCCAGGCCGAGTGGTCTGTAGATCCTTCCGAAGACGGTGCTGAGGGGCTGCAAGGTTCTTTTACCGAGCGTGCACCAAAGGGGCAAAGCCCTTGTACCGGCAACCGGGCCGAGGGGGCGCCTACATGCAGCACTACTGACGACTCTGTGGGCGACACGCCTACCAGACCTCAGCCTGAAGTGCAGGGCAGGTCTCATGCTCCATCAAGAGTCCTGGAGGAGGCTGAGCCCAGTGAGTCAAGCACCATGACTTCAGCATGTGGCGTGCAGCTCAACTATATGGCGGATGTGCCAAACAAGATGGCCGCTTGTCTAATACCTCCCAGAGGAACGGAGAAGGTGGGGGGAACAAGTTACAAGGTGGGACTGGTGTCAAAAAGGTACGCGGCCTACTGTTTATCGGCCAGCAGCGCAGGGCAGGTTCCCTCTGCAACAAACTAGACTGAGTACGCACTGGTCCCAGCAGCTGGCCACACTCCTGTCAATATCACCTGCCACCCCCACCAGCCTGTGAGGACAGGTTCTTTGATAGGTTCCTTGGTTGTATACAAATTGACCGATTCACTTTTCACAATTGACAAAATTTAAAAGGTCAATTGGGACATATATGTGGGGGAAACCACCTGCAACCCCCACCCAATCCAAAACCCCTGCAGCCCCCCACCCAATCCCCTTATATTATTATAAACCAAAACTAACCCTATATATATATATATATATATATATATATATATATATATATATATATATAATAATTGTACAGAAGGTCAATTAGGACCACTGTAATTCGGTCAATTAGGTCAAACGGTCAATTGTGATCGGTCAATTCAGGTAATACCACGTTCCTTACACTCATGAAATCTCCTCAGATGGGGGGGGCCATCCTCAGGTATGTTATCAGGCACATGCTCCCTCCGGCCTGGCCTATAGTCACTCCTCCTATGGCTCCAGCACCGCTGCCCATGCTGGCTCCTTCGATTCTGGATCCCACAGATCGGGCGGTTCTGTACCAGCCCCTGCTGCAGCCTCCGGTTTCCACACCTCAGCCCTCAGCGCCTTGCACTCCTCCATCTGCTCTGGACCAACCGGACACTCTGGTGGGCACAGACGAGGAAGAGGACCCCGACACGTCATTGTCAGCCAAGGCCTTCCACGAGCGACTTGCAGAGTACTTGAACCTTCCTCAACCCGAAGTCTAACAACCGGAGGCAGGAGTTCTTGCCGAAGTCCTCGCTCTACGCACCACGTCTGGAACAGGGATTCTGATGATGAAGGACATAGTCGCCTTGGCCAAAAAGGGGTGGCTCAAACCCCACTCTGTCCAGCTGGTCAATCGACGCCTGGATGCCAAATATAGGCAAATGGAGGGGGATACACTCCTGCTGTCGGCCCACCCTCAACCACACTCTTCAGTGATTGCTGTGGCGTCACTCAACTCAAAGCCTCAGTCATCCTCGGCCATCTCGTCCTCGGCGCTGCTAGGCAAGGAGGAGAAGATCTTGGAGGCGTGTGGGAAGAAGCTTTATGCCAATGCCTCGATGCATCTTTGTCAAGCCAACGCAAATGACATGCTGGCAGCTGTTAACCAGAGGCTTTGGCGGAAATAGCAGAATTCCTTCCAGAACCTCCGGTGCATAGCCAGTCACTCTTCAAGGCGGGACTGGCAGAGGCTAAAATGGTGGTGCAAGACATCATGGATCCCACCGTGACCCACATCGACACCTCTGGCCGGGCCATATGCATCGCCATGCACACATGAGGACTGCCTGGCTTTGGGCTACTAAGTTTAACCCAGGTGTCCAGGTATGCATATTGGATCTTCCATTCGAGGGTGGCAACCTCTTCGACTCCACCACCGACGAGTAGCTAAACATACACCCAGTCACGTCGGTGCTCCGACAAGGGGTGGACGTCTGGAGGGTTCTGTAGCTTCCAAGAGTGGAGGTCCAGGCAGCCTGACCGTTCACTGAGTCAACACAGGTGTAAACAACAAAAAGAGAGGGGGAGTTAGGGATTTTCTTTCAGTCCCCCGCCTCCGCCTCAGTGGGAAAGAAGTCATAACGTGTTCCTTAGGGTCCATGTGTCTCCGGTGGGGGGGGGGGGGGCAGGCTTGCCCTTCACACACAGTTTAAGCATCAGAAGTTTGCGGACCCTTGGTCCTCTCTGTAGTATCCACGGGGTACCGCTTGCTGATCCTGTCCTCTCCTCCACTCCTCCCCCCCTTCCCTCCACTCCCACAGATTAGGACAGCAACTCTGTTGGCAGAGATTTGATCGCTTGTCGAAAGCCAGGCAGTGGAAGAAGTTCCAGCCTCCCAGAGAGGCTTGGGCTTCTACTCCAAGATTTTTGCCATACCGAAGAACCAGGCTGGCCTGAGAGTTATTTTGGACCTTCCCACCCTCAACCTCTCCCTCCCTCTTTAAAAATTCAAGATGATTATAACAGCACTCATTGCAGAGACATTGTGCAGGGGAGACTGGATGTGCTCCCTGGATCTGAAGGATGCATATCTACACTTCCCGATTTGGCATCCACATCGTTCTTCCTGCAGTTCAGGATCATGGACTGCCATTTCCAATTCAAGGTGCTACAGTTTGGCCTCAACTCGGCTCCCAGGGTGTTTACCAGACTCATGAATGCAGTGGCAACCTTCATCAGGGCCACTATCTCTACCCGTACCTGGACGACTGGCACGTCAGGGCCCAATCTCCGAAGCCGGTGCACCACACTTCCTCTGCCCTTATGAGCACGCTCCACGACCTTGGATTTTCGCTCAACCTCAAGAAGTCTGTTGCAGCCCGACTTTCCTTGGCCTCATATGGTACACAAGCTCCGAGAGAGTTTTTCACTTGGAGGACAAGATCACGGCCATCAAGAGGGCCACTGCTCACTTCCTCACCCAACAGGTGACTTTGGCCTGGTGGTACCAGCATCTGTTAGGTCTTCTGGCAGCGGTCCTACTGGCCGTGCCCCACACGAGACTCAAGATGAGGAGATTACAGCTGCACTTCGCAGTATCGTGGAATCAGGAGCAGGGCGCTTAGGCGGAGTCAGTCAGCGTTCCTCTTCCTCTCCGCTCGGACCTCACATGGTGGTCCAGGGACTGCAACCTGCGTTTGGGTAAGCTCTTCCGGCAGCCGGCCTGCAGGTCACTATTCCGACGGACTCCTCGCTTGAGGACTTGGGGATGGGGGCCACTGGCAGCCACAGTGTCCATGGAGTCTGGTCCCGGCAGGAGCAGGAGTCCCATATCAACTGGCTGGAACTGAAGGCCATCTGGTTAGCGCTTAAAGCTTTTATCCAACTCATGGGGGGGCAAGGTCGTCCTCATCCAGACCGACAACTCCACCAGCTTGTACTATATCAACAAGCGGAGTGGCACCAGGTCACTTCCACTATGCAGCCTAGCGATCAGCATGTGGGACTGGGCCCTGGAGAACATCTACCTGACAGCCATCCAGGGGAGTCTAACCTTGAAGCGGCCTGGCTCAGCAGACTGGGGGCGGACATTTGCAAGTGGCAGCTGAAGGAACACGTGCTACTGGAGATCTTCAGCCGATGGGGGCAAACTCAGGTGGATCTTTTAGCCTTTTGGGACAACAAGAAGTGGCATCAGTTTGTGTCCTGGCAGGGACAGGGCCCTGGCTTCTTGGGTGACTCATTCCAGATACAGTGGAATGGCATGACAGCATATGCCTTCCCGCCCACCCATCTGGTCCACAGGGTGATTTGCAAGATAAAGGAGTCTTGTCAGCTCAGCATCATTCTGATAGCTCTGTGGTGGCCGGTGAGACGGTGGTTCTCAGAGCTTCTCAGCCTATCAGCCAGGCCACCCATTCACCTTCCGTTGGTTCCAGCTCATCTCCTGACGCAACAGGGGAGCAGGGTCATCCACCCAGCGCCTCAGAATTTAGTCCTAGCAGCGTGGTTCCTGAGCAGGTCACTCTGAAGCACCTTAACCTATCACAGGCTAACCTAGAGATCATTTAGGGTGCCAGGAGCAAGGCTACCAGGAGCCAGTACAAGAGTAAATGGACTAGGTTCTATCACTGGGTGGACTCCAAGGAGGTCGACCCCCTTACTTGCACGTTGGATGACATGCTCTCCTTCACTGCGCACCTCGCTCACTCAGGTGTGCAGATCGACATGTGACGCATGTATTTGGCAGCCATAGGTGCCTACAGAAATTCAGAAGAGGAGGTCTTTTTCTCTTCCAACCCGATAGTCAAGAGACATTAGATGGGCCTCGCCAGACTCTACCCGTCCAACAAAAGACCACATCCCGTGTGGTACCTCAATGTGGTGTTGGGCGCCTTAGCGCACAGGCCGTTTGAGCCAATGGCGTCCACGGACATCAGGCTGGTCACCATTAACAACACCCTAAACTTAGAACCGCAAATAAACGCAACAGTCAAGAAATGCTTCTTCCTCCTCCACACGGCAAGAAAAATACTACCTTTCCTCTCCTTCACACACAAAACACTCACCATCGTCGGCCTCATCATGTGAAGTATCGACTATGCAAACAGCCTCTACCTCGGTATACCGGAATACCTACTGAAGAAGCTACAACGGATCCAAAACACTGCAGCCAGACTACTCCTCAAACTATCCAGAAGAGACCACATCACCCCGGCCCTAAAAACACTACACTGGCTCCCAGTAAAACAGCGTATCATCTTCAAAACAATGTGCATAACGCACAGGGCAATCAGCGGACAAGGAGCAGAATTCCTACAAAAAAAAATAACAATCTACAAGCCAACGAGACCGCTCAGGTCAACCAACGAAATCCGACTGGAACAAAAACCTTACATCAAGAAGAAACTCGGAGGCACCGCTTTCTACCACTTAGCCGCGAAAACCTGGAACAACATCCCAAAAGTAATAAGGAACACCAAAGGCCACCTTAAATTCAGAAAATTACTAAAAACCTGCCTCTTCAACACCGGATACTAAAACCGAAACAGCAATAAGACAAACGACTCATCAAAAAAGGACATTGACAAACCCCTAGAACCGACAGAAGTACCCTGGGCACCAGTAGGGCTGACGCTGGACACAGGGGTCCACCCGCGAGACCCAGAGAAACGGATACAACTACTCCAGCCAACCCTTACCATCCCCCACCGCCCGTACAGCCACAACTAGGTTCCACGAGGCTGTGGAACGGACAAGATACCACCAATCACCACACAACCGGGTGTATGGACACTAGCAGCGGTGCTAGTCATGTGGAGGGGGTGAGGAGCATGCAAGGTTATTAAGGGAGCGGGCGGAGGGGACAGCTAGATCCTCAAACGGCCTCGAATGGAAAAACGGGCACGTACCTCCTGAGGCTCAGGGTGTACAAGCATCCCGTCGGGTAAGATTACACGAGCCCAACCGGTTCAGTCCAGGATAGAGATGACTAACGAATACCATTAACAATTTCCTTCTCTGCATACACCTCTAAAACTCCAAACCAAACACAACCACAAACCTCTAGCGCAGCAAACCGCACGAACTTCACTACACTGCAACAACAAAACAAAAAAACACATAGACTCGCACATCAGCGCACGACGACTACCGGCCGCATACACCCCAGGCCCAGTCGACGGAACCACCGGGCTGAGGCTGCCAACAGCACACCACTGCAATCTTGCACTTTTCCAGCCTCCACCCACTAACCCACCCTCCCCCCCTCTTTCAGAGCCGCCAGGGGACCACTCCGGTGGTGATAGTGCGCGGTACAAATGACCTTTAACATTAACATTAAAACAGGCCTGTTAGTGGGTCTCACCTCTGCTCGCTGAGTCAGCGAGATCCAGGCTAGTGGCCTCAGAGCCCTATACTACCTTTCACAAGGATAAGATGGTCCTGCGGACACACCCTGCGTTCCTACCTAAGGTGCCTTCCGCTTTCCATTTAAACAAGGAAATAGTGTTAACTATGTTTTTGCTGATCCCAAGGACGAGCCTCAGGGGGTTTTGCATTGTCTGGATGTCAGACGTCCTCTGAAATTCTCTCTAGACCGGACCAAGGTCTTCTGCAAGTCTGATGCACTGTTTGTCACCTTCAGGGAGGGAGGGGGTTCAAGGCCCGGGTACCAAGCATCCAAGGCATCTATTGCACAATGGATGGTTTCGGCCATCAAGGAGGCCTACGAGGGGCCGCACAAGCCACTTCCAGCTAACATGCACGCCCATACGGCCAGGGCCAAGGCCATGGCAATCCCATTCCAACTGCAGGTCCCGTGGCAGGTCTTCAGCAGGGCGGTCACCTGGTCCACCCCTTCTGCTTTCTGTAAGCACTTCTGTTTGGATGCTGGCTCGAAGTCCTACGTGGCTTTCGGACAGGCGGTTCTAAGGAATCTGTTTTCTTAAAGAGGGTCTCCTCTCCACCCTGGGGTTACATTCAGTTGTAACCGCCCATGCAGTATGGAGGAAAGGGGACGGGACCTAAGAGTAATTATAAGTCACTCACCGTAGTGATTAACATACTTAGTCCCCTTTCCTCCATATGTCCCACCATCCTCCCACCCCGAATAATGCTAGTGTCATTAGGCAATGTTGAATATTGTTGACGTGTCAATGGGGACTGAGGTGGGGCACCGGGGGGTGGAGTCAGTGTAGCGCATGTTCCCAGGGCCGCACCCCTGCGTGCCTCCAAATTTAAAGGGGAATGTTTTTTTCTGGTCAAAAAGGTTCCGTCTCGTGTCCCCTGGAAGGGACACCCATGAAGCATGGAGGAAAGGGTACTGAGAGTATGCTAGTCACTACGGTGACAAGTGTCATAATGTAGGTACAAAAAATGGTGCAATACCTTTGGTGACTGAGGTATAGCCTGTGGCCATGAGCAGTGGCCAGATTGTCGGTATCCCTACAAAATATCCCCACCAAAAATATCGCCGTACATATGGCCGTTTGTCTTGTCATAGGCGATATTTCTGGGGGTATATTTTGTTGGAGCCGGGGTCTCCCCCGCACATTTTAAAATAATGCAGGGGTGTCCCCCGCAGGGACCATGTGTCAATATTGCTGCAAAAATATGGCGTTATTTTTGTATCGTGATATTTTTGCGGGGATATTAACACATGGAACCAGATTGTCTGGGTCATGTCATAAGGTCATGACCTGGACATGTGGCTACTGGCCATGTCCACAAGGAACGACAAATGGGGTTAAAGTGGCCATGTCCACCTGGGACCAGCTGAGTGGTTGACTTATTCGAAAGTGGGATAGGTTTGAAAGGGGAAAAAAATGTGCTTGTGATAATATGGTCATAGGGTGCTCTCTTCGCCCTCTGCGAGCTGCCATAGAAAGGGAAGAGGGGCTCTGTAGAAAGCCCTGCCTTTCCTTTCCATGGTGGCCATCTTGGAAAAGGATTTTCCTTCCTGCAGCGGGACGCCACAGGCATCCCGGTGTAGGAAGTAAAATCCTTATTTTTTACTTTTATTGTTTTAAAGCACCTGGGGTTCCCCTATTGCAGGGGCTGGAATTGGGGATAACAGTCCGGAGCCCTCATTATCCGCTCACGCATTGCTTGGGCCGATAACGTGGGCTGGGCCCCCTGGAACGGGGGATGAACACCACATCATTCCCATTCGCATAACACAAAATGCTAATGGGAATGTTGGAAAAACTTATTTAGTCTATGTAATTTACTGAGAAATGTAAAGTAGATGGAGTCTATAAGATTTATTTTTTTAATTTAACTGTGAAAGGTGGTTTCTAAAGGAACCTTTCTTTTGTTGTTTTTTTTGGATGTTTTTTATTTTGCAGGAGAGGTTACAACGTAAGGTGGGGAGGGAAATGAGGGAAGAGGCACCAAGCACTAATATGGAGGGGCAGGTGGACAGGGTAAGATGTTGCGCGTGTGTTACTGCTAAGCTAGGGGGCAGTGTTTCTCATGCTCCTTGATTACATCTTCAGAAGCACTTCGAAATTGCTTCCTCCTGCAGAGTGGTGTGTTGCAGTATGTGCAGAGTACTGTTATCTTTGAAAGATATGGATATTGCTTGCAAGGTAGCTGGTGGGATTTTGTGTCCCACAGAAGTAGGCTGTGTGCTTACAGTATTGGTGGAGGAAGACAGCCTACTACTTGCTAAGAAAGGAACAACCTTCCTGAGAGCATTGCAGTGGTTGGATTTGGTGTGGTGGCGCATGGAGGTGGTCCTGTATGAGTACTGTCCTGGTAGTCTGTGACTGATTACAAAATTGCACTCGGTGCATTTCACTTTGGTAGCTTTAGCCTTTGGTACATACCCAGCAGCGTTAAAGAACTGCCCCACCCATGTTTCTCTCTGGGTGCTAGAGGTAGGCACTTCCTCATCTTCTTGGTCCTCTTCATTGTTTTTAGAAGTACTGGACTTTTTTTGTTGTGTAGGTTCTCCAGCTGGTGGTGGTGGCTGTTGGGGAGGAGGCATGGCAATAGCTGTTGCCATTTTTAAGACAATAGCAATAGCAGTTTTGCTAATATTCTTCCAAGTATGTACTTGTTAATGGATAATGAATAAGAATAGGTGTAGGAGCTCTGCAAGGGTACATTTTGAGCTTGGAAGTTCCTAGATCAGTAGACAATGCAGTTCTGAACTGTCCTCGAAGCACGGACCTGATCATGAAGTGTGGACACATCCTGCCGCTCAGCACTGTCTGGAAAGTCTGCAATGACGTCAGACATTCATGGATGTTGATGGATGCAAAAAGTGTACAGAAGTGTTAAAACTGATGCTAGAAGTAGAAAATGGCAGCGTTTTAAGGTGAAACTTTGTAAATTGGACAACATTTTTGCTATATTAGGGTAAGTATGATATTAATATGTTGTAGGAAAATAGCATGCACTGGTAAAAGCCCCCATGATATTCACTGAACAAACTTTGTTAAAGGGCTGTTATGGTCACAAATAAAACTGAAAAATCTCAGAAATTCGCCAGTAATGGTAAACTAAGCAACCATAATTCGCGCCACCACTGTGTACTGCAAAGCCCAACACCCAGGACATCAGAGATCACATCACACATGTAATTGATGACATCACATGTGAAATTAATTTTGAAGAAAATTCGCTACAAGGGGTTGTGTTTATAATGTTGGTAACAAGATGTCGGGGGTGATCGGGAGACCTATCATGAACTACATAATCTATTAAAGAATGTACTCCTCTAAACAACATTGTATTGGAGTGTTGCTGTTAATACAGGAACCTAATCATACATATACATAGGCAATGGCTGCTGCATGCACCATAGAAGTACAATATTTTTCATCTGATAATTTTGGATAGTATAATAATGAATTCTACCTTATCAGTGTTGAGTAATGTTAAGCATGTATAACTAGCTAACAATTCAAGACTTACTACACACTTGTGCTAGTACAAGCAATACATATGAAGACTCACAATGCATACAAATCAGAGGCACATACGAAAACTAAAGTAATGAAGGAAGAAAGAAACCGCATCATCAGAAAAAGTTAAAAACATTAAAGTTTATCTTCATGTATACTGATAAAATGTGTTTGATGCCTGCTTATTTCCCCATGTATGTGCACCATGAGCTGAGACCAAACCCTACGGAAAGTACTTTATGAACATATGACAATTGCCAAGATGGCTGCCATAGGGAGAGCACCCTGAAGGCAGTGTAGGAAATCAGCGTGTCTCCCCCCTGCTCGGGCACAAAGCAGGTGTATCTTGTGGGAGCCAAGCAAATCTACAGTCCAAAGAAGCCACAGGCGGAAAATAAAAGATCCTGAAAAGAAATAGAAACGGTGGAGCCTGGCCCAGACCCAGCGATGCCCCGCCAGCCCGCTGAGTGAGAGGAACAGACATGTGGTGCACTATTGCCCCGCAGCGCCGGGCCGAAATGCCACAAGGAGGCTGAGATAACTAAATAGGGGATAAGGTGGTGGTGTGTGCCCCTCCTCCCCCCTTCCAGAGACATCGCCAGCAGTGCTGCTGATAGAACCTGAAAGGGTAACACCTGCAGCCGGAGGAGGTGACCAGCAAAGAGCCAAAGTGCCAGTGATGGAGGGTTAGGCAAGAGAAGCCGCCTCTGCTGTGGAGACATCACCCGCTGACCCGGTCAGCGACCCAAAACAAGGAGTGTTTAGCATGCAGGGAAGTTAGGAGGAACCACCACGCTAGAGGACCAACGGAGCCTCCGCCACAATAGAGGCACGGGCCAGTGTAAGAAGAGAGACAGGACCAGGCAGCGTTCCCGGTGAGGAGGAGCCGGAGCATCGGGAGCCAGGCACGGGCAGGACAGCCGCGGCAGCCGGAGAGGAAGCATCCCACAGAAGCATTTGCGAGGCTGAGGGGACTGGTGTGGTGGATGAGCACGAGAGCCCCCGGGAACTGAAGGCCCCCGCTGTGAGTTACGAAACCCAGAGGTGAGAAGCAGTACCTGCTCGCCTCTTCTACATATAAGGTGCTGGGGGAAGATCCATACACTAGTTCTAGGAGCAACCGAGGAGGCATTAGGAGCCCTGTGAAGCTCCCCCCAGGCTGAGGAAAGTAGCTCACCCACCTCAGGAGGGGGCAGACCATAAGAGGGCAAAGACCCCATTAGCCAAGGGACCTGAAATAAGCGAGCAGGGCTCCCTACAAGAGACCCAAAGAAGGCACAAACAGGCTCAGCTAAGAGCGTGAGGGGAGGAAAGTTCTAGGAGAGTAGGGCACACCTTCACCTACAATTCGATGGGGTAACTGAAAAGTAAGTCCCCCCAGCTATCCAATGGGGGGCAGCACTGTGCCCGAGTCGGGGAAACAGCTAGATACTCTCTACAGAACAAGGGGGACACAGAGTGGGATACCGGTCTCCGCTGAGACAGCCCCAGGGAGGAGAGGAAGGGAAAGGGAAACCTCCCACAAGGCCTAACCCTCAAGATCACACTGAATAGGAGAACCAAGAAGCTCTGACGAGAGGGTTGCACAGGTCAGAGGCTTGGGGGATCTTCATACGAACAGTAGGCCGGGAGCCGGGACGCAAGGACAATAAAGACAAAGGGGCACCCTCATCCAAGGGGCCTGGAGAAGGATGTTGAAGAGTAAGGGCAAGGAGCAGCACGTACCCCCAAAAGGCCCAAAGAAAACACAAGAGGGTCCCATTAAATAAAATATGGAGGGAAGACTCGGAAGCCCAGGTCGAGAAGGAAGGGGGTCCAGAGACCCAGGAAGCCATCTCAGGATAAGATAAGGTGGGGTCGGGCCAACCAGACATCCTCAGAAACTAGGAGGGATTTAACCCTGGACATATGGCAGCTTAGACGAAATTAAGCTTGAGACTATATGGGAACATGCAAAGAAGAAGAAAAAGGATTTTACCCTGATTTGAAAAAGGCACATGATGTGCCGACACACGTATCTCACAAAGGGCCAATCTTAATCAATAAAAACCTGATGAAAGGTTTCTTTGCACAACGAGTGGCTCAGTTTTTTGTGTGAAAGGACATTTTGAATGAACTATCAGGGAGTAGGGGATTCATTTCTCTGTTCACTTTCAAAAAACCTATTGAATAGAAGAGGGCACAGAGCACTCTAAGCTGATATCCCTCAACCCCACTCAATGAAACATCATCAGAAAGTACTTCCAGGACTTTGGGGATACAATCACAGGAACAGTTGAAATGCAACCGGACAAGATTAGAGGGCACTGGGCAATGGCCCTGCACGAGGTGAAAGGAGACATTAGCAAATTGGAGGAAAGGCCTGACACGAATGAAACGGCACTGCAGGAACTGGCAGATGACGGAGGACCTGGTGGAGAAGCTGACAGCCGATACATACAACCTGGAACTGAAGGCCGAAGACCTGGAAAACAGGTCCAGGAGATATAATATCTGGATAAAAGGCCTCTGAAGACATTCAAGACCAGGAACTCAAGGCAGCGGTCAGACAAATATTTGCGGGCCTAATACATATGGTGGGAGAACCTGAGCTAAAACTAGACAGGGTCCACAGGGTGGGCCCAATAAGAAGGGAACCGGGAGCCATGCCCAGAGACATTCTGGCCACCCTCCTTGAGTATGGTCAGAAAGAAGAGATCCTCCAAGCAGCAAGGAGGGGGAAACTAATAAAAATACAATGGTGCCGAAGTTCTGCTCTACCAGGATCTCTCCTTCGCGACTCTAATAAAAAGGAGGAGAATGGGATGCCTAGTAAGAGTCCTAACTGAGAAGGACATCAGCTATCGTTGGACCTTCCCTTTTGGCCTGCTGTTTGAATGGGAGGGAAAACAACACTGCATTACAACCTGCAACAAAGGAGCAAACATCCTGGGATTCGAGGAGGAGGATCCAGAGTCCAGCACTTCAGGAGGCAGTGGCCCAGGAACAAAGAAAGCATAGGAATGGACAAAAGTGAAATGCAAAACAGCCAAGAGGGACCCGAAAGGCCCAGAACCAACATAGCAGCACCAGAAGGACACGACACAAACGGGTAATGGAAGCCTGGGGAGGGGAAACACCACAACACAAATCTCTTGGGGTGGGAAGACGGGCCAAATATGGTCTGGGGACGGCCTGCAGTTCGTACATATGGGGTAAGGAAAGGACGCAATACCCGTGATTCCACAGTGGGGTCGAGGGGGGCTGGAGGCGATTGACTCCACCCAGCGGGGGGTGGGAAATCATCCAAACCACAAATAGAGTCATAAAGAGTCCTGGGAACCACAATGGGGTCGGATAAGAACAACATATCCATAATGACGCTAAACGTCAGGAGACTGAACTCCCCTTTAAAAAGGAAAAAAACTGGAGAGGTTTTTACAGAGATAGGAACCTGATGGATTGACACTCCAGGAGACACATATACAAGCAAGGGGCGCACAAAGGATTAGAATGCAAGGTTATAATAAAGTATTTCAAGCCAACAAGGGTGGGAAAAAAGGGTGAGTCCTCCTGGCGGTACGGTCCTCCCTTAACAAAATAGTGACAGAGTGGGAAAAGGACAATAGCGGAAGGTTCCTAGCTGCAAGAATGCGAATAGAGGGAGAGGCTTACACGAAAGCCACAATGTACACACCCAACCCCGGCCAGGATGAGTTTATACAACAGAAACCGATCAAGCTAGAGGGATTTGCCAGGGGTCCTATTATTCTAACAGGGGACCTTAATTTAGCCTGGGACCCACAGAAAGATAGGAGTGGAGGCAGAACGGGACCCCTGGGCGGACCCTCGAAGGAACTGAAGGACAAGGTTGACAGGCTAGCACTATTGGACGCCTGGAGAGAGAAGAGGGGACACGTGAAGGGGTTAACTTTCTTCTCCCACGTACACAGGTCCTCCTCTAGGATCGACTACTTATGGGTCTCACAGGGTCTACTAGGATCTGTAACAGAAATGGATGTAGGAGCATTAGCCCTATCGGACCATGCCTCCCTGACAATTACACTAAGGAGAGGGACCAACTCCCGGGGGATCTGGCGGTGGAAACTCCTGTCATGTATAGTCAAAGATGGGCTAATTAGGGACGAGATAAAAAAAGCCATAGAGGAATTTTTCCTACTCAACAAGCTGGGGGACACAAGCAATAACTCGAGGTGGGACACCATTAAAGCAACGATCAGAGGACAACTCATTGCAGTAAAATCTAGAAGGGATAAGGATAAGAGGCAGCTAGAAAGGGAGTTAGAAGGTAAACTGAAACGGGTCATGTCACAGGTGGGGGCTAGTGGAGAAACTAGAGGAGAATAAAGGGCTATAAGGGACCAACTGGAGGTCCTGCAGGCGAGGGAAGCAGAGGGGGCCCCGCTACACCGCAGACACAAGTATTATGTAAAGGCCAATAAGGCTGACTGGATGTTAGCAAGGCTCCCAAGGAAGGAAGGAAGAAAACAACAGAACGATCACTGAAATCAAATTAAGGAACGGGGAGGAGCACGGAACAGTCAGGGAAACAACGAAAATTCGTAGAATTCTATAAGGAACTCTACAAATCGGAGGACCCCGATGATCCTGCCCAAATAAGATATCTGGAAAACTTGCAATTCTCCAGCATGGGGTCTGGCATGGATTCACATGCTCATGAATATTCCCCGTTGTCAGGCTTGGAATCCTCAGTAAAGGAAAAATCTGTTTCAGTTTCATTTCTGAATGGTCTTTCTCCTAACAACCAAGCACTGACCTCTGGGTCATACTGCCCCCAGCCAATGACTGCCCTCTACCTAAGCCCCTCCTCTGGCAGCCATCTTCAGATATTTACTGCATGTTCAAGTGTTGGGAGTCCTTGTGTTTAGCTCTCAAGCTTTTACTGCGTTTTTTTAACGTAGTTTACTCCATTTTCGGTTAATCGGTCCTTGTGCTCCATCGATCAACCTTCCGATTAACAGGAACCTGTTTTCGGATTCTTCAGTGCCCCTTAAGGGCGGATTTCATCGCGTTTCTTCGTAGAGGCTTCCAGAAGATTCTCAGGCCTACGCCGCATGTACCATGTCAGAGGAAAAGGATTCAACTCCCCTGTTCAGGATTTGCTCCAGCTGCGGCTTGCGGAATGTCTTTTCGGACGACAGGCATTCCGAGTGCCTTTATTGCCTGTACCCGGCGAACAAGGAGGATTGTGTGTTTCTTTTGAAAATTCAGTTTTATTGAAATATTTGGGTTATGACATTGATAAAACAACCGTGCAACCACAAGAATAGACTCAAATGCAATCACAACCTTTCCCCCCTTCCCTCTCCCCCTCCCTCCACTCTGTCATGAATCCTGAAGTAACAATTACGGCAAGGATCCGACACATTGCATTACGATACATTGTAAATAGGGGGTAGTCCTCATGCAGGCGCTCAAAACGTAGGGCCCGGCACACCAGGGTTGAGTCCTCCACCTCGTCAGGCCCTCCCAATCCTTGGGGTGGGGTCCAGTGAGTCCGGGTCCAAGTCCAACAACCGCTCTAAGATGTTCCATAGTACTCAAACCACTCTCCCATATTTATTGAAGAAGGGGAGCCAAAGGCCCTCAATATTAGTCTTAGATTCGTCAATTAGGTGGGTAAGGAATATATGTCATGTATTCATGTCATATATGGCGTAGAGTTTAGTAACCCACTCCATTTCCCACGGAGGGCGGGCGGCCTCCCACTTTTGGGCCCAACAACACCTGGCCGCAGGGTAGTTGCTAGGTCTGGAAAAGACCCGGGGCTACTCTGATGTCGGAACTGTTGGGACTGGGGGCTAGCTAGTCTTTTGGCTGTAGCTCCTGAGATTCTATCCGGGGCTACAACCAAAAGATCAGGGGCTATAGCCCCCTTACCCCTCCCCCCCAACAACGCCCCTGCCTGGCCGCCACTAGCATGACCTGTAGCATGTGGTAATGTGTTAATTTCGGGCCTCCCTCTACTTCAATTATGCCAAACAACACTAACCATGGGGATAGAGTTCTTTCAGTTCCATCTACCTCCTTTATCCAGGACAGGACCTCACCCCAGTAGGTTTGCACTACATGACATTTCCACCACATATGCATATAGTTCCCCCCTTTCAGTGTGGCATTTCCAACAATGTGGGTCATAGCCCTTCCTCATCCTAGCTATCCTCTGTGAGGGGGTAATGCCATCTATGGATCAGTTTCAGGGCCTGGTGGCGGTATTGGGGCGCAGTTGTTGAGCGATTGGCTGGTCTACACATTTTAGTCCACCTCCTGTCAGTAATGGGCGTACCTAGGTCTTTTCCCCATTGTACCTGGGCAGGAGGGGGATCCCGTGGGGTGGACAACAACAAAAGGCCATAGAGCCTGGATATTGCCCCTTTTGTTCCCTTATATGTGATCAAGAATTTCTTGAAGTCTGTTAGGTCCCTCCTAAGAGTTTCCCCCCATTTATTTTCAGTAAGGACCCCTTTCAGTTGCAAATATCGGAAAGGGGAGAGGTTGTTCAGATCCAGGGTCTCTTTCAGCTGTCCTAGGGATATAAATGTTCCATCCACCCAAAGCTGCCCTGCTCTGCTAAGACTCGCTTCATACCATTGTTGGAAGTCTAGAGGTTCATCAATTCCATCCATGAGTGGAGGAGCCCAGGTACAGTTTAGGGGCGAGGGCCACGTCGTGAGTGTCAGGCTGAGAGGTCCTGTGTCCGCGGAAGCTGCTGAACCCCCGACAATCCCCCTGAAGTGTAATTCTCAGAACCAGAAATACAACTCAGCTCTGTTAACAACACCCCTAAGGGAAAGGGGGAAGTGGATAACATAATAACACCAGGCTGACTGCGTCAAGACTAACCGAAACTGAACCTGCAGAGAATACAAGAAAACAGATGCAAATCCTCTCATTACTTACTTAACTTCAAGGATTAGAATTGACTTTAAATCCATAACTAATAAGATGGTTCTTCTCCTAAAATTTCTTAGAGACGTTTGCAGAAGTAGCTGAAAATCTTTCTTACTGGAGTCTCTTGAAATTTATAGAAACTTCTTATTTATGGCAAACCTGAGAAGACTTGCTCTTTGCCTTTTCAAAGTTGACAAATTGTTCCAGTTGGATTGTCTTTAGTAAATGCCTTTGTTTTATTCTTTTCTTAAGTTCCAAACTATTTACAATACAATAGAGTACGTAGATTCTTGAAGAAACGCGCGCAAAGAAGCACACGCGCTGATGAACAAATGCGCTAAAATCACACACGCTGAAGAGTCCACGTGTTGAAGCGCACCCGCGCGGAAGAATACCCGCGCTAAAATCACACGCGCTGAAAAGTCCACGTGTTGAGGCGCACCCGTGCTGAAGAATACCCGCGCTAAAAACACACACGCTGAAAAGTCCACGTGTTGAAGGGCACCCTCGCAGATGAACACACACGCTAAAATCCCACGTGCTGAAGAGTCTATGCACTGCAGAGTTCACACGCTAAAACACACGTGCTTGAAAACACAGGCACAGCAGAGTTCACGCGCAGAAACACGCGCTTGAAAACGCACGCATATCAGAGTTCACGCGCAGAAGAATTCTCACGCTAGGAAACACATGTGCTGGTAAACACATGCGCAGTAGAGTTCTCGCGCGGACAAGTTCTCGCGCAGAGAAATTCTCACGATAGTAATCTCACACGCATAACACACTCGTGCTTTTTATGTTCACGCGCAGACGAATTCTCGCACTAAGAAACACACGCGCTGGTAACACATGAGCAGTAGAATTCTTGCGCAAACAAGTTCACGCGCAGATGAATTCTCACGATAGAAAGCTCATGTGCATAACACACGTTAAACCTCACGCTTACTTTCAAACGAACACCAAAGTTCACGCACTTAATTCAAAGTTAAAGGCTCCAAGAAAACATTTTACAAGTTCTCTCTCAAACGACTTCAAGATGAAGGCAAAGCAGTAGATTTAAAATTTCGAAAGATAGTCACTTATCTCCAAAATGATTTCGAAATATCTTCAGGGTTTCCTGTCTTCAGATCACTTTCCTGGCAAACAAAGATCTTCTCCAGACACCCTTTAGAGAGTAGCCACTCAACTGCTAGCGCCTGAAGGATAAAATCCACCAGGCCCAAGACTTAAGCAGGAGCAGCCACTACACACGTCCTCTCAGCTGGGTGTTAGATGATGAAAGTCAAAGAGTGACAGTTTAGAATGTTCATTGTTGTTCTGCAGGATTCTCTAGCCAATCAGAGCAGTCACTGAGAAACTCCATCTTGCCTTGGGTCAGAATCAGGATTCTGTATTAAGAAGTTAAGGCCAAACCAACTACAATAAAAAAACTTCCCACCCACATAAGGCCAATCTAAAAGGGGTAATAATAATAATAATAAAGAGATAAAGGAAAAGAAACCTGACAGTGAGCCATCTAAAATAACTCCCCTCCTTCCATATGGACAACAGTACCCCCAAAATGGGGTGATTCAGATTCTCCTTGGGATACGTGCTTTGGGGACCCACAGCCATTCGTCGAGGGTAACCGGGGAAAAGAGTTTGTTGTCCATTGCTACCCATTGTTTCTTCGGGCCCTGCACAAAGTGGTCAACCAAGATTCGCAGTTGGGTCGCCTTGTAATATGTATCTAAGTCTGGGAAGTTCACCCCCCCTCATCTTTGGGCCTTGTCAATACATCATAAGCAATTCTGTGGGACTTTCCTGCCCAGAGGCAGCGCAGGAGGGCCAGTCTGACTTCAAGAAGGAATGGCTTAGGCATTTGGGTTGGGAGCTTTTGGAATAAATACAGGAATTTAGGAAGAATCACCATTTTAATTGAATTGAGGCGTGCCATCCATGACAGGCCGGATCTTGCCCATCTTTCCAAGTCTTGTTTAATTGCCGACCACAGGGGTGGGTAGTTGGCAGTGAAAAGGTCAGCTAGGTTCAGCGGTATATGTATTCCCAGGTGACAGAGACCCTCTGCCCGTTTACAGAATGGGAGGCCCTCAATATATTGTCTCTCCACCTCATTAAGTTGCCCTGCCACAAATGCAACTGACTTCCCTAGGTTTACCTTGTAACCCGCAAGGGCCCCATATCGTTCTAAACTATTCAGTACCTCGGGAACCGATTGGGATGGATTGATGAGATAGAGCCGCACATCGTCTGTGAATAGACTCACTTTACAGTTCATTTCCCCAATCTTAATACCTTGAATTTTTTCGTTCCCTCTAATTGCTATAGCCCACGGTTCCATCACTAATGCATATATGAGGGGGGATAGAGGGCACCCCTGCCTGGTACCCCTCTCCAGTGGAAATGTTGCTGATTCACCACCATTAACCACTACTCTCGCTGATGGGTTAGAGGGCAGAAAGCCACCCTCACCATTTTGGCCCCATCCCCAGAGACGACACAACCCCCTCCATGAAAGACCAGTTCACCCTGTCGAACGCCTTCTCTGCATCCAGGGATAGGAGAAGGGCGCCCTCTGTTCTGACTTCCCTCGAGCTCAGTATGTGTAAGCATACTGTCAGCGCCCTGCCTGTTGAGCACAAAACCTACTTGGTCTGGATGAACCAATCGGGGGAGGCACTTCTCCAGGCGTGTAGCCAAAATCCTGGTGAATATCTTTGCATCAACGTTCAAAAGTGAAATGGGTCTATAAGATCCGCATTCCACCAGGTCTTTACCAGGTATTGGTATCACCGTGATCATGGCCTGCAGGAATGTCGACGGGATGGTCTACGGGGTCCTAATTTGGTTAAATAGCTTGGTCAGTGGTTGTATCAAAACCGATTGATATTGTTTAAAGAAGTCGGCTGTGTATCCATCCCCCCACTGGGGTCTTGCCCACCTTTAGTCGCTTAAAGGCCCCCTCAACCTCTTCCTCTGATATTTCCCTTTCTAGGGCCTCCCTCTCTGGTTCTGTGAGTTTGGGAAGAGGGTGATCCTCGAGGGGTCTTCGGAGCTCCTCCGGGGACTCGCCCTCCTGTTTAGTCTACAGTTCTTTATAGAACCCGCAAAGGACTCTATTATATGTTCGGTTTTAGTTTGAATGTTACCCCCCCTCTCTCTGATACCCTCAACCCGTCTGTCTGCTCTATTTCCCCTCAGCCTAGGTGCCAGAAGGGTCCCGACCTTATCTCCCTTCTCGTAATATCTCTGTTTCGTGCAGCTCATTTTTTCAACCACTTCTCCAATTAAGACTGTGTGTAGGGCTTGTCTCTTTTCTTTCATTTCACACAAGAGGGTTTCACGATCTACATCCCCCTTAGTGAGCCGTGCCCTCATGGCCCGTAGATCTCCCCGGAGTTTGGATTCCATTAGAGCCCTCTCCCGCTTCTTCCTCGAGCCCTCTGCGATAAGGAGGCCCCGGAAGGTGGCCTTTGCCGCCTCCCAAACTGTGACCATTGGTGTTTCACCTGTAAGCTTCCACCTCCTTCTGTAAGAATTCTTTAAATACCTGGTTTCTTAGGAGGGTGTAATTACAGCGCCACCCGTATGACTTTGTGGCGTCTTGTAGTCGCCAGTCCATAACGAGTAGCTCGTGGTCCGACTAGGTGACTGACTCGACTGATGGGTTTCTAATCTCCCCTCCTCCATCTTCTGATACCAATATTAAGTCAATTCTAGTATATGTTTGGTGTGGGGGAGAAAAGAATGTGTATCCCCCGGGAGCTTGGTAACACTTTCGCCACACATCCACCCAGTAATATTCCTGTAGGAGATCCCTCATGGCGAGGTTGTCCTTTGTGGGTTCCTTTGCCCCTGCCCCTTTAGCAGACCGCCTGTCTGGTCGGGGGTCCGTGATGAGATTAAAATCTCTGCCCAGAATCATTGCTCCCTCCGCCCATCCGTCCATAACCTTAAGTACCTTGTGAATAAATTATACCTGACCGACATTGGGTGCATACAAAGTGGCCAGTGTGATTCGCCTGCCCTGAGATAGCCCCTTGATCCCCAGAAATATACCCCCAAACCCCTTTTTGTCGCCACCTCAGGGAGGTGCAGTGATTTGCCAAGGAGAATGCCCTCTCCCTCCTTCTTGGAAGATTTGTGCGAGGCCCAGAAGTTCCTGCCTATCTCCTTCCCTTTTATCGTCGCCTCAGACCCCCTCCTGTAGTGCGTTTCTTGTAGGAAGAGGACTAGCAATTTTTGTTTGCGGAACATATTGCTTGTGAGGGAGCGCTTGTTCTGAGAATTTAGGTCCTTTACGTTGAGCGTGCCAATCCGACCTTCAACCATGATCGTCGCTACCCATGCCCTTTAGAATGTCAGTGTGGTCCCCCTGATCCATCTCCTCGCATAACTCGTAGATCCATGACGTGTTGTTCCCATTGCCCTTTTCCCTCCTCTTTCCCCTCCCCCATACCCATTTTGCAAGGCGTTCATCTCCTTCACCCAACTAGCGTTGGAGTTAGTCAACAAACCACCAGGGTTACTACACTGGCCCCAGGAAATTCAGTGGTGATGGGACATTCCCTCCCATCTCCTTCTCTGGGACATTCCCACATTTCAGTTAACCTCAGGGTCCCATTAAGGACCAGCTACCCATATTTCCCTCCTCACGCCCATAATATACAATCTGGCCACCCCCCAATTATGAGCCCCCCAGCCAGATAACATTCCGTATGGATCCAAAGACACCCTTTAATCTCGGGGGCAGAATGTGAAAACTTTAAATTACATAACTTCTCAAGCCTCCCATCAGATAGCTCTGCACCTTTGTATCGTGCCCCTTTGAACCAAAAACCTGCCAATGGTGAAAACACCCAGGGTAACTTTCCTTTTCCTCTAGTCGCTAAGACCCTCAGGGGGTCGTATAAGCAACTTTATTACAGTGATTCGTCTTGTGACATTTCGAGTGTGTTCATGGGGGTCCACCACGGTCCACTGGAGGGTGCCGAGTTTTCTGGAACTTCCGAGCACCCTTCACCTTGAGCTTCCCCTGAGTTAAATCGGGACCCTGGGGAGCTCGGCTGAGATCCCTGTCGCCTCCGCTCTGTTCTCTGGATGTGCCCATGAGGACCCCAACCAAATTATCAATGGCTCTCTGGATGTCCTCCTCCGTTACAAGCTGGTACTTCTCAACCTGCCACTCAAAAGCCAAGTGGAATGGATGCCCCCAACGGTATCAGACTCCTTTCCCCTGCAGCCATCTAGTAATGGCTCCACATTTTTTCCTCATCTGAAGTGTAAGTGCCGAGAGGTCCTGGTAAACTGTCACTCTGGAGTTCTCTCAAGTTCTTCGCCCTTTCCAAGATCCTGGCTTTGTCTCTATAGTAATGGAATCTCGCCAGCACCGAACGTGGACCCCTTCCACCTCCACCCGCCCGGTGAGCCCTGTCAATCAAGACCGTCTCTCCAGAGTCAATTCCCAGGACGATCCAGATGATGTCCTGTACTTTGTCCGCCAGGCCCGCTTGGGACTCCCCCCTCCGCCTCCACCAGATCAAAGTTCTACACTTATTCAGGCACCTCCTTGTATTCCTTCCATGTGCCTCCCCAGTGTGGTGTGGAGGGGTGGTGTCCCCAGGGGGTTTCCTGTGGCCCCCTTCCTGTGGCTGACCACTACTCTGTGTTAGTCCCCGGTGGATGTGGGTCCAGGTGGGGATCCGCCTGGCAGGGGGTCCCCCGGGTGCTCACCTGGTCCCAGAGGCGTGCATGGGCAGTCAGGGGTGTTCCTTGGTGATGCCAGAGGGCAGGGGAGTTGAGGCTCCCCGTTCTGGGATAACCTGTGTGGCCGGGGGGTGGAGTCTGGGCTCGGTGTCCTCCGTGATGCTGGGGCGGTCTCCTCGGGTGGCCCACGGTGTGAGGCTTGGGTGGGCAAAGAGGGGTGGCCCTGGGTGCGCTCCTGCGTCAGCCCAGGCCAGTAGAGGAGTTTGCCTGGAGGGGATAGTCTCTCCAGGGGTGATGATGCTGTCAGTGCTCCACTGTTTCACTCTGCACCCCTTTCCAGGCTGTTTGGTCCAGACGTTCGGGCCCACCGGGTGTCTGGGAGGGATGTCTCCAATGTCCCACGCTATGCGGTTCCAGCGAAGAGGAGGGAGGGCATGGGGGGGCGGGCATGCTCCTGCGTTGGCCCAGGCCGGCGTAGAGATCCTCTAGTGGGGGCAAGAGAGTGGGTGAGGACGGCGCTGCCCCGGATGTATAGAGGGCCGTGCAACGTCTCCGCCCACCGCCCCTCACGATGCCGGGTCGGGTTGCTTAATCTCTCCGACGGCAGAGAGCAGAAGAAGCCACAAAGCCCGTTATCTTCAAGCCAGAGGTCCTGGAGGGGCTCGGCTCTGCGGTGGGGCGTCTAGGGAGATCTCTGGCAGCTGGACATGTAGCCCAGATGGGGCGCTGGGCTCCTCCCCCCTCGGGTTGGCGGGCAGCTCCGCACTGCTTCTCTTGTGTTTGTCTCAGGGCCGCGTGGGGAGAGGGGGAGCTCCGCAGCCCGCGATCGAATATCTCCGGGCTGGGGGCACCTTCAGATGTCGTACAAGCACTCCTGGACTCCTCACGAGGTCCAAAGCCCGATTTTCGCAATTCGAGGAGGGTTATGTTTCTTTTAGAGGCATAACTCAGCAGATTTCCCGAGGCTAGACAGGGAGCACATGGATCAGGCTGCCATCTTGCCTGCGCCCCCTGGTGGCCTCTCAGGATTGTGCGTTTTGCCAGGAGATAGCCCCTTGCACAATGAAGGATCGGCACAGGTGGCTGAACAAGTCGCTACCTTCCAAGGCCCCTGCGCTGGGTGGGTCCCAGCAGCATGCCTCTGCCAGTTCCAGGAAGGCTGAGCGGCTTCTAAGACCTTTGAGGGCGCCCCTCCCGCGGGGGTCCAACAGAAGGCTAAGCACTGCGAGTCCACTGTTATCGGTAGCACCGTTGCGACGGGCTCCTCAGCAGCTAGGACACGTTCTATGTCTCCAGCCTCCGTCACCAGTCAACGATCAGGATCTTCGGCCAAGAGGAAGTCTGATCATGTGGGCAAACTCAAGGAGAGGCCCAAGTTCATCCTACCGGAGAGGTCCAAGGGGGAGCAGGGCTTGTACCCTCCCCCTAAGGAGAAGGCCAAACAGGACAAGGCTCCGGCCTTGACCGTGAAGGCCCAGGTGCACCTGGCGAAGGCCCAGCCTTCCATCGAGGGGGTGGCGGTGTCTCTCAAGATGGTCCCGCAGGGCACGACCCCTAAGACCAGGATGTCCCTTCCTCCCAGGAGGGAGATTGCATTCCGACCCATAGAGAAGACCCCAGAGAAGAAGATGCCCATCATCTCCCCAAGACCTTCACCGCTGGAAGCAAAGAAGGGGGGTACGGTGGCCTTCCAGGGTACGGATATCTCCTCTGAGGAGGAGCTCACCGGTCTGCAAACCATTCAGGAGGAAGGAAACGTAGGGAGCAGGCCCTACGACGAGTGCTCCGACGAAGATGATGGCGGCGGCGAGGACACCGTCGAGGAAGAG
The DNA here is from genome assembly GCF_040938575.1 of Ambystoma mexicanum. NCBI lineage: Eukaryota > Metazoa > Chordata > Amphibia > Caudata > Ambystomatidae > Ambystoma > Ambystoma mexicanum. Next base: position 24,107,231 of record NC_090923.1, on the reverse strand, counting down.
CAGCATGGCGACGGGGGCCTGGGCTCACAGCCGCTGCCCCAGCGGCCTATTCCGCCTGCACCTCAGCTGCTGCCCCACCTCAGGTACCTCCTAGAGACCTCTCGGTGGACATCCTCTCGGAACTGCATACGTTGGTCTCAGATCGGACAAGGATGCCTATTGCACCGAAAGCCCTGCCTGCCCACGGTGCCAGTGATGGCCAACCCCCCACGGGGGAACCCCCGGCCAAGAAGAAGAGAGTACACCCTCCACCTCCTTGCCACCTGTCACCCTCCCCTCTCTCTTCTCCATCCCCGCCCCCGAGGGATGAGACGGACCCGGACACAGCGACCATGGATGACGGCGGGCTAGGGGACTTCCTATCTCCGTCGCCCAGATCTTCACCGCCGGACGAGATTTGCTTATTCTACTCTACGATCTCCAGAGCGTCTGAAATTTTTCAGCTTGCCCCAGAGGAGAAGAAGTAGTAGGAGGGCTTCTTATATCAGTGCAGAGAGGCGAAGAGGAAAGCCATCCTCTCGGTCCCACTCCTGGATGACATTTGGGATGAAGGTTTGTCTCTCATGAAGAACCCTTCCACAGCCCCAGCGAAGAGGGATCGCATTGAGAAGAAGTTCAGGGTACCTGACTCCGGGCCCAAGTGCTTACGGGCCCAGCCTTCTCCAGACTCTGTGGTGTCCACAGTGGCCAGGAAGAAGTCCTCGTGTGGTTCTGCCTTGGCGGCCTCCACCCCACCAGACAGCGAGAGTAGGAAGTTAGATGCCATGGGATGACAGGTCATCTATCCTACAGCGACTACCATCAAGGCCGCCAACGCCCTCGCCATCGTGGCTCGTTACGACCGGGTGTTGTGGTTCAAGATCGCTCCCATCCTGGACTTCCTTCCCGACGACAAGAGGTTGGAAGTGCTGGAAATACTGCAGGAAGGCGAGGTGGCGTTTGACCACGCCATCATGGTGGCCACGGACATTGCCGACGCAGGCTTCTGCCAAATGGGCAATGGTGTTTGCCTTCGTTGTCGTGACTGGCTCAAGGCTACCAACTTTCAGCAGGACGTTCAGTCGAAGGTGCTGGACATGCCCTTCTACAGGGACAATTTGTTCGGGAAGGCTGTGGATGAGTCTCTCCAAGCCATAAAGACTGACACAGAGACGGCGCATGCTTTGGGCACTCTTCAACAAAGGAATCCATCCTTTCGGACCTCAGGTGGGAAGTCAGGATCCTCCAAGGGGTTTGGCCGGGGCTCCTCTTCTTACCGCCAACCCTCCCGCTCTTCAACCCAGGAGACCAACAGGGGCCGCTCCAAGGCCTTCGGAGGATGACGTCGTCATCGCCAGGGTCCCCAATGCGGCCCTTCAACATCCAAGCAGGATTGAACCGGATGTGGTGTCGGGCCCCACCCGAGCACCCTGATGGGAGGCCGGCTGGCGAACTTCATCAGCGTGTGGAAGACCATCTCCACCGACCGTTGGGTGCTGGACACTCTCGCCCATGGACACACCCTGGAATTTCAACGGAAGTGTCCACAAATACCACTGGTGGCCCGGCAAGAGAACCACGTCCCTCAGCTGCTGCTGGAGGTTCGGCCATGTTAAGGAAAGGAGTGATAGAACTCGTCCCAGAGAGGCTCCGGGGCTCCAGAGTGAACTCAAGATACTTCCTTGTCAAAAAGAAGACCGGTGGCTGGAGGCCCATTCTCGACCTTCGTCGACTAAAGAAATACATTAAATCCCAAAAATTCCAGATGGTTACTCTTCAGCATGTGCCATCTTGGGACAAGGTATCAAGTCTCTGCTTGGCATTATGTAGTCATGCATCTACCTCATTTGGCTGTGCAGGCTATGGATGCATCCCCTACAGGAGTTCCTCGACGCCTGTTGGATACAACTGTCGGAAAGTTTTGAGGACAAGATCACACTCAACGAGAGCTTCCGTCGAGCGATACGGTGGTGGGGAGTTCGAGAACATCTGTCGGAGGCATGGTTTTTCAGACCCCACCGCACCAGGAGACGGTCATGACGGATGCCTCCCTGGAAGGATGGGGAGCTCACACCGTAAATCTTCACGCTAGAGGCATGTGGCTACCGGAGGAGAAAACGTTGCACATCAACGTGCTGAAGCTGCGGGCAGTGATTTGGGCCCTCAAGTCTTTCCTTCCATCCCTCAAGGGCAAGGTGGTGCGGATCTTCACAGACAGTACCACCACAATGTTTTACATCAGAAAGCAGGGGGGCACCAGATCCCCGGCTCTCTCCAAAGAAGTGCAGGACCTATGGCACTGGGCCGTCGCCTAGGGGATGTTCCTCATCCCGTTTCATCTGGCAGGAGTGAAGAACACAGTCGCTGTTTCGCTCAGCAGGGAGCTGCGCTCTTGCCATGAGTGGGAGCTTCGGCAGGACCAAGTGGATCACCTGTTTCGCAGATCTATTTGCAACAGCAACGAACACCAAGTGTCGAAGGTTTGCCAGCAGGTTTCCACAGTAGGGGAGCATGGGGCTGCATTCTCATTCCCCTGGTACGGCCTGCTTCTGTATGCATTCCCTCCGTTGCCGTTGCTTCTTCGACTAGTCCATCAGCTTAGACGGTCCCGGTGCAAGATGATCCTCGTCGCACTGGCGTGGCCGAGGCAGATCTGGTACCCGGACCGTCTCGACATGTCAGCGTCCCCTCCAGTCAAGCTTCTGGTGGTCGCAGGTCTTCTAGCCAGAGAAGAGGGCGCAATTCTTCCCCACAACCCAGGATTGCTGAACTTGAAGGCCTGGCTCCTGCAGCGTTAGAGTTCGGGGGTTACGACCTCCCAGCGGATTGCACAGAGGTGCTTGCCAAGGCCAGGGCATCATCTACTCTTAAATGCTACGGACGTAAATGGAAAATGTTCGCCGTTTGGTGATGTGCACAGAAGATCGACCCTCTGCGAGTTGCAGCTCTGCAGCGCTACCATATTTGCTGTCATTGGCCAAAGCAGGACTGGCCCATGCTTCCATTAAAGTTCATCTGGCGGCTATCTCCCGCTACACCAGATCTCTGGGACGGTCGTCATTGTGGTCACACCGTCTGGTTAAGGAGTTTGTCAAGGGACTGTTTTGTTTATTGCCGCCGGTGAGGGCTCCAGCCCTGGCGTGGGAACTCAATGTGGTGCTGACTAGGCTCATGGGCCCTCCATTCGAACCTATGCAGACAGTTGCACTGAAGTTCTTGTCGTGTAAGACAGCGTTCCTCGTGGCCCTCACATCTGCACGATGAATGGGTGAGATTCAGGCCCTGTCCTGTAAGCCACCTCATTTGACTTTTCATGACACAAGGGTGGTGCTGCGGATGCACCCCTCCTTAATGCCCAAGGTGCCGTCGGACTTTCATCTAAACAAGCCTTTGGTGTTGCCTGTTTTTTTTCTGACGCCTTCCTCGCCGGCCGAGGAGACTTTGCACTCGCTGGATGTGGCTAGAACGCTGAAGTTCTACGTGGAACGCACAAAGAGTTTCCGGAAGATGTCACAACGTTTCGTGAACTTTGGCCCTGTGAACCATGGGAAGGCCCTCTCCAAGGCTTCCATTTCCAGGTGGCTCTCCGGCTGCATCACCCATTGTCACTGGTTGGCAAACCGACCGTTCCCTAGCCGTCCGAGAGCCCATTCGACCAGAGCGATCGCTGCAACTACGGCATTCCTGTCTGGTGTGCCCCTGCTGGACATCTGCAGGGCTGATACGTGGAGGTCGACGCACACCTTCATGAGATTCTACTGCATTGACAGGGAGGAGTCCATTGTCGGCCAAGCAGTGCTGCGCAACCTGTCACTTGAAGGTGAGCCTGGTGAGGAGGTAGGAGATGCTTATGTTGAGCCTCTGCCACCTGCCGTGGTTGTGCATGTGTGTACTGCTATGTATTCTTTATTCATGAGCATGTGAATCCGTGCCAGACCCATTCTGGAGAACAACAGTTACAGGTAAGTAACTTGTTCCCTCCCGACCATAACTACCCAAGAAGCCTAGGTCTTAAATGTTGAAATAACAGCGAAGGAAGTGCGTAGAGCAATCTCTTCGATGCCCAATTATAAAGCTCCAGGGCCCGACAGTTTTACTGCTGACTTCTATAAAACATTTAGAGAAGAGCTGATCCCACATCTAGTCCAATTATTTAATGAATTCGGTAAAGAAGGGAGAATAACCCCAACCATGGAGGAAGCTAAGGTTGCACTCATCCCAAAGCTGGGCAAGGACCCATAATGCTGAAAATCCTACAGGCCGATAGCATTAATAAATAGAGATGCTAAGAGCTATACACAAATCCTGCCCACTAGGATATTCCCCCCTCCTACCGAAACACATTGAAATAGACCAATCAGGCTTTATACGAGGCAGACAGACCGGGGACAACACTAGAAGGGCAGTACACCTAGTAGAGAAGGTGAACATCAAAAAGGTGCCAGCACTCTGCTTGGCATTAGACACAGAGAAAGCGTTCAACAGGGTGGAATGGTAGTTTGTGTTCTATACCATGAAGAAGATGGGATTCGGGGAGAAAATGCTGAGTAGGGTAAGGGCTAATTACTCTAACCTATCCCTCGGGCTACTGATAAATGGGAAGCTTACTGTGCCTCTTGTTACTCAAGGTAACAAGAGGCATTAAACAAGGCTGTCCTCATTCCCCCCAGTTGTACGCAATCTTTCTAGAACCCCTATTGGCTACGATTATGGCCAGTGAGGACATAACAGGCATCCCGTTTGGAGGGCAGTCCCACAAAATAACAGCCTTCGCAGACATGCTGCTAACACTCACAGATCCAGAGAACTCCATCAGGGCATTTGGAAAGAGAATTAGGAAAGTTCAGAGTGGTTGCAGGGTTAGAAATAAACACAAATAAGTCTGAAGCCCGGAATTTAACGGTACCGATAGAGACGGAAAGGGAGATAAAAATATCATCCAAATATAGCTGTGATCCCACTGTGATAAGATACCTAAGGATTAACATCTCTAAAAGGAATCACTCACTATATCAGGAAAACTACCCGACCCTACTGGGCTGCATTAAAACACTTCTACAGGAATGGAGCCCACTCAGGATCTCATGGCTGGGTAGGATTAACGTAATAAAGATGGTATTACTCCCCAATATTCTGTATTACTTCACGACAATCCCAACGAAAGTCCCCAAATCATTTTTCACAACACTCCAGGAGTCCATAGGGAAATGTATCTGGAACAATAAAAGGCCCAGGGTGGCGAGGAGCCTGATGCAAACGCCAAGAAACAGGGGGGGGTATGGGTGTCTCAGACATGAGAGCATAATACTTGGCCGCCCAAATCGGAGAAATTCGAGACTGAAAAACGACAGTGGCGACACACGGAACAAGCACTAGTGCGAGGGCTCTTGGAGTCAGTGCTGGGGATGACCAAGGGGGACAGACCGCAAAACATGTACAAGAGCACAATAGCTCCTAGTTTGTCCCATACTTCACACACCAGTGATCCTAGACTGAATCTAACAACCTACCCCTCGCCGTTTAACCCAATCCTGTACAAACCACAATTTATGCCAGGGGAAGGAGGGAAAGGGTTTCTCAGATGGGAAAGGGGAGGATGTCTGAAGATAAGAGACATGTTCGAGAGAGGGGAAATTAAGCCATGTAACCAGTGCAAAGTGGACTTTTCCCTGGGTGAAGAGAAGTGGTTTAGATAAATGCAAATGTGCCACTGGCTCCTCCAGCCGGAGATCAAGGAGGTAGCACTGAGGCCCACAATACATTCTGAAAAATTGCTCACAGAAAACACGGGAGACAAAAACTTACTAGGCACTCTCTATAAATTCATAAAACAAAACGAGGAATCCAGGCCTTTCCGATCCAGGAAGCTGTGGGAGGTTGCGCTGGGCCGCCAGATAGAAGAGTGGGCAAGGCTGTGGGGCAACATTTCAAAGCTCACGAAATCGATTCAACTAACAACACTCGCAGTCGAGGAAATGACTGGAGCCAAAGACATAAGCAACCGGGGCGAAGCTATTCTGGGCTTAGGATGTACACTGGACGATCTCCCCTCTAAGGCGCAAAGGAAAATCTATGTCATACTAATGCTCTCAGGGACGCAGGTAGTTGCGCAGAAATGGAGTTGAGAGACTCACCGAAGGAGCACGCATGGATAAGCAAAATTTGGCAGTTAGCTTCCATGGAATGGGTAACATACTCCATACAGGGAAACCATCAGGGCTTTGTGGCAGACTGGGATTTAGTGATGAAGTTCCTAAAAAAAAAAAAAAAAAGACTCAAGAGGAGCTTGGTGTCCGAAAAAAATTAAACTGCTGGGACTGGTTTAGGAGAGGCTCTAGACACTAGAGGCAGGCTAACACACAGTTGGGAGATATCGGCGAACGCTGCCCTAGGACCAAGACCTCTGGATCGGGGAGAACCTCAGGAATAAGCATAATCAAGGTTCAAGGAAGACTCATACGTAGAGTTTGGATAACTCTTAGGGGGGTGAGAGGGAGGGCAGGGAGGCTGGGACAAGTTTTGCATTCCATTTGTTTATATAAATAGCAATAAAAATCTAAGCAAAAAAGAACTTATGACAAGGTTAACGTCTAGATATATAGCACCTTTTTAAATTTTAATATTCTGACTGTTGGTGAACAAAACCACCTGGCCTAGATATGTCTGGACAAAAACAAGTCGCCCAAATATGTGATGTCATCAGTGATGTCATCAATGACATTTGTGATGTCATCTTTGTGCTGGGTGTTAGTCTTAGCAGTGCACGGTGGTGGCACGAGTTATGGTTGCTTAGCTTACCATAACTGGAAAATTTCTGAAGTTTTTTGGTTTTACTTTTAACCATAACGTCCCTTTAAGTGTTTTCAGTGAAATATATATAGTTATGGTTAAGTTGCTGTTTCCATAGGAAGAGCACTTTTTGGGTGGCTTATAACTTCGCTCCCCCTGGGCGAATACTCACCAAACTTTGCAAAAAAAGTAAATGGGCCCAAAGTTATAGGGGGGGGGGGGGTGTCCCAAAACGTCTTTTTTTCCCATAGACTGAATGGGGGAAAAAATGTGCACACGGCTACAGGTCAAACCGCTGGACAGATTTTGACGAAATCTGCGCCAGGTACAGGGGCTTGATCCAGAAAGCGTGGTTTTTTAAATCTGGTGATCTTCTGTGCAGTACTTTTCTTTAAAATTATGAAAAAGTAGGCCTGAAAAAATGAGTGTTATCTATGTCTGCTCCGCGGTCACACTTCCCTGTTCGGTCCACGAACAAGATACCGATTGGCTAAGGGGCTGCCATCATGACCGCGGACACACGACGTCACTGCCCATTGGCTGCTGCGAGACGTGTTCTGTGTCAGATTGTTTCGATGCGTCCGACATCTTGGATCTGCCGAAAACAGAGCAACAACCAGCGTACACATGCTCTATTGATAAAACTCTTTTGCTGTGTCACAGAGCATTTGGAAAGGTTCAGACAGTAAGACATGGGTGATCAATGCATTTGTTCTGGGGGTCTGTCTTCATGATGTCATTTCTAGAGACACCTTGTACGCACAGAAAATATGGGGTGTAATAACGAGAGCGCTTCAGTCCATGCAGTGGACAGGAAACTTGTAACTGTAGAAAGCACACACGTAGTGGAAGCCAACATTGACATTGACAACATGCCGTGAATGCAGTACTTTTTCCGATGGCTATTATTATATTCATTAGTACGACGCCATGGGTGTCAAATGCTACAGTGGTTGTGGCCAGGGCCTAGAGTCTTGGATGCAGTAGAGCCGAAGGCCTTACTTCCAATACTGTAGGCCCTGGTCACAACCACCGCCGCATGTGCCACCCATGCATACACCTGTAGTATTGCCATTAGATTGGCAAGTTGTCGGGAGTGCGTGCAGTCTTGGGTGCATGGTCAAAGGCCATGCACCCAAGAACAAAGTGATAAGTACTAGACATGGAAGCCACTGCACATCCATCCCAAAAAATATGGGGTGTAATAACGACAGCGCTTCAGTCCATGCAGTGGACAGGAAACTTGTAACTGTAGAAAGCACACACGTAGTGGAAGCCAACATTGACATTGACAACATGCCGTGAATGCAGTACTTTTTCCGATGGCTATTATATTCATTAGTACGACGCCATGGGTGTCAAATGCTACAGTGGTTGTGGCCAGGGCCTAGAGTCTTGGATGCAGTAGAGCCGAAGGCCTTACTTCCAATACTGTAGGCCCTGGCCACAACCACCGCTGCATGTGCCACCCATGCATACACCTGTAGTATTGCCATTAGATTGGCAAGTTGTCGGGAGTGCGTGCAGTCTTGGGTGCATGGTCAAAGGCCATGCACCCAAGAACAAAGTGATAAGTACTAGACATGGAAGCCACTGCACACCCATCCCATGTAAGATCTATGGACATACAGCCAGGAGTGAAGCACTGAAGGATACCACACCTATAGAATAACCCCCACTACCACACATCACTGCGATGGTTGTGGGGAGACCCTGCACTCTTGGGTGCATGGCCGAAGCACCCAATAACACACTTCTACCTGCTTAATGACGTATGTTCTACGGCCTTCCTGTACGCACGGAAAATGAGGGGTCCAATAATGCCAGAATTTCAGCCCGTGCAGTGCACGGGGAAGTTGTTACAGTTGTAAGGACATGTGTGGTGTTAGGGAATATTGAAATTGACACCATGCCATAATTGCTATACTTTTTCCTAAGATTATTGAATTCATCAGTACGCCGCCACGGGTGGCACATGCTACGGTGGTTGTGGCCAGGGCCTAGAGTCTTGGATGCATGGCCGCCGGCCGAAGGCCTTACTTCCAAAACTCTAGGCCCTGGCCACAACCACCGTAGCATGTGTTAGGTAGAATTCTCTCTTTAGGCTGAATTTACTAACCTAGTGAGTCCCCCAGCAGCTTTGCTGGATTTCTGGGGTTTGTTCTTTTTTCCTCCTGCCAAGAGTGAGACTCTTTTCCTCCCACTCTTGGACATGATTAATGGTATTCCTTTGACTGGTAATGTGTTTTATGGGCTATGGGGTCCTTTACTTCATAGGGTCTCATGTGTTTTTCCTATGTGTGTTACACAGCACCCTCCGTGCAGTAACACAGGGGTGTCATAGTGACACCCCACCATAGACTCCATACCCTGGGACTGACTACTGTCTCCCAGGGCATGTAAAGTCACCATTGGCTTTACTAGTCCCAAATTATTAACAGAAACCAGTACAAACCATCATATTGTGGACGTACTGGTCGGGGCAATTCGATTGCCCCGGGGTCTGTTAGTCGAGGGGGCACGTCTCTGTCCCCCCTGATCGAGTTTTGGCTGGTGGCAGTGGAAACTACTTTTTATATTCGACCGCGAATATTTTCCTATGGGATTTTCCCAATGTTCGAGGCTACCAACTTTAATTATTTAATTCTCATAGCCTCGAACATACCGCCGGTTTATTTAATTAATATTAATTCTCCGGTTGGTATTTTTTGCCAAGACACGATTCTAAAATGGCGTTTGTGTTCTCTTCTGTGACTCCAACCCAAGTCGAGCCCTTTGTTCCACTTTTTTGGCGGGCTTCTCCACAGAAGCCCTCCAAAAGTGGTGCCACTCTGTCTGGGTACCACAGGGGGTGTTGGAGGGGTTTTAGGCACCCTGGACCGAGTTACTTTGGTAACTCAGGTCGCACTCTTGCATGATTGGCCCAAGTGGTGAGCCAGCCGGCTCACCACTTAGCATGTTTGAGTGACAGATAGGCTGAGTGAATGGGGGTTTTCTGCATAAAAGCAGGGCTTTGGGGACTGGAACTTCAGAAGTCGCCACAGGACCTGAGAATCCGACGAGGGAGAAGCTGAGCCAACCTACCACGACGACACCACCGGTGGAGCCCTGCAGAACCGACTCACCACTTCCCGACGACAGAGAAGATCTCCCGGCTGGAGAGGCTTCTTCCCCTGACTGGTGGGCACAACCAGTTTTCCTTTCTTTCTTCGCACCCCAGCCCGGTTTGTGGTCGAACTGCCCGTGCCAAGCACCCCGGCGGCCGGATAGCCACTCACCATTGAACAGCGAATCACCGGACCGCTCCTTGTACCGAGAAACTCCGCGGCTGGTTTCTTCCCTGGCAGTGCAACGGACTCCTGTCTTCCTCCACGACGAGATCCTCTCTTCCCCCGGATGAAGCACCGACTTGCACCCGCTGCCAGGAACAACTGCCCCGCTGGAGCGTTCTCACCACTTTAAGGTACCGTGTCCGCCAGGCCTCCCTTTCTAAAGATTGCTACATGGTAAGAACAACTCCTTAACCTTCTGGACTGGGCTGGCCGCCTTGACCCTCTAACTGGTCCCTTTCTTTGCTCCAACTGCTTTTTGAACCTTTTCAAGACTTTTGTGCACTGCAACCGGGTGACCTTGGACACATTTCGTTCTGATCCTCTTAAAGCGGATACAGCCTACTGACTCTGAACTCACGGTTTTACTTTGCCTCCTCTCTTGTTATGTTCTCGTAAAAGCGTTGGGATCTGTTTCAACTTGTTCTCTGCTTTTCTCTCCCTTTTTAAAACGAACTATTAGAGTGCCATCTACGTTAAGCGCTCACCGCTGTCTGAAAATAAGTGGGGCTTTACTTAAGACTTGTCTAATATTCTTTTAAGGGAGTGTATATCTTTTAGTGACCGTGTTTTTGAATTGCTTACTATTAGTGCATGTGTGTTTTTCTAGATGTGGTTTTAAATAAATAATTATATCTCTTTTACACCAAGCTCTGGTCAGTGTTTACTTGTTCTATTGTGTGCTCTTGACCTATTGTGAATACTCTGAATACTGCCTAACTCTTCTTGAGGGAAGTCTGACTGCTCAGCCACAGCTACCAAGTGAATCTGTGTGGTACAGACTGCTACCAAGTGGGTTTACTGCCAAACACCTGTAGTCCTAAATCTTTTGCAGTGGTCCCAGAGGGAACTGCACAGGTTTCTGCCTAACAGCATGTGCCACCCATGCATACACCCGCAGTATTGCGTTTTGATTGGCAAGTTGTGGGGAGTGCGTGCAGTCTTTCGGCCATGCACCCAAGAACAAAGTGATAAGTACTAGACGTGGAAGCCACTGCACACCCATCCCATGTAAGATCTACAGACATACAGCTAGGAGTGAAGCACCGAAGGATACCACACCTATAGGATAACCCCCACTACCACACATCACTGCGATGGTTGTGGAGAGACCCTGCACTCTTGGGTGCATGGCCAAAGCCCATGCACCCAAGACTGAAGTCATAAGCAGTGCACTTACAAGCCAATATGGGTGTGGTCTAATGCCCTAGTTGTATTTACGCCCTAGTGTCTTAGCTTGATGGCTGCAGTTGAAGGTCCGAAAATAAAATTTAGAAGTAGCTAATTTACAAGGACCATGGTGTTGACATGCAGCGATGGTTGTGGTTAGGTAGTATACTCCTTGTACCTTGGTTGTAAGGCGTAGGTGGTAGGTTACACACCGAAGATGCAAGGGCCAGCCTACAGGCACTGCAGCATATTAGTGCCATAGATTAGACGTGTAGATTCCCATGTGTAGCAAATGACTGCCCATATACTTACTCCTTACTTTGTTCAGAATGGTCATACAATTTGTAAATGCTTATCGTACCTGGCGGAAGTATCCTTTTTTCCATTTCTGTGATAAAAGAAAAAGGTATGTTAGTCTTTATATTTTTTGAAAATTTACTACATTGCATAATAGACAGTTTTCCTTTTTTTTACCCTCATATTTAGTTTACAAACCAGTGTACTGTGCATTGCGCTCAGTTTCTGTGTTTGCTTTTCAAATCCTTGGGACTGGGGAAAAAATATCCTTGTCGGATTAAAAAAAACCTTCATTTACTATGGTACTAACAACTTCCTTGTTTCCTTTGAGTGTTTCCTTCATCTTTCTGATTACTGGTATGTTTGTTGCCTTTCTGCCGATTTTTAACAACAGTTAGATACCTGTAGGCGTATTCTACCTGTGCATTTGTTCCCAATGATCTGACATATTCATTTATTTGTGTCATTCTTACATCCTCCTGGGTAGTTAGATACCTGTTGGCGTATTCTAACTGTTTGTAGTCTTTCACATAATTTTTTGACAATCTTGAAGTACACATTACTTTGTAAATTTTGGCTTAAGAACAATAAATACACAATTGTTAGGTTAGCTGGCAATCTCTGCTTCAGAGTAATGGTGCTATCATTACATTCGAACCATCCACAATTCTTTTTAATGTATGCAGTGTAGTGACCTGCATTGGTTGTAGCTCCTGCATGGTAGATTATACCTACTGTTGTAAAGGTTTTCTTTCCAAGTGACACTTGCCCATGTGTGAATCCAGTCAGTTTGCAGTTGTTTTTGGTGCCATCTGCATTATAACGTAGCAGCATAAGTATTATGTAGGCACTATGTGATTGTATCAATAAGGTAGAGCAATTGTCTGAATTGCAAATAGTACATAATCTGCCATGGTTTGCATTGTGTACAAGTTGCTGAAATGGAATGCTCTCACAATTTGGTATGGAAACATACACAAATCGCTCATTTAGGATTTCTTCCTCTTTCACTTTGCTACAGAGAGTGCATGTATGTTTCCACATGTACGAAATCTGGAAGATTTCATTTACAGGTATGCTTTTGTTTTCCAATACTAATAGTATGTACATTAGAAATTCTTGTGGAACTTCTTGTGAGTTCATAGTGATTTTCACCATTCACCACCATTCCAGCACAGGCGTCCAATTGTTGCCTTACTCCATGAACACTGTATGTGTTGTCAGGATTGCTTGTTACATTTCTATGCAGCACGAACATTTGCAAACACAATTGGTCTGTACTGTGCAGGTAAATATTGTTAACAGTTGGTGGCAATTGAAATAGAATATTCATTGCTACATTTGCATAGCAACTTACCCCACTTTCATTTGCAAATTTGAATGGACCAGCAAGTTCTGTATCTGAGTGCATTTTTCAAATTTTCTGTTGCTTCTTTGCTGATGTTCCTGGTTTACATTCCCTAATAGGTTCTTCTATGTTTGCGGTAATTGATGAAACTTTAGCTTCTTTTCTTTTCTTTGCGGAATTTGCTGTTGGATTTTGTTGCATTTCTGTTTCATTTAGTTTTCTTTTGCCACGTTTCACTTTATCTGGAACAGGGTATTGTTTCAGATGAGGGGTGTACAGTGCACGCATTCTATTGTATTCTAGAATGCAAGGAATATCAGCTTTGACTTTACTTGCATCAAAGTTCATTAGCAATAGACTGTCAAGTGTACGTAAGCGTGATAATGCAACGTAGCTCATGCCTTCCTTAAACACTGTCTTTCCTATATCTATCAATGCTTTCTCTAGGGTAAGACCTTGGGATTTATGAATGGTAACTGCATATGCAAGAGTTAGAGAAAATTGCTCTCTACGTACATACATGTCTTTGAAGAAAAGGAATCGAGCAATCGAGCGCCCTATCTTTCTCACTTCTGACATTTTATCAAAGCGAATATTGACAAACGGAATGTTGCTATCACGTGGGTATGATTCAAAGCCAACAACTGTGCCCAGTACTCCATTAACTAGCCCTTGCTCTATGTTAAGGTTACGTTTAAGCATTACTCTACAATTTAAGGATAATTTCAATATTTTTTCCAACCCAGCTGTGTTGGAGATTGAATTTTCGCAACTATTTAGTCTTGTTGTGGCTTGCTCACACATGGATACTGTCATACCATGTACGTCTAGTTTGTCTGTGGCGCTAATTTCTATTATTGGTTGCATTTCTTTATTTAACATTGTTTCATTGAATTTGAAACTGCTTGCAAGAGTAGGCATTAAGGCCATACAATTGACATTTGTGTGCGCTATTTGTTCCATAACATTAGTTGCACATGCATTATTGCCATAAAGTGCATGTATTTGCCGGTTTTTCAATACAACTTGTGCTTCTTGCGATAATACACCAACTTTAATACTTTTTAAGATGTTGGCATAAGTCAGATCTGCAGATTGCCGCATGTTCTCAGTTAATTCTCTGTATTGGAAATGTTGCCAAAGGTTAACATTACCTATGCTACCAACAGTTTTCCGGCAGAGTTTCGTGGCCTGAGGTTTTAAAAATCGGTTCACCTTTCACTAGTGTCAATTGTAGAAGATCTCCGAAAACGATAATGTGTTTCCCTGCAAAGAGTTCTTTGTTATTACTTTTAAGTACTTCTTGCAATCTAAGATGAATCAAAGCCAACATTAGGTTGGAGACCATGCTCACTTCATCTATTAGTAGCATTTTCATTTGTTTCAATGCTCTGCGTAATTCCATTGCAGCTTCTGCAGAAAGTTTGTAGTAGTCTAATTTATTTTGATGCTCTACTGGAAGCAGTAGTAATCGGTGTAAAGTGACACCGCCTATGTTGTAGGCAGCTAAACCTGTGGGTGCCGTTACAACAGCTGACAGTTTGTTGTTTGTCAATTGTTGGAGGAACTTGCTGATGATCTTGATTAAGAATGTTTTCCCGATCCAGCTTCACCACTGACGTACAACAGTATATGTTTGTAATTTTGGCTGTTACATTCTTTAATTTCGTGCTGTACACCATGTACAATTTGTTTTGTTACGTCTTCAAAAATGGTGTGCTGATCGTTGTTAAGTTTTGCTTGTTGTACAGATAAGTCTTCTGTATCTTCTTGATACTGATACATGGTGTTTTCTACTTCTGCCATAGCTACCTCAGCCTCATTTGCTATTAGTGGTTGTCCTAGTGGATCTTGACTTCCTGTTACAGAAGGTTGACTATTGTCGGAAGAGTCCTTATCTAGTTTGGCCTGAAGTTCTTCTTCCTGTTGCTGCTCATTGTGTAACATTGTTTTGTACTGCGTAAAGTTCACATCGGTGATAGTGCTTTCATTTGCTTTGAAAGCATCTTCATAACAGTCATAGTTACCTAGTATGTCTTCCTCTTTTCTCCATGGTTTGAAAAGTTGTAACAGAGACATGTAATATAATTCTTTCTGTTGAGGAGTTTGTAATGACAATTTTACATGATTAATTAAGCTTCGTTTGGTAAGTTTCACTAGGCTCCCTTCACAATCGGTCACTCTATATCTACGTTTGCTTTCATCTGGTTTTACATTATTTTTGTATGCAAAGTTTTGAGCAATGTGGTATAGACACATGCTTTCTAGAGTGCTACTCCTGTTCGGATAGTATGTGTCCAGTAAATTGTTTTTTAGAATGTCTTGGCTGTTGGGATCATGTCTGGCAATTGTTTCTATGTTCTCGTAGGATTTTAGCACACTTTTTCTAGATTTTGCAGGACCAAGACTGAGCCATACTATGTTGTCTGATTTTCCATACAAAGCAGTACCGGTTAACCGATCTGCTGCTTCATAGGTGCCACATTCTCTATGAGAGAGCATTTTTATGCCTAGGCTGTACAATTTCAGTGATAATGTTTTGTCTGATACTAGGTCATCCCAGAGGTCTTGAAGCTCTGTTTTTTCTGCTTTTGTTAAGTAGGCTGTAACATATTGTGCAACAGCAGTTGAATTGTCTGCAATGTACTGCACATCTATGTTTGCATTCCATAAGAGGGCAATGATTGCATTGTAATCATTGATATATTTTGATTCTTCCCTTCTTTTTTATTTAATAGTGTTTTTAGGTGATTTACTTTTAACACTATATCGAACTGAAGACATAAAGTTGTTCACTTCACCTGTTTCTGTAACTGGTCTAGGGAAAACAAAGCGGCATTTGGTGTAGTATTTACCGTTGTTTTTGTATTTGTGGCGACAATATTTGCCACATTTGTGTCTTTGAAATTGTAAAATCTGCCCATGCAGCTCACTATGTGTCTGTTGTGAAGGGGTTTCATAAGTGACATATTTTTGGATAAACTGCAAAACAGTGCTATCACTGTCGTGACCGTGCACCTTTGATCCACAACAGCATGTGAATATGTGGTGCTCCTCTCGCTTGATATTCTTTTCTCAAAAAGAAGTGTTGCACTTCTCCAAGGGGAGGAACAGTTTTATTGCAAATAAAGTGTAGCATGGCAATGAAACGATGATGGAAATATCTTGACACATTCACTGAATCTAGAGAGCAAAGTTCTCCAGGTGTTAATATATCTATGTTGTTTTTGTTGCTGTTTGCTATGCGTAGGAACTCATGTAAATCTTCCCATGCATATTCTGCACAACTTAGCGTAACAAACCAAGTCGGTGGTCCGAGGTTTCTGATCATACAACGCACGTCTCTGTGCCGTCGGAACCAGTATTCCTTTGTACCATGCATGTTTGCAAACAAATTTGTTATACTTGATTGTAAAACCTCATCTTTTTCCTGTACTTTTTGTATTAACTGCGTAGCTGACATATTTTGAAAGTGGGTTCCAGATTTAAGAATGTGTGCAACTCCGTAACATAGGGCCTCATTACACGGACGGCGGTAAGGGTTAACGGTCACCATTAATGGCAACGGTGACCGTTAACCCTTACCGCCGTACTACGAGGTCCCTTAGCGGGTTGGTGCTTTAACGCCTGCTTTTTGCAGGCGTTAAAAACCAACCCGCTAAGGGACCTCGGAGCTAATTACGGCACCGCAAAATTGCGGTGCCGTAATTAGCGCCTTCCCCATTCCCATAGAGCCCTATGGGGCAGAAATGGGAATGGGGAAGGGCAATGGCGGAAGGGGGATTTACCGCCCCACCGACCTTGGAATGGGGCGGTAAATCCCCTTACCGCCAAGGCGGTGCCGGTAATTTACCGGCATGGTCCAGGGTGCTAATAGCACCCTGGATCACCGCCTTCCGTGTAATGAGGCCCATAGTGTTGCTAGTTCAATTTCATAGAGTAGGTGGAATATGTATTCCACAGTTTGTCTAAATCTGCGATCTTGCGAATACATTTGTAATGAGCAGTATTCTGATGCCCCAATCTGAGTGGGTCTATCATCGTATCTTACACCTTTGCCTGTAGGAAATAGCAGTGGAAAAGCACATGCTTTTATTCTTTTTTCCCATATACTCATTGGTGACCCTTTGGTTTGTCGCATTTGGTAAGTTTCTAGTGCATCATCTATGCTTTCATTGGAATGCAATGGATAGATTGTGTAATGGTCCAAAAGAGTGGATACTGTAGCAGGATCCAGAAGTTCGAATTGTCCAGTTTCTAATGGTTCTTGAATCATTTCAGTTGTTTCCCTTAAGCTTTAATCAATATTTATTTCCTTGTAGTACTCATTATTGTCTTTTAGATATTGCAATGCTTGTATAACTTTGTGTAAATCCACTAATTGTTGCCAAATATTTTTGTCCTTTGTTGGTACTCCATTTACCAAGACTATTAAAGAATGCTCTATTGAACGTTCCACTCCTAGAGTGTGTACATTTTCCGTTAGATCTAATGGCAAATAAACTACTTTGCCACAAATGCCTTTCACCAATTCAGAGGAAGGTAATTTTGCTGTTTTTGGATCATGGCGTATAATTGCTTGAAATGGGTGAACTGTTTGAATTATTATGCTCTCATACAAATTGAACTGTTGCAAGATTTTTGGTAATGAAAACAATTCTAAAATATTTGTAATAGCATGTGAAGGAGTGTGGTTGTTGTCTAATTTTGTAGTACAATATCTGCAACATATTAGGCGTTCAGTTCATATTTGCTTTCTACTAAAAGGTAGAGAGCTAATTCAAACCACTTAGAGTCTTCATTGTCTTCTATTTTGTATGCTATGTCCACATTTTTTGTGTTCCTTTTGTAAAACGTTCTGCGGCAACACACACACACATGGTTTGGAACTTCCGCTGATGACCTTTTAAATTTTACCATTTCTTTTCTGTGTGTGTAATAGAAGGTTGCTATGTGCAGAATTGTTGCTACTATGTTCTAAAAATGGTGCATTTTGTAAGTGGCTCTGATTTCCAAAATACTTTCTCTGAATACGGTCAATTTCTTCTTGTAAGTATTTGGGTGTACCATGCAGAAGAGTGGTATTTAAATTGCCTAATTATGAAGCTGGACATTTTGCATAGTATATTTTATACACTAGATTTCTTACATTGGAATGATGTATTGATATCCTTTTGATAACATGGAAGGTGCTTTTGCAAATAGGCCCAGAAATGCAGGCTAATGAATGTCCTTTTAGTCCTGTGTATTTCCGCACTGGACAAATATCCATATTTTGCAGCACTTTCATTTTACTTTTGTCTTTACCTTTTACATATTGATTGAGGAAATGACGTAAAGATTTGAAAGCTTTGTTTGGAATGGCACACAATAATGTGCACAGCCATTTGTATACTGGACGGTGTGGTTCTGCTGAATCGAGAGTTAATTCTAAGTTTTCAGGGGATACTTTTGTAAGCAGTGTTTCTTGTTCCATGATGGTAGTATTGATTTTCTCATACCCTCATCCACTGCTATGGATGGCAATTGTGTTTGTTTGATATTGTTTGTATGCTTCTTCATTAAAATATGGCTCTGTGGTTGTTGTGCGACTTCATTCACCACCACAAACATGTAAGAAATTATTTTTGTTCACATTCCGTTTATTGCTGAGTTTCTTTTGTAGTTTGGTACTTAGTTTTGTTAGTGTTTTCATCCTATTTAACCCTTATATGAACAACTTCCTTTTGAGAAGGATTGCACTGTCCACGAGAGCTTGAAGTATTAACTTTCTACGGTAGGTTTAAAGGGGTGAGGATGATTTCGGTCCTCTTCTTAGTAGATTCTGAAGGACTCTGTGACGAAACATTTTTGCTAAAATACTTTTTTTACTATGGCTTCTTCTTACACTATCAGGATTATTAGGAACATTGTTAGCTGTACTGGTAGCCATTTTTTGACATTTTTGTGTTTTGTGACACATTTTGATGGAGGAGGTAAAGTTTCAGTAATTGAGACTTCCTTTATTTTGCTAACCAACTGTATTAGCTGGTTTGTACCAACATTCTCTACAAACTCTACAGGTGGATGCTTACATTGGGCACCTTTATTTTTATTTGCTTTACTTCTGCGTTCCTTTCTACAGAGTTTCTTTTTGGTAGGCATTCTTTGGTGTCTGTTGAAAAAAAAGGTATACTTTGGTCTGTTGTCCAATGTATGTGTGCAGTGTGCATGTGTGCATGAGTCTGATGGGGAAGCTCTTTGTCATGGTGTGTCAACGTGCATTGAACTCCTGCAACGATTTGGTAAGGCTACTTTACTGTTTGTATACTACTACAATGTGCTTCAGATGAGAGTACAAAGTTGGCTACTTGTGACGATAACCATTATTAACCAAAATGCCATAAACTTGCTACAGCAACTTCTTTTCACAATCTAACCTTCTAAGGATTACGTATGTTATTTGAGTACCAAGCACACAGGGATTTGTCAACCATTCTGCCTCTTATTCTTATTCTAAAAAATACAAAAAAATAAGTAAAATACCAGATATCTGTACAGTATCTGGCCAAAAATAAAAAAACGGCTTTTTTCAGAGCCTACCTTAAAGGGGAAAAAGGGAATAGTACTTTAATGTACCGTCGTCACGCTCTGATCCTGTACATGTCCGCGAACATGGCGCTAGTTTACAGCCAGCACATATCACCAACAGGGATTCAGGGGTGGAGACGCATGCAAATGAGAATGAGCGGAACTAGGGATTGGTCCATAAAGTTCAGTAGGTGTGTTCTGACCGACGTACTTTAGTAAGACCGTCTTCTCCCTCACAGGACACCACACAGGCATGGCTTTCCATGCTCGAAAACAGATTATCTGGATTTTGGGAGACTCATGGATACATTGGTTGAAGGTGCATGCAGAAAACTGCAGTTTATCTGCAAATCTCGGATTTCCTCATGTGAAAGTGCACTGGCATGGCGTGCGTGGCATGAGATGGTTGGACTTGGTACCTTTCTGTGTTACTTTACTGACAGAGGGTCCTACAGATATACTGATCATTAATTGCAGAGGAAACAGTTTAGGCCATGTATCTGGGATTTCTTTGCAATTTGCAATGAAGGAAGGACTTGCGAAGCTCATGGACATGTTTCCAAATCGTCGAATACTTTTTTCCCGTATTGCACAAAGGCAAATATGGTTGCGTTCTTCTGCGTTTGGTCCACAAATGGAGAAAGCGAGACGCAATGTGAATAAGGCTGTTTGTGCCTTTTTAAGAGATGTTGGCATGTCCTCTTTCCACAATGAAAACATTTTGTTTCGCAGCACTTTCATTTTCTGCAGAGATGAAGTCCACCTAACATATGCTGGCAATCAGATTTTTCTTCACAATGTACAAAATGCATTGCGACCTCTTTTGTAATCACACTAACCTCTCTGACAATCCGTTTTCACCAATCTACAGTTTTTGACCCACACAACACACCACCGAAAGGCTCTTTTCAGAGCTACCACTTACTCCCAGTGTACAATTCATTGTGTTTACTCCGCTTGCACCCTCCCTTTTTTTGCCCTACGACTGTCCGCAAACTTTTTCAAAACTCTGTGGGGGTCTACGACAGTCACTTCATAGTTCAATTGTTATACTGAGAAAGGCGGCTCTGAAAAAAAGAGCCTTTTCTGTAATTTTTGTAGTTTTTACGTGTATTGCTTAACAGCACACAGCACACCAGGAGAAGAGGCCAAAAAAGGGTAAGGCAGGGACACCAGCCACGGGGATAAGAAAGGGCAAGTGAACAGAGAAAGATATAGGGTGAGCTTTATTTCGGTAAGGAGCAGGTCTTCTGGTGCTCTGTGACTGCAGCCTCAAAAGCACTTCGAAAACTCTCCCCCCTGCAGATTACTGCGTCACAATACGTACACACTACTGTCACCTTTGAAAGGTAAGGGTCACCAGCATTGTGAATGGCTTGTGAGGCAGCTAGAGGGAGGTGCTCCCCCACAGGAGTGTCTCTTGTGGTGGGAGGATCAGACACGGAGGATGCTGTGGAGGAACTCAATCGACTACACTCTTCACATGGCACCACCTTGCGAATGTCCGCAGTGTGGAACAAAGTGAGGTGTGGCTTCATGGTTGTCGTACCAAAGCTGTACGCACCAAATCTCCCGTGACTCAGCACCACCTCGCACTGGTTACACTTCACCAGTTTCGCACGTGCTTTTGGTACGTTCCCATAAACGGAAAACAACCGCCACACCCACGACTCCCGGCGAGTGCTCCTAGTGCGGAGTTCCTCCACTTCATTCTCTTCCTCCTCTTCTTCCTCGCTCTCTACATCCTCACCCATATCTCTCTCTGCAGGCCCTTGGGGAGGTGGTGGTGGTGGTGGCAGGTTTGGGGGTGGTGCAGAGGCTAATGACCCAACAGCAGCCATGGAAGCCATACCGATTAGTTTCCTTTTGGTCACTACAGCAGTAAAGGCAGTACACCTCAATCTGCTATAGCTACAAGGACAATGAAGATGCACTTGGGGGCATGGCCATTTGTCGGGTGGAGGGGTGTGCCTCGTGACCGTCTTCATCCCTGCAAAGCGGTACAAATATTTTACACAGTAAGTCCTGAGGTCAGCTATTGTCTTGGATATGTGAATTTACATTTTTACACTCTAAAATACTTTCCCTTGTGTCTACAATTTCTTTTGTACTGTTGCGGAAGCACATCAACTGTGCAAATTAGTCCACACGCTCAGCGTGGGTGTGGTCACATGATGACGTCCTGAACACATCCGCGCAAACAATGGGAGTCCGCTGGACAGCAAATGCAGAGTACCAAACATGCGCATGCGCGCAAGTGTCCTACGGACAGTGTTCGGGTTCTCAAACTAATTCAAAGTGCGACACAAGTGAGACGGACAGTTAGGGACAGGCGCGATGTTCACTATACTTACGGTTGTACTGCGCGTGTGCATACATGATATGTTCACTGTACGGACAGTTCCAGTGTCTTTAGTACAACTCCATTTTGTTTGCCTACGAACTTGCCGGCCACCGCGCCTGTTCTGTGGACGGCACCATTTTGGCTGCACCCGATACGGACAGGTATTTTGCTCATTTACACCCATTCCGGATATCTGGTGTGTTCTACGAACATGTATCATCTTGTTTCCAAGCTGTACGGCGAGGTACAATATCCTTTGGACCCCCCATTCTGTTTATGTACGCACAATTTCAACAGATGGTGCAGTCAAACATCAAATCCATCTTACTTGACATTAGTAAGGGTACGTGTACTGCCTTTACAGCACCCACATTCCATTCCTTGCGGATAGGTCAAACAGACGCGCTGTTCGCAAACATTTTACGTCTTTTTAAAAAAATGTTTTTAACACAAACTCATTCACTACAACTACTGTACAAAAACATTCAAAACTCACACACACACATATCATTCCAAAGAAATAGCGGGGGAAGTGGAAACAAACAAATATAGGGGAATTAGGATTCAACACGGGCTGGTTATGAGGAGAAGATTTGTGAGGAGAAGAAGGGATGGCTATTTCGTCAAAATGTCTATTTTCCTCTTGAAGGTTTGGGGATGGGTCACTAGGGAATGGAGAAGCAGGGAAGGTGCAGGTGGGGCAATGGTAACAAACTTTTCCTCTCACACAGTCCTCCACAAACTACCATAAACTTTTAAAATTATCGTTCAATATGTCCATTTTCTGCTCTATCCTTTTTATCCTGTCTTCTTCTGTCTCGTTCGTTGCCCTTTCTTCATTTCTTTCCTAGTCTGTTGAAAAAAAAATACATAAGCTAAATGCCTATAAAATACTGGTAATTATTTTGCATATGCAGAGCTCTGTGTACCATTATTGTCGTTGTCTTCAGACATTTCCCCATGCAGGAAATACTCCTCCAGTCACTCCAAAGTACTAGCCATTTCTGAGTCAAAACAACAGAAAGAAATTATTTCTGCAGCACATACCAAAAAAAAAAACACACCCATATAAAAAAAAAACCTGCCCTCACTCTTTTGCTCTACTCTCCCTTCGTCCTACTGTGTCCGTCCACTGTCGTTCCAGGCTGCCGAGTTTCTGTGAAGTGATTACGTTGGAGGCATCCTTTTTTCTTTATGGTACCATCCACTTCATTCTACATGGTTATTAAATGTGTCGTTTTCTGTTCCCATCTTCAGGTTTCCATATTTACTTATTACTACTTATAATATATTTATGTCCTTCTTCTACGTTGCACACTTTTTGTGTAAGACAATAGTACATTAACCCCCGCCTCTTTGGGTAATGTTGATCCTGTCTGCCCCCGTCCGCAACCATGCGCTCAGTCCGTCCCTTTCCAATATCAATCGGGAGGGGGTTCTGTATGTTCTACGTTAAATGTATGCCAAGTACGTAGATTATACTACATATCTCCCAAAATCACATGATTACAGTGTACATTCTGCACAACAACTTAATTGCCACAATGCCATGCTTAAGCTCCACCTTCCAAAAACCTGTACAATTCACTACAAAAAAAACTTTGTTGAGGGGACGTTATAGTTAAGTTGCCCTAACAAAAACCTGTACACTTCACTAAAAAATAGTTTCCACCTCCCCTTTATGCTTCAAATTAAAACAGAAAAACCCTTGAAATTTGACAGTTATGGTAAACTAAGCCCCCAAACCTGCCACCACTCCTGTGCACTGCTAACACTAACACCAGACCATGAAAGATGTCATTTCAAATGTCAATGATGACATCAATGACATCACTTGTTTAGCCCCTTTCTTTTCGTTCCCTGATATATATATATATATATATGTACATTCAGTAAAAAAATGTCACTAAAGGAATGTTATACTTCACAGTGAAACCAAAAACCACTGCACATTCCCCCATTATGGTAAACTAAGCAACCATAACTCGCACCATCTACGTGCATTGCTAAGACTAACACCCAGGACATCAAAGATGACATCACAAATATCATTGATGTTCCGTCTTTATATTCAACACTACCCCATGATTATTCAAGCTAACGTACCGAAGAAAGTGGCAGGGGGTTTAATTGCATTTAGGCAGGGGTTACAATTAATACTAAAGCGGATAGGGGAAGGTAGATTCCTCTTTGTGGCTGCCGATATAGTTTCAACCAAAATAACCTTGGTATTGCTCTACGCTCCAAACACAGGTCAGGATAGTTCTTTGAAGAAGACGCTAATGCAGTTAGACGCATTTATGGTAGGAGAACGGTTAACATTTGGGGATTTTAATTTGGCTTGGGACCCGTTGATGGATATAAATGCGAGAACACGATATACACAACCCCCTCCCTCACAAGGGCTCTGTGACAAAATAAAACAGTTAGCGGGCTTAGATGTTTGGACAACTCCGAGGGGAACAGAAAAAGGTTATACATACTATTCCTATGTCCATAACTAGTTTTCACGTATAGATTACGTATGGTCATCGGCCTTGTAATTGGGCAGTATTTCAAACATAGAGATACTTCCGATCACATCAGATCTTCAGCCATCAGATCATTCCCCTCTGGAATGGAAGCTTTTTCTTCCAGGGATGACATATGGGTTATGGTCATGGGTTTGCCCTTCTGAACTATTCCGGGACCCTGTTCAGAAGGATACATTAGGGGTGAAAATCGAAGAATTCTTTGAGCTAAATGATACCGGGGGAGATCTCGATAGAAATTCTATGGGATGCCTTTAAGGCAATGTTCATTGGGGATTGATTTCTGGTGGGACTGCTAGACATAAACAACGTAGGGTAATTGAGTCCGAACTGGAGACCGAAATGACACTAATTATGAAGAAGATGGAAACGGAGGATGGCCTAGCTATTAAAAAGGCATATAGGAATGTTAGGGGGAGGCTACAACTACTATTGACATTGAAAGCAGAAAAAGGGCTACTATATGCGAAACAAATGTTTTATATACAAGCGATCAAAGCTGATCGGTTGCTGGCCAGACAATTAAGGCAGACCCAGGCCTCACGCACAATTTTAGGAATCGAAGACAAAAATGGGGACATGGTAACAGCAACAACACAGATTATCACACAATTTGTTGATTTTTATTCTACACTTTACGATTCAAATACACCCAATTCCTTAACTCAAAAAGCGTAGTTATGCTCAGTCAAGCTTCCAGTCATCACACCTCAGGTAGGAGATCAATTGGAAAGAGAGATAACACTTGAACTTTCATATGTAATCCAGAATCTCCCCATGAATAAGGCTCCAGACCCGGACGGTTACACATCTCCATTCTATAAAACCTACCACTCAATTTTGGCCCCAAGGATTATAAGATTAAAAACACAGGTCAAAAAACACCGTCAATGGGGAAAGCCAAATTGATTCTTTTCCCAAAACCCAATAAAGACCCTTAGGCATGCTGATCGTTTCGACCTATTGCTCTGATCAATCTTGATGCAAAAATCTATATGAAAATACTGGCAAATAGATTGATAAATATTCTGGCAAGCTTGATCCATCCTGATCAGTCTGGGTTTATTAAACATCGGCAAACCCATGATAATATCAGGAGGGCCTGTCATTTGATAGAATAAATAAGCAAAAAAGGACAACCATAGCTTTTCCTATAATTAGATGCAGAAAAAGCATTTAATAGGGTGGGGTGGTTGTTTCTATTACAAACATTGGAGGCAATGGGATTCGGTCCTAGGTTTAGGAGTATGCTACAGGTGAAGTATAAAGACCCAAAGATTAGATTAGCTACAAATGGTCAGTTATCTGTTACAATAGCGCTATGCCGCGGTACAGAGCAGGGATGTCCCCTGTCCCCCGTTCTGTATGCAATACACTTGGAACCTTTCTTAACAAGAATCAGACAATCAGATAAAATAAAAGGGATACCATTTGGGACGGGTAAACATACGATAATGGCGTATGCCGACGATATGCTAATCACAGTAACAAATCTGGTAGAATCCTTGTTAGCGGTTACGTGGGAACTTGAAGGATGCGGTAAAGTGGTGGGCCTTAAAATAAGAAAACTATACCAAATTTTAGCTATTGAACTTATCCCTTACACCTTCCCTAATAGTTCAGGTGTCTCAAAATAGACAATTTGCATTGCCATAGACAAAATTAAATTCTTGAGCATCTACCTAACTAACTTGCTACAATAAATGTACAAAGTAAATTTGCCCCCGATTCTTTTTTTTTTAAACTTTTTTTAAAGTCGGTTGCAACAGAGTGGTTACATAAGATTGTGAAAAGGCAGTATTTAATTGTGATATAATTACCACCCTCCTCCGAGTCCCCTCAACAACCCCACAATCAGTCTGCGGTTCATGTCTCTCCTCCACTAGGAGCGCATGGCCCGCTCTGCCAGTTTTGGTTTAAAGGTGAGTGCCGGGAATTCACGGTCGTATTCCAGCTTGGGGGACCAGCAGTCTGTGAAGCGATGTAGAGCTTCCTCCTTCGCAGCAGTGACCTTCTCTGCCACCAGGATGTCTCAGACTTTTAACCACCATAGTGCAATAGCGGGTCCTCACGTGCTTCCACTTCCGGGCTATGGTGATTTTTGCCACCAGGAGGAGCTGGGTTACCAGTCTCGCCGTTGGACCAGTCTTTGGGTAGCTGTCTGTTACTGGGGCTCCGAGCAGGATCACCTCTGGGACCAACGGTAGTCTGTGGTGTGTGATTGCTTCAATGGTTAGGAACACCACTTCCCACAGTTTTCTGGCTACTGGGCAGTCCCACCAAATGTGGAGATATGTACCCCGCGCCCCACAATGTCTCTAGCAGTTCGGAATTAACAAGCTCTTAAAATGATGCATGCGTTCTGGGGGTAATACCACAGATAGAGTAGTTTAAGTGTGCATTCCTTATTCATTAAGCATCTTGCTTGTGGCTTTATTGTTCCTTGTCCATATGTCTATCCATGTGGCATCTTCTATTGGGTGGCCCAGATCCTTTTCCCATCGGGCCATATAGCGGGGTCGTTCAACCAGCATGTCTTCCTGTATCAGTTTGTATAGCCTTGAGATAAGACCCCTTCTGGAGCCCTGCTGCAGCCTTAGGTCCATGGGGCACAACGCTCTAGTAGCTTTCCATTTTACGTATGGCTGGGAGATGCAGTGGCGAATCTGTGTATATACAAACCTGTCTGTTTCCAATGGAGCAAGTTTGGCCTTGAATTCCTCAAATGTTAAGGGGGCGCCCCCTCGTATAATTGTGGGATCTGTGTCAGCCCTCCTTGTTTCCAGTTTTTGAAGTTAGTCACCACTAGGCCTGGGGAAAAGTCTGGGTTTTGCAGGACTGAAGAGTTTGGGCTCAGCCCTTTAGGGATCCCTTTCTTTCGTGAGGCCCATTCCCAAACGTTCCAAGAGGTTTTCGTTGAAGAGAGGATAGTTGTCAAGTGTCTGCGGGCTGGCCCCGAGACGTGCAGCAGGGAGCTTAGTGGAGGAGGGCACCTGGATTGCTCTATAATTGCCTATTTCAGGGTGTGAGTGGGGATTTACCATGCCCCCGTGTTGGTGAGTTGTGCCGACACATTGTAATGACGCAGGTTTGGCACTCCCATTCTACCCCGTTTGGCTGCCGCCGTCATCACTGCCCTTGGGATTCGAGTCTTTCCTTTCTTCCAGATGAACCGGAAGCATAGCTTTTTGGGGGCGTTGGAGTGACTTGACAGGAATTTCCACTGGCAGGGTTGAACATATGTATAAGAATCTAGGCAAAAGGTTCATTTTGCAGGCCGTGATTCTTCCCAGTAGGGAGATCTCCTGGCCTGCCCATCTGTTGAGGTCTGCTTCTAGGTCGTTGAACAGGGGAGTCAAGTTCTCTGCATAGAGGTCTCTAGGGGTTGCTGTGATTTGTACTCCCAACTATTTTATTGCTTTTGTGTCCCATGCTAGAGGGCATTTTTGACGCAGGTCGTTTAATGTACTCTCGGGTATCTCTATAGCAAAGGACCCTGATTTGGAGTAATTGACGGAAAAGCCTGCCACCTGTTCGAATCGGTCCAGTTTGGCCAAGGATTCCAGTTTAGAAAAGACCCTGTCTGTAAGGGAGAGAATTACATCATCTGCGTATAAGGATACCTTGTATTGTTCGTCTTTTATGTCCACTCCTCTAATAGCTGGGTTATTGCGAATTCTTTGGACAAAAGGTTCCATTATGAGGGCGAAGAGCAGTGGGGAGAGGGTGCATCCTTGCCTTGACCCACACGAGAGAGGAATTGGGGTAGAGCGCCTCTAGTACACTTTCAAGGATATTCTCAGGGATATGTAGTTGGCTAGTATCATTTTACGGAAAAGAGGGTTGAAGCGGAAAGCCTTCAGGACCAGTTCCATGAAGGCCCAGTCTATTTTGTCGAAGGCCTTACTGCCATCTAAAGACAGTAGTGCCATCTCGCTATGCGCTGTTGACGCCACTTCAACTAGGTTGATTGCTCAGCAGATTTTATCCCCGGCCCCTCTTCTCAGAATGAACCCCGTCTGGTATGTATCTATTAGGTCTGGGAGAGTTTTTGCAGCCTGTTTGCCAGAACCTGGCAATATATGTTTGCATCTATGTTCAGAACCGATATGGCGGAGTCGGTGCAGAGTCTCGTGAGTCTCTGACCCACTGCTTACCTGGAGTTCCTGCTGGAGAAGTGCTGTCCTTCTTCTATTGCTACTATCAACCAGAGGGGTGTGGACTTAAAAACCTCCTCTTTCCGCGGAGCGGCGCGGAGTCGGTGCAGAGTCTCGTGAGTCTCTGACCCACTGCTTACCTGGAGTTCCTGCTGGAGAAGTGCTGTCCTTCTTCTATTGCTACTATCAACCAGAGGGGTGTGGACTTAAAAACCTCCTCTTTCCGCGGAGCGGCGCGGAGTCGGTGCAGAGTCTCGTGAGTCTCTGGAGGCTCACGAGGTTTACGAGGCACCTTCTGCCATCTAGTGTGTGGTAAACATGGACCGCGAAAAGCAGCTACCGCGAATCATCCACCACCCTCTAACGCGTCTACAGCTGCGCAGAACTGAGCGAGGAGTACCTTCGAAGACAACCGAAACTACAAGCCCAAATAAGGAGGATTCTGCGACTGCTCAAGTAAGAAAAATATGCGGCCTTTCTTCCCCGGCCCCTCGTATTATCTCTCTCCCAAACCCCTTAACACTTAAGCCTCACGAAAATTATTCAAACACGAGAGCTAATAACATTGTAACTGAGGCAACATATATGGAATACTCATTTGACGACCCACCCCAGGCTCACCTCATGTTTAAAAATCATGAGACCTTACCTCACAGTCGGCTGGCTACATTGGGTGTGGTGGGGGCTGCCGGGGTGTGTGCAGCTGCCGCGGTCGGCTGCTGGTGCGCCGAGAAGGAGGCGGCGGCGGACGGGTCAATCAGCCGCGCTCCAAGAGATCAAGGCGTGCAGTGTGCCCGGGGGAGGGGGAGGGGTGACCCTGATCCCCTGGGGGCCATGGGAGGAGGGAATCTCATATCTGAGCCGCCGCGGTTGCGAGTGTTGGCCTTGCAAGCCGTGCAAGTGGCTGGACTGGATGCAGACCCCGTGCCTGTAGTCATAATGCCAAGAGACAGGCGCCTAACTTCAGACTGCACAAGTGACTGGTTAGAATGCGCGCCGATCTGTCCAGGAGTCCTCGTGAGTGCTCAAAAGTTTCATATACCAATTACTCACCCTGCCCTCATACCCGAGCTAGGTGAAAACGATACAGTTTGCACCACTGAGACTCGAGAAAAATACACAGATTGCAATAAGGAGTGCATGGAAGTTTCCCACTTGTTGGAAGAAACAGATGTAAATTGCAAAATCAAGAATCCATCCTCTGAAAAACCGGAAAGATGCAATGACGCCTCTTGCCAAGACGAGGCGAGGATTGCCTCGCCACAAGAAAATATAGATCCTGTTTGCTCAAAGAGCAACATTATGAAAAAAAGCTTGCAATCCCCTGCAAAAAAACAAAATTCGCTGGCCATTGTAAACAAACTGCTGTTAGATTTGACTGAACTGAATGGCTCTCTAACCTCAAAACCAGCCATAGCCATTGAATCAAAAAGCAATCTAAAAGAAATACACAGTGAACCATGTCGAACACAGCAAACACCACCGATACCAGTTAAAGTATCTACCCCACGGAATCACTGGCTAGGTGGTGCAAGAAAAAAGACGGGTAGCTGAAAGTCTGTCACCTCCGTTCGAATGCTCACAGAATAGACCCAGGCAAATCGATAATACTCCTTCTACAAACTTAAATGGCAATCATCAAGAGAGATGCTCCTCACCTAAGATCAATCTCAGCCTAAGTACAGAAAAACGGCTATCCTCATCTAGCAATGATGAATCTCTCTCATACTCTCCAGAAGTACAAAGGCATAATTCAAAACCAAAACGTTTGAGTAATAGAGTTCCATCAAATCGAAGTAGGAACGATGCAAACGTTCAGAAATTAATCAAGGAGGCTTTAAATGAATTAAGACCTTTTGTCATGTCTTCGCTGACAATAGCGATAGCCCCTATGCTTAAGATGTATGAGCAAATTAACGAGAATATAAAAGATCTCTCAACCCTGTCTGCTTTGATGAATTCGAAACTGCCTCTCGCAGATACCCAGGGAGCTATGACAACTGCCAAACTATGGGGAAACATCCAAAGAATAGACCAGTCCATTAAGGACCTTGCAGACCAAAAGAGAAATAATACTGAAGACAAGAGGGTTTTAGCTGAGGTGACCAGAGAGGCACTGGGGCTATTAAAACAAAGTCAAAAACTGAGAAGGGATGAAGTGGATCCAAACACGATGACATCTCAGCAATCTTCATCGAGGTCTGTTGTTACCCAAATGAAAGGATTTGAGGGGCTGAATCAACAACCGGTGAGCCGGACCGGTACGGCAATACCATATCTGTCTGGACACCCAGACAAAGAATCAACACAAGTTCGTCCTGGAGAAATGGAAGGTATGGAACCGTCTATCGTGGGAACCATATGTCCCACGTTGATGCAAACTATACAGGTTTCCTGCCCATCGTCAAATGTGGCGAATGATACTCATAATCTTCACCCTGTAACGTGCCAACCAAACATTCGCAATCAATTGGAAAAAGAGAAGACTGCAGCCGTCCAGGATTCTATCCCCCAAACAGAAGTGTGTCCAACAACTTCTGCCAATGCCGATGGCATCATAGAGTCCGGTGACCTCAATTCGCAAGTTCTACATGTTAATCAAAATCCTCAGTCTACAGGTGAAAAGAAAAAGATCGTAAGCATCCTCAATACACCAAATGAAACGGACCTTCCATCCCCATGTTCGACAAATGAAGTGGAGGATTCTAGTTCAAGTGGAGGAAATATTTCTGGTCAAAATTTAAGTAAGACTAAAACTTACGATATATTTCAGAAACCGAACCTGGCCACTTCAAGTCAAGAACTGGAAAAGAAAACAAAAAATCAAAAATGCAAGAGAAAACGAAATAATCTCGGCTCAAGAAAATTTCTCAGGAATCTGAAGGCAGTGAATGTCTTCGTAAACACAGAACAGCCGAGTGTAAGCCTCAAAAAAGCTCTGCCAAATCCTAAAACAAACGAAAAAACCATTGTTGATGAAACAATTGTCGTAGATGAAAGCGTAGAAATTGCACAGAGTGAACTACTTGATCTCTCTACCTACGAGGATGGTTCATGCTATGAGGAAACTGAAGAGCAAACTGCTGAGGACTCTGCCAATCAAAGTGTTCCACAAATTGAGAACAAGCAGCTGGTAAAACACACACAAGATATGGCAAACTGTGGAAGAATCTGCCAACTAATATTGCCCATTGAAGACTTAAAAGCCCCAGATCCAGTACAACAAGAGACCAAATTCGAGACAATGGATGAGAAAAGAAAACGGCTAAGAGCCGTTAACGGTTTGATTGAAATATCACACAACAGAAATGATACAGGGACTATAATAGACAGTCTAAAGGTGAAGGATGCTGCTGGAACACCGAGATGCCACACTCCACCAGGTAAATCCTTACTTAAAACATGCTCAAAGGATCTTACAATAGGATCAACCGCCAAAAAGAATGACGGAACCTGGAGGCAAGCCATCCAAAAAAATAGCCTACAAAACGGGAAACACAAAAAGCCTGGGAGGCACGTATTGATCCTGGAACGAATTTTAGATACAAAAGATGGCCTAACGTTAAATAGAAATAACGTATTACGCCTATTACATCATGTGCCCGGCCTTCGCTCCATAGAGTCAAATGATATTCAAACAGTCGAATTTGTAAGTGATTATCGAAATGACAAAGTCCGGCTTCACATTGACTCCAGATTAATAAGTGACCTGCTCATGAACGCAATCCAGTTTCTGCTGTCTATGGGATTCGACATTCATGAAGAAAGAAATACGTCCCGGGAAGATGTATTCTCCATCGATACCCAAAGTGGAAGTCCGGAAGACTCCAAAAGTCAGGATAGACATGCCGAGAAATCTGGTGTGGCCCAAATAGGATCTACAAACGAGCAGGCAGCAGAGCGACCAGTAACACTCCAGATTGAAAAGGAGTTTAGTGATAAAAATCATGCACGCTTTACACCCGGCGAACAAATAAAAATTACAATAAATGGAAACATAAGCACAGCAACAAATGAAAACGATGCAACACAAGATATAGAAAAGCCAAATAAGAGATCAAACTGGAGCTGGTTAGCGGGTGCCCTAGGCAGTAAATCGAGCTAATGCCAACAAGGGCCAGTCGGCCCGACCATTAACATTCTTTCTTGGAATACAAGAGGCTTCATACACCTATTTAATGACCCAAAAAACTGGAGCAACGATCAAACCGTTATCTGCTTGCAAGAAACATGGATGGCAAATTGTCCTGTGTCCGACGTATACGAGATAGCTATAAACCCGGCTATTACAAGAGCCAAGGGACGCCCATCTGCCGGTCTCTTAACAATGATAAAGAAGAACTCTGGTTGGAACTTAGAGAAAACAATAAATGTATCACCCTTCATACAGTATTCTGCGATTGCCGCGAAAAATGAGATGAACAACAACAGACCCAAATTCACATCATCAATATCTATTGGCATCACAAGAATGCAGGAAAACATAAATTCATAACAATGGTGTGTGATCTAATTGATGGAATAAACAGTGCTCATCATAATCCAAACATTATCTGTTGTGGTGATCTTCATCTGGACTGCGTGCATGAGGCAAAGACGCCTGGGCCTAAAACCCTGCTACAAAAGCTGGCAAAAAAATGGTGTGACGATCTCGAGGAAAGAAATGTCACCATCTTAAATGGGAACATCACGGGGGATATTCCGCCAAAAAAAAGTGGAGATTTCTGAAGCAGTCCTCCACCATAGACTATTTCTTCATATCTGATAATTTGCAACAACGAGTCATTGCTCTCAACATCACAGCAAACTCAAACAGTGACCACAGCCAACTAGAATTGACAATTAAAATGTCAAACATTAAGAAGCCCCAACAATGGCACAGTCAGATCTCTGTCGAACCTAACAGATCTCGGCTGAGAATAAAACCTCAAGAAGTCAAGATATTAACAAAATCCTATGACAAGTATGTACTGAGTGCAACAGAATTGAGAGCTGAATATAGTTGCCTTCTACAACAATTTATGACGGTAGACTTGGGGTTGAGAAAACCCTCCATCCTACCAATACATCGTTTTGATAAACAAGTTCGGGAAAGAAAACAACAACTGCGAAAGGAATTGAGGCAACATAGAAACCTGAATGTTGAACAACGAAAGAAGGCAGTTAAAATCAGCAAACAGAAATACAAAAACTGGCAAATCTCGCATAAAGCAGTCATGTACCAAAATGACAGCGAAACAATGCTTGCAAGCCTTAACAACAAAAATTCCTCAGAGTTTTGGAAACTAATAAACAACCTTAACTGCACGCAAGACGCAATTCAATCAAATATGGTGAATGAAAAAGATTGGATCAACCACTATAACTCGGTATACGAGAAAAAAAGTACCACCATCGACCCGATATTCCCTGAGCTCTCAAAATGGGACTTGTACTTCGATAAAGAGGACATCCTACAGAGTATCCAAAGATGCTCCAACTCCAGGGCACCGGGACCAGATGGCCTGACGAACTTTATTCTCAAACAAAACCCTGAAGAGTGGGCAAACTTCTTATCAAAACTGTTTGCCACAATTGCTAATGAAGCAAAAGTCCCAACCAGTTGGAAAACCGCAATTGTCATTCCAATCTTTAAAAAAGGCAATAGAGCTGAACCTAAAAACTACAGACCCATTGCCTTGCTGGACGTTGTGGGAAAAATATTTGCGACTCAAATACAGAAACAACTCCAAGAGTGGATCCAAGAGTCAAGTCATCTGGACATCCGTCAAGCGGGTTTTGTCAAAGGTGTAGGCTGTGGCCTAAACCTTTTTTTGCTAAACCTACTTAAGATGGATGCAATACAAAGAAACAAAAAAATCTATTTGGCATTTGTGGACTTATCACAAGCCTTTGACAGCATAGACAGAGAGTTACTTTGGAAAAAAATGTTTGATTGGCAATGTCCAATTAGTCTACTTTCAGCAATAAAAGCATTACACACCAACACAGAGATAAAAATAAAGCTAGATAAAAGTGGCACCCTATCGGCTCCAATAAAAACATATCGAGGAGTAAAACAAGGGTGCCCTCTGGCTTCTGTTATCTTCAATCTGTTTATCTCAGACTTGGGCGATGCATACAAAGGTGCAAACACTTTTCCTCCAAAAGTTAATGGAAAAGATCTTCATTGGCTTCTGTACGCGGATGACCTTGTTCTCTTGGACTTGACGCCAATAGGTCTGCAACGAAAACTCGGGATTTTAGCCCAATATATCCAGCTAAACGGCCTAAATGTGAACACACAAAAATCAGAAATTTTAATCCTGCAAGATCTGCAAAAGAACAAAGATCCTATTGGGAAAAAAAAGTTCACGTGGAAACTGGATGATGGCAAAATTGAGCTAAAAAAACAATCACTGTACCTGGGTATGTTGCTCAGCTCAAGTATAAACGATGCCCCATGGGTAGGAAAAGTCAAGTCAAAATGTAAAAAACTGACAGCGCAGGCTTGCATCGTAAACTCAAAATTCGGGAAACACTCATTAACACCTGTTTTAACATTCTATAAGGCAAAAGTCATACCGGCCTTGATCCATGGAGCTGAATGTGCCTTTGGCTGCCCAGCAGAGTTATGGGCCTCTTTGGAACACTCGTTTTGGTCGAAAGTCTTGTGTCTACCCCCTGGCGTACCAACCGCCTGTGTAAGATATGAGCTGAGCCTCCTATCTATTAATGGAAGGATAACGTGGAACACCCTAAATGAATTCCGCAAAGTATCTGCTGAAACGCCGATCATCCAATATAACATCCTAAAAACTTCAGTTATTGAGCATGATAATTCTGTGCTCTCAATGTGGCTCCAACGTTGTGAAAAAATCCTCAGCGACATAGGAGCAGACAAAAATCTACTGCAAGAAAATCCGAATAAGGTCAAATCCTTGCTGTGGATCCAAGACTGGATTGACACGGGTGATACGTGCAAAAAACACAGAATAATGAAGCTGATGCCAAACAGAGAGAGAAAATTGAACATAACCCAGCCATACTTACACAAATTTCCAGACAAAAAACGTAGAGCACTGTTCATGAAATATCGTCTCAACCAATTTCCAACCAAAGAAAATCTAAACATACGGAACGGCATGGATCAAACCTCCACAACGTGCCGACTCTGTGGGAAAGATACTGAAACGTTGAAACATCTGACGCTGGAATGCAGTCACCTGACACAGGAACGCACAAAGCATCTTGGAAGGTTTATAATGGCAAAGCCTTCATTGTCCGCTGAAGAATGGTGGACACGACTCTCTCAAGACTCAGATCGCAGCCTAACAATTGAACTAACCTTCTTTTTAGAATTAATGATGGAGAAGCTACTAAAGGCAGAACCTAATTTGGAAATACAATCGTCGAAGTTATCAGAGGCGGATGTTTAATCAGCATCAGTGAAAGAACCGTCCCTTTCCTGTAAACACCTAGCTTTGAAGTTTTGATGAATGTAAAATCAACCCAAAACATTGTCCCAACAAATCTATGTCGCATGGGGGACTTACTGACTGGTTCTGTCCTTTTGTGGGTGCTCTAGTTTGGTGGCTTTTTCTAGTCTTCTCCTCTGT
The DNA here is from genome assembly GCF_040938575.1 of Ambystoma mexicanum. NCBI lineage: Eukaryota > Metazoa > Chordata > Amphibia > Caudata > Ambystomatidae > Ambystoma > Ambystoma mexicanum. Next base: position 24,071,119 of record NC_090923.1, on the reverse strand, counting down.
ATTTCTTTTCTTATTTTTTAAAGGTTTGTAACAAACCAATAAAAAAAAAACAAAAAAAAAAACAAAAAAACAAAAAAAATGGGTCTGTAGGAGGCGCAGGTTCTCAGATCCTTTCCTGGTTTCAATAGAAGTATTGTGGTCGATTCTTGGATCGATGGAGTTATTGTACCGATTTCTCAGAATGAATTGAAGAGATCTGATAGCAGCCTTAACAGGGAGCCTTTAAAATGTTTGTAAAATTTGGGCGAGAAGCCATCTGGCCGGGGGCTCTAGGTTTCAGGGCCTTTATTACCGTGTATACTTCCTCGGTTGAGATCGGCAGGTCTAGGGCGTGCCCGTTTGCTTCTAAGAGGTGGGGGAAGGGTGGCTTCCCCAATGTACTGCTTTTGCTGGTCTGCAGATCTTTGGGAGGCCGACATGGTGCTTTGTAAGTGTTCCACTGCTTTTTGTAACTTGGTATCCTCCACATGTTGAGTTACCCCTTCAGCGTCCTTCAGGCCTGCGATGTAGTTCTGGGAGTGGGCTTTCGCCAGTTTCATGACTAAGAATTTATTGGCTTTGTTGCCATTGGCATAGTACCATTGCTTGGTTCTGCTGAGGATTTGAGTTGTGTCTTCAGCATAGTGCACTTTGAGTTTGCTGTGAGCGAGATGTAGAGCTCGGACCGCCTTGCTGCTATGTCTTTTTCCAGGACATCTCGTAGTTTTGATCGACGCTTACGGTGAGCTGTTGTGTGGGCTATTAGCTCCCCCCTTATGAGCGCCTTCATTGCTTCCCATCTTGTGGCAGTAGTCATGTCTTTGGTGCGGTTTTCTACAAAGTAGTTGCGGATAGCAGTGGTCAGTGCGTCCTGCAGCGACAGATAATTTAGTAACATATCGTAGAGGAACCGTTGGGGTCTCGGCAGAGGGTCTGGGTCATACACCTGGGATGTTAGGATTACAGGGGCATGGTCATATATATCACCTTTACACCTATTATTGTCTTGTCAGTGAAGTTAAGCAGCTGGGGGCTAGCGCGCAATAGGTCAATACGGTAAGAGGTGCATTGCACCAGTGAGAAGAAGTAGTCTTTAGTGTCTGGGTTCAGAACTCTCCAGGTTTCTACTACTTCGCAGGCTTTGAAGAGGTGGAGCAATGCAGAGCAATTTTGAAGTCTTTTGGTGCTGGATGATGGGATTTGGGACCCAGTTGAAATCTCTTGTCTTCATTATATGGCCTTCGAGGAATAGATGGAGATCTGTTTCCAAAGCTTGATAGAAGGCCTCTTGTTTCTCGTTGAGGGTGTATATTGAGACTAGGGTGTAGTGGTTCCCAAACAGCTTGCCCTTCACAGAGACATAGCGCCCTTCGGAGCTTTTCAGAACCTCCAATTCTGTAAATGGGACTTCTCTGGCCACTAAGATCGCTGTGCCGTCCTTTTTTGTTTAGATCCGCTGGATGCTAGGTACTGTTTCAGGAAGGCTCTGCTCCTCAGCCGGTGGAAGTCGTTTGGGACCAGGTGGGTCTCCTACAGGAAGACCACTGAGACCTGCAGATCTCTGAGTCAACGCAGAACGGACTTCCGCTTTCTGGGGGCGTTCAGGCCTCTGGTGTTAAGGGTTATGAAGTGAACTGTTGGAACTGCTAGCTGTGTTCAAGGCCCTGAATGCCTTCCAAACACACCCTGCAGGGGAAAACAGTTCTAGTCCTAACGGACAGTACTACGGCCATGTATTACTTAAACAATGGGGCACTCACACTCTAGGGCTGTCCAAATGGTCCCAGAGCATATGGAAGTGGGCTCTCAAACACAAGATGCTCCTCCTGTCACAACATGTTCCAGGGGAACTCAATCTTCTGGCAGACATACTCACTAGAGACTTCCATTTACCAGTAGTGCACGAGTGCCAAGTACAGGAGGAAATTATACTCAATGTCTTCGCATAATGGGGCTTCCCAGAGGTCGACTTGTTAGTCACTCTGGAGAGCGCCCAATGCCCAGATTACACCTCCAGGTACCCTCAGAACCGCTCCAAGGTGAACGGTCTTTGGACAACATGGTCCGGAAAATTTGCCTACCTGATACCCCCCTAGACAACAGAATAGTGCACAAGATGCATCAAGAGCCAGTCCGGATGATTCTGGTGTTCCCGATGTGGGCCCGGAAGCCTAGGTTACCCTATTTTAGGGCAATGTCAGTCTCCACTCCCAGGAAGCTGCCATGCCTGTACAACATGCTATCTCAAGACCTGGGAGAAAAAACTACATCCATGCCCTCAAACTTTCAACTTCGTAGCAACTTGTCGGAAAGAAGCCTCCATACACCGGATGTGAGGGGAGCAGTTATTTACTATCTGGAAAAAAACAAAGCAACTAAGGAAAACAAACCAATGGCAGCTGGTAGAGAAGGTAAGACCCTGTCTCTAAATCATCTATCTGAAATTGGATCGTAAACTGCATCACACTGTTACATTCTTGTCATGAGAGATGTATCCTTCACGCCTAGAGCACACTCTACTCGGGGGCACAGGGGCTACCATAGCATTCATTGCAAATGTTCCTCTTAAGTCCATTTGCAAAGCAGCAACCTGGAGTTCTATACACACCTTTGCACAACACTACTGCTTAGATACACACTCTAGGTCCGATTCTCAGGTGGGACAAGCAGTGTTAAGACATCTCTTTGCTACTGGTTCTTCACACATCCCACCACCATTTCTGGGTACTGCTCGCTAGTCTATGCACAGCATGTGATTCTAAGCAGATTCACAAGCATCAGAAGACCTGCATTACTCACCGTAATAAATCTTCTGATGATTGTATCTGCTTAGATTCACATGTGCCCACCGTTTCTCCCCTCATGGAGTAGAAGGAACATTGACCTCTTACACCTTCTCTCTTCTGTACTCGCTCACACTGACTATAAGGCTCCCTCACGGCAGAAAAAACACAACCAGAGGGTCCTCGACACATGAGGGATTTTGGGTACACTACACGTCACGTTAGGTATAGTGTCACAGTCACGCCCATGTCAACGTCCCCTTTCGATCTTTGAAAGAAAGATGCAATACGCAGCGATTTCCACTAGATGTCAGACTATATCCACAGCATGTGAATCTAAGCAGATACAATTATCAGAAATGCTATTACGGTGAGTAATGCATGTTATATATTTCTGAGGCTTGTGGATCTAATTAGATCACATGATATCCATAGGCCGACATTTATTGGTAGCCGCAGAGTATTACATTTTTTGTTTTCGAAACTCAAAAGGGACGTCGACAGGGTGTGCAAGTAATACTATCCCTAGTGTGACATCCACTGTACCCATGGTCCTTCAAGCGTCAAGGTCCCTCGGATTGTTTTTTTTTCCGTCATCATAGTCGGATGTGTATCGCAGAGTTCCTTCTTCTGGCTGATGCCATTACTTATAAAAAGTTTAAAGTTAGAATTTCTTTCTGTCCTTTCTTAACGACCGTACACCGCAAGATATACGGTGACATCTTTCGAGGACAAGACTATCTGTCAATGACGACGACACCCGTCTCGACTAACTTTGTCTGCGTCCTACCTAGGCCCCAACGGGCCTCGGCCCTATACAGTAGAGAGTTGGGAAAGGTCATATTCCATCTCACTTTGAGAATGCATATTCCCCTATACTTCCTAGTGTTCCGCCAGGCTACCATCTTTCCACACTGTGGAAAATACTCCTTTTCAATTCTGTCCTTCCTGTAACAGGAATTTTCCCTGGAAGGATTCACACAAGGATTCACACCTAGTGTGTAACCTTTGCCTCTATAGGGACCACGCCGAAAAACAGTGCAAGTCATGCAAACTGTTTAGGCCAAAAACTTTAAAGGACTGAAAAACAAAGTGCTGAGCCCACCACACCACGCAATGCAGGCCGAGGCCGCCATGGACATCGAGGGAGCCACCAGCGATGTCGGCTTCCTAAGTGATGCCGAGGGCGATCGTGACCCGATGGTTTCCCGTGTGCGAGACCCCGACTCCAACAGGCAGGCCGGCGGTTCTGCTACGGAGACGAGACCCGGCAGCTCAAGCACCTCATGACACTCCATGCTAAGCACATCCCCCATGGCCGACAGTCGACTAGATCGTCGAGTTGAGTTGAAGTGAAGGTCCAAAAAGTCCCTGTCCTCTGGGCCATCGCGTCACGATCACCACATGACAGGCCGCCGAAACAGATGCTGAAGTCAGTTTCCGACAATGCAACCAAATTAGGGAAGTCCTTGGGTTCTGGCGACCAGACGTCGAAAGACGCATCAACGGCCCCTACTAAAAATTCCAAAATGAGAGAATGAATTAAACATGTCTCTGGGTTTGTTGACGTCTTTGCCTTGAGTAGGGTGTCAAAGTCCCTGATGCCCCAAGCCTCAAATTCGCAAAGTCAAATATTAGGGATTATTCTACCCCTAAAGACCCTATGTCTGGGCAATGCATCACAAACAGCCCACTGACCCAGAGCCTCCGCCTACACCTGTTCCCTCAGTGTTGCCAAGCTCCTCCCAGTGGACTCCAGAACAGTTTGATTGGGTCATGAGGAGAATGTGTAGTTCTCCAGCATGGGGTCTGGCATGGATTCACATGCTCATGAATATTCTCCGTCGTCAGGCCGGGAATCTTTTACCAAAAATAAAATGTTCTTTTTTACCTATTAACTGTATTTCTCCTCTAAACCAATCCCTGTACTCTGGGTCATACTGCCCCTCCGCTGGCCGGCATCTTCAGATTTTTCCCGCACATTCAAGTGTGGGGAGTCCTCGAGTTTTGTTCAGAGCATTTCTAGGCTTTTGTGCTTTTTATAAGAAAAAGTCCAATTTTTATCAAATCGAACCTGTGTGCTCTTTCTCTCCATCGGCTGAAAGGCGGGGATCGGTTTGTCAGTGAATTTCAGTGCTCCTCAATGGCAAGCATCGTCACGTTTCATTGAAGTTTCCAGAAGACATGCCATCCTGCTCAACCGTCTCCGTGATAATCTGGGTATCACTGGTCAGGCTCTGGCGTGGCTGACCTCTTTCCTCTCCAATCGACCCTCCCAGGTCCAACTGGGGTCCTTCCTCTCTGACATCTTTTTCTCAACCTGTGGTGTCCCCCAGGGATCTAATCTTTCCCCCTGGCTGTTCAACCAGTATCTGGCACTCCTTGCCCACCGCATCGCCGCTCTCTGCCCCAACTTTCAGTGCTATGCGGACGATACCCAGCTCATTTTCAGGCTACCCTCGGCCTCCTCCTCTCCTTCCCTCATCTCTGACTGTCTGTCTGCTATCCAGGAATGGTGTGCCACCTCTGCCTTAATGCCAGTAAGACTGAGATTCTACTCATTGGCACACCCACACCCTCCTTCCCTGCAGCTCTCTGGCCGGCCTCTCTTGGCCCTCTTCCTGTTCCTACCTGCAAGGCAAAAAACCTTGGGGTTATCTTCGACTCCACACTCTCCTTCTCTCCGCATATATCCGACGTCTCTAAGAAGTCACACTACCAGCTGCACCTCCTCAGAGGTATTCTTCCCTTCCTCTCCTTCCCCCAGAAGCTCACTGTCTCCCGAGCCCTGGTTCTCTCGAAGCTGGACTACTGTAACAGCATCTATCTTAATCTGCCTGCCTCCACTATCCGCCCTCTGCAACTCATCCAGAACAGGACTGTGAGACTTGTCCTTGGCCTCAAGCCCAGGGACCGTATCTCTCCAGGACTGAAATCTCTACACTGGCTCCCAGTGGCTGCGAGGATAAAGTTCAAAACCCTCTGCATTGTCCACAAGGCCTTCTGGGGCCTGGGGCCTAAATACCTTCAACTCTCTCTTCCTAAATATCTTCCTTCCCGATCCCTTCGCTCATCCGTCTCCAACTCCCTCAGGGTCAGCCGCTTCTCGAAGCAACGTGCTGGGGGTAGATCTCTCTCCGCGGCAGGGGCCTCCCCCTGGAACAGCCTTCCTGCCTCCCTAAAACTTGAGGAGAACCATCTCCGGTTCAGGAAGCACCTCAAAACCTTCCTCTTTGCTTCTGCTTTCTCTCTCCCTCTCCCCTGCTAATTCTTTGCTGAAACTGCACTGAATCTGCAACTGGGCCCCTCTCCCCGACCCTGGGCCCAGCCACTCTCCACTTACACTGCCTCCCTGGCAACCCCTGCACTGCGGGACTGTCTCTGTATCCCTCCAGCCCCCCCTTCCCAGCACTTACCTGCACTTACCTTGCACTTGCCACCAGCTGGCCCTCCTTATTTATTTATTATTTATTTATTTTATTCTACTTACCTTGTACTGCACTTCCCCCTCCCCCCTCTGTACTTCCCCCCTCCCCCCTTGCACTTCTTCCCTTCACCCTACCCCTGCACTTGCGTGATCTGAATGACACCTGGCCTAGTAGGATCGTTGTCCGTCTTCCCCCTGTTCCCCCCTCCCTGCCTCGTCGCGCCTTGAAACACTTGTATATAGGCGCGTTACAAATGCCATATCATATCAAGACCATCGGGCCTACTCCACACTCCGGACCATGTTGGAAGAGAAGAAAGAAGGAAGGAAGCGCCCTTTTCAAGCTCTACTCCAGCTGCATACTGAGGAACGGGTTTGTGGACCTGTTCAGTGCCTCTACTGTCTCCATATTGACCACAGAGAAGGAGATTGTAAGATATGCCTCGGGTTCACCAAGAGAACCATGAAGGATCATCACAGTACAAAGCCGGCGTGGCTCAGCGCCAAGGTCACTGCCCCGTGCCCCAAGCAGGGGCATGCTTCACCCAGGACCGGCCAGACCAAGGAGGGGGCTTCTAAGTCCTTTAAGGGTGCCCCATCCGTGGGGGCCCAAGAAAGGGATAAGCACCACAAGTCTGTTTCCATCAGGGTTTGCCATGCAAGCAGGTATCGCGATGGGCAGGGCTCGATCTACCTCAATTTCCAGCCATCGATCCAGCTCCTCCTCAGAGAGGAAATCGGCCAACCCGGCTAAGCTGCAGGAGAAGCCTAGGGTGCAAGAGAAGGCAGATGATCTGCCAAAGAAGGCCCAGGTGGCACGAGACAAATCGTCGACGATTGAGATGATGGAGACCGCTCTTTCGAAGGCCAAATGTGCTGACCCTGTGAAGGTAGCCCTAACTGTGACCAGTCTCTCCCTAACCCCGAGGTGGGAAGCCTCAGCCCTAGCGGTAGTGAGGACACCAGAATAAATTATGCTGTCACTAAGCCTGAATCCGACCCCTCAGGATGCAAAAAGGGGTGGGGGGTGAGGAGGCCTCAGGGAAAGTCATACTCCAAGACACAGATGTTTCTTCTTCAGACGAGGAAGACCAGGCTTCCATTCCCACGATCCATGAGGACGTGGGGGACGGAGGTGGAAATGATCACAGCGATGCAGGGCCTAGTAGGCCTACCGCTCCAACGCCGCTGAGATGTATATCGCTGAACATCCTTTTGACCTTGCACACATTGGTGTCTGAAATTCAGAAAAGGACGCCTCTGGGGGCCCCCGGATGAGCCTCCAACGAAAGAAGAAGTGCCACCCAACACCGCTGCAATAACCTCCACACCTGCGCCACTTGCCTTCCCCTGTGAGGGACCCAGACATGGGGACTGATACGGCCACGGCAACGACATCGTCATGGCAGGCGTTTCTCCTCAGCTGGAGGGCATCCCCACCGGATTTAGTGGGGTTGTTTCATGCCAAGGTTGCCAGAGCGTCCAAGCTCTTCCAGCTAACGCCCGAGGAGACCAAAAAGGAAGGATTCCTTTACCAGAGGCGCAGAGCCAAAAGGAAAAGCATTATGGCAGTGCCTCTCCTGGATGACATTTGGGAGGAAGGCTTGGGCCTGTTGAAGAACCGGTCCACGGCCAAGAGGCATAGGCTGGATAAAAAGTACAGGGTGCCGGAGTCTGCACCAAAGTGCCTATGGTTGCAAACGTCACCGGACTCCATGGTGTCAGCAGTTGTGAGGAAGAGGTCATCTAATCCCCTGTCAACGTCCTCGGTCCCGCCGGACAGCGAGGGGGAAGAAATGGGACGCCTTGGGGAGAAGGGTCGTCTACTCTGCATCATCGACCATCAAAGCGGACAACGCGCTGGCGATCCTGGCCAGGTACGACAGGGAGCTGTGTTACACACTAGCCCCGATTCTGGAGTTCCTACCAGAGGACAAGCGGGTGGAGTCGATCTCCCTCCTCCAATGCTGGGAGGTGATGCTGGACCATGCCATCGCAGTGGCCCTGGACATTGCTGACACAGACTTCTGACAGATGGGGGAACAGTGTCTGCCTCCATTGTCGAGGCTGGCTGAAGGCCACACATTTCCGCCAGGAGGTCCAAATTAGGGTGTTGGAAATGCCCTTCGACATCAACCTCTTCTGGAAGACCGTCGACGAGTCGTTACAAGCCATCAAGACTGATATGGAGACTGCTCGGGCTCTGGACTCTCTCCACAACACTGATCTTCCTTTCAGATCTCCGGCAGAAAGTCCAGCAGGTCAACAAAGGGTTCGGTGGAGTTTCCTTGTCATACCGTCAGCACTCCCGTTCTATGACCCAGGACCCAGAAGGCCTGCAGGGGCCATTCCAAGGCTTTCGATGGAATTGGCCAACGCCGTCACCCCCAAGGTGGAATGCAGGAGCAAGACTGAACTGGCCAGGATGTCAGTCCCCCACCCACGCATCCGATGGGAGGCCAGCAGGCATCATCAGCGAGGGGAAGAAGTTCTCCACTGACAAATGGGTGCTGGACGCTCTCGCCCACGGACATACCCTGGAGTTACAACTGTCTGCGGACCCCTCCAGTGTCCCGGCAGGTGCAGCACATCCCTCAGCTCTTGCAAAGTATGGTCCATGCTAGGAAAAGGGGTGATAGAGCTGGTTCCAAGACTACTCCAAGGCTCGGGAGTCTACTCCAGATACTATTTAGTCAAAAAGAAGACCTGGGACTGGAGGCCCATTCTAGATCTGAGGCATCCCAACAAGTACTTCAAGTCCCAAAAATTCAGCATGGTCACATTGCAGCATATGCTCTGCCAACTGGAGGAAGGTGACGTCTCTGGAACTGGAAGATGCATACTACCACATCCCCACCCACAGGAAACATTGCATATTCCTACACTTCGTGGTACAAGGAAGTCAGCACCCAGGTTGTTTACGAAGTGCCTGGCACCATTGGCGGCCCATCTATGTCTACAGGGGATACACTTGTACCCATAACTCGACGACTGGCTCATCTGGGCCAAGTCAAGGGAAGTGGCCATCGGACAAACAGAGAGGACTGTCCAGCTGCTAACTGTTCCTGGAAGCCAGGCTCAACATAGTCTCCTGCCTGGCACTGCCCTTTGGGGAGTGAGTAGCAGCCATTCTGGGGAAGGTACACCGGCTGTTGGCGCTGAAGACCGCCATGGTGCGGATCATCAAGTCGCTCCTCAGCATGATGTTGTCATGCATCTACCTTATCCGGCTATGCAGGTTACGAATGCGACTTCTTCAGGATTTCCTGCATGCTCGCTGGATACAAATGTCCAGAAGCTTTGTAGACAACATCCCTTTCGATGAGGAGTTCTGTTAGGCGATAAGGTGGTGGGGCCTCCACTCCATCGTCACCTGGAGCACAGGATTTCAAACCCCTTCCATACCAGGAGACGGTCACCACAGATGCTTCCCTTCCCTGGAGGGCGGGGAGCCCACACCAGACGCCTGCACGACACGCCAGAGGCCTGTGGCTGCTGGAGGAGAAGGATCTCCACATCAATATCCTGGAGCTGCGGGCAGAGTTCTGGGCCCTCAAGTCATTCCTTCTTCCCTTGAAGGGCAAAGTGGTGAGAATCTTCACGGACAACAGCACCGTGATGTTTTACATCAGGAAGTAAGGGGGCACCCTAACCCCAGCGCGCACTATAGAGAACCGTGGGACTGGGCCATCGACCAAGAGATGTTCCTCATCCCCTTTCACCAGGCAGGAGTCAAGAACAACATCGTCAACTCCCTCAGCAGGGAGCTGCTCTCCTCCCACGAGTGGGAACATCGGCAGGATCAGGTGGAACGCATCTTCCTCAAGTGGGGCAGACCCCAGATCGATCTGTTTGCGACGGCGGCTAACTCAAAATGCAAGAAATTCACCAGCCGTTTCCACCAGCCGAGGAGCATGGAAGATGTGTTCTCCTTCCTGTGGGATGGCCTGTTCCTATAAGCGTTCCCTCCATTGCCTCTCCTGCGAATCAACAAACTCCAACAGTGCCGATTTAGGATGATACTTGTCACTCCGGCATTGCCAAGGCAGATTTGGTACCCGGGCCTTCTCATCCTGTCAATGTCGCCTCAGGTCAAGCTGCTGGTGGCCGTGGATCTGCTCACCAGAGAAGGAGGCGCAATCCTGCATCACGACCCAGGATCGCTGAACCTTAGGGCTTGGCTCCCGCAGCCATTGGAGTTTGGAGGATACGAGTTGCTGGTGGACTGCAGGGGAGGTACTTGCCACGGCCAGAGCATCATCAACTCGTAAGTGCTACGGGCACAAGTGGAAGCATTTTGCTACGTGGTGCCGGTCACCGAAGATCTACCCTCTGAGGGTCACAGCCCCACAGATTCTTCCATATTTGTTGTCCTTGGCCAAGGGGGTGCTGATGCATGCCTCTATCCAGGTGCATCTGGCGGCTATCTCCTGCTACACCAGGTCTTCAGGAAGATCTACTCTTTGGTCTCACTGTCTCGTCAAGGAGTTCCTAAAAGGACTGTTGTGATTTTTCCCACTGGTGCAGGCTCCTTCCCCGGCGTAGGCCCTCAACATGGTGCTGACGATGTTCATGGGGGCCCTTTTCAGTCTTTGCATCAGGCCCCTCTCAATTTCCCCTCATGGAAAACGGATTTCTCCACCATGGGGTCTGGCATGGATTCACATGCTTATGAATATTTCCTGTTAGGCCGGGAATCCTCAGTAAAAGAAAAAAAGTTATTCTGTGAACCCCATCCATTACATGCACATTGCTAAAGCACCATAACTTCAAAATAATCTCTGTAGGATAGTAAATAGTGTAGCGCAGTTCCAAATAATACAGTGTTGAAAAGTCCTTCTAGGAGGATTCTGAGGCTGATGGTTTTAAAGGCTGCAGAGATATTCAGCAGATAGTTGCACTTGATGTGTTGGCATTATTTTCAAGTGCGTCCTGAGTTGATTCTGCTCACTTTACTGGCCGGAGTCCAATTTGGAATTTGCAAATTATCTATATATGATCCTGCATTTGTTATATGAACTTTTAGAGAATTACTTTCTTTGATAAAAGTGTTAAAATGGGGTGTCTACTTGCAGGTGTGAGAAGCCAGCAAATGTCTCACCCGCTAGCCCCCCGGGATCTGTCATCCAGGTGGCCAGGACACAGCCATCGCTTTTGGATCCAGTTGCTTGGGGTGGACCAGTGCGTGCGGGAGGATCACCTGGATGAGGGGTCTTTGGGGATTGGGAGTTGGACACAGGATGGTGAGACACAGTATCCCCTGCCATGTAACATCTTTTTCTCATCCTACCAGGTAGAATACGTAGGAACTCAAACCCCTCCTCCTTCTCGACACAAACACTTTCTCACAGAGAGCTCACTGTGAGAGAAACGGACTGACACCCGAGCCGTATACTTGACATGTCCCAACACAATGATCAGGCAGTCAGGCAATTCCTGATAATTACACACACACACACCTGACTTCCATCACACTTCCCCACAGGGATAAAAGACGGAGCACGAAATCACACTCTGAGCAAAGCAAAACACATGAGGAAGCAGCAGTTCCAAGATGGCAGTTTAATACGACGAGAAAGACGGCACGACCAGAGAAGGTTGCAAGGAGGGAAGAACCTTTGACCTTTTTCGGAGAAGAAATGCTACTTTCACAAGCCTTCGGTAATAAGAAACAAAAGACTTGGAGTTAAAGCTGAAGAAACGTGCACTGTGTGTCGGCGGTACCCGGGGCTCTCCCGTGTCGATAACCAAGGTGGGGAGGAGCGTTTGCCACCGTGGTACTGTCCTTGGCTCCTACAAAAAAGCAGCACCAGTAAAGTCAGCACAGGCGGTGAGTCTGGGAGACTGGTAGCAGACCGGTCTGTGTTAGACCCAAGGTTGCAAGCAGCAATATAGTATGAAGAAAACAGTGTGTGAAGCGTATGTGATGAGCGACGTGAATATAATAAAACATCCAAGGAGTGACTGAACTTTTGATGCCAAGATAGATACCATATACAGAGTGGTCCGGCGCCACGTGGGTGCTCATTCGAAGGTCTCTATTAGGTATCAAACTGAGAGGTGGCAAGTGTAAATGTGGTCCTGCAACAGGTCAAGTTAAACCCTGTGCACATTCAAAAGTCTTCGATAGCTAACACAAACTGCAATTGGTCCGAGCCCGGCTGAGGGAGAATAATTGTGTAAGTAGAAAAATCTGAGCCCAGCTGTGGGGGGTCCAAAGTAACAATGTATTTATTTTTTTACTTATCGCGCCGGAGCCCGCAGGCATCAGGGCGCGTACATGTAGACCAGGACAACAAATAATATACGGGACAACCGATTTATGTAGCCAAGCATGGTCTAGTGCTTTACTTATTTTTAGTTTTTTTCTGAAAGTCGTGTAGTTTTCCTCCAGTCTTAAAGAGATTGGTAAGCGGTTCCAGGTCTGAGCCGCTCTTGCAGGGAAGGAACATCCCCGTCCATTTGCTCTTTTGGCTCCTATGCATACAATAAACACAAGCAAAAGGTATACCACTTGCTACCCAACTTCCCTACACACTGTCAGAAAGATGTGAGTGCTCGTAAGTGATTAATATATACACTTAGTTTGCATAGATCACGTGAACATGGGTATTAGCAAAAAACCATCTTGAATACATTTTCAAATCGTTAAAACGACCATCTGACAAAGTCATATACTGGTGGTCTGGCTAAAACAACAAAGCACAAAGACACAAATAATCATAAATCAGCGTTCTCGCAACATGTTTCACAGTTTTGGTCAAGACCTCGGTCTTGTACATTTTCCCATGTATTAAAGATGGTTTTTTGCTAATACCTATGTTCACGTGATCTATGCAAACTAAGTGTATATATTAATCACTTACGAGCACTCTCATCTTTCTGACAGTGTGTAGGGAAGTTGGGTAGCAAGTGGTATACCTTTTGCTTGTGTTTACCGTATACTCCTCACATACCCTTGCCCCCTTTACAAAAATAGAGGAAACAAGTTATTGTGCTAAACTCATTTACTCCTATGCATACAATACTGCCTTGAGCCTCAGATCTCAAGGAGCAACCCGGGGTGTAAAGGGCGATTTGTTCTTTCAGGTAAGCAGGGGCTAATCAAAAAATACAATGGTGTACCGTAGTCATGGATTTAAAAGTGATTTGGTCCTCTATGTCTAGCCAGTGATGGGCCTTCCTGTCGGCTGTTATATGCTCCATTTTGGTTTTCTGTCTGATGATTCTCACAGCATTATTTTGTATAATTTGACAACTAGCTATGCACCCCTTGCTAGCTCCTATCAAAAGGGCGTTGCCATAGTCCACTCTGGAGAGGATTGCAACCCTTGCGATGGTAGCGCAGTTCTTTTCACTTAAGTAAGGCCTGATGAATTTTAGCAGTCTCAAGTAATACTGGCAGTTTTTGTTACGGTAGGCAACGTGCTTCAGCCCCCAATGATGCTTCCAGATATATACCTTGCGTTTTTACTTTTTCTGACACCGGGATAAGGGAGTCTCTCATCTTGAATGATGAATATTCCTGACTAAGCTTAGACCTTGCTTGATGAGAACCAAAAATCATCAGCATTGGTCATGCTTCCATTTAAACATAACCAGTGTTCTTTCATCCAGGCCTCTATGATGTATGTGTTTGTCACCCTGTTGTTGTCCGTGTCGTAGCAGCCATTGAGCTCTATCACCAGCTGGGTATGTTAAATGTTAAAGGTATTTGTACCGCGCATCGCCACCAACGGAATTGGTCCCCAGGCGCTCTGGCGGATCTGCAAATTATAAGGTAAGGTGGGGTGGGTTAGTAAGGTGAAGAGGGAGTAGGATAGTGAGAGGAGTGGTGTTCTGTTGGCAGCTTCAACTCGGTATACACCAGATGCTGAGCTTTGGTGCGGGTATTGGATCGGTGACAGGCCGCGTGTGCTGTTGGTCCGGCTTATGTGTTGTTGCTGTGTTGTGAAGTGCGTGCGGCTTGTTGTGCGAGAGATGGTTGTGTGAGTTTTTGAGTGAGATAAGTATGCAGAGTTTGAGCTTATATTGGTTAGTGGGTTACCTGACCTTTGGCATGTTGGCATTTGCAGTTCTGTCCCAGTGTGGCACCCGTGTACCCCCACAACTCTATCTGGATGCGGCACGGGCCAATGTTTAGAATTCTATCTGGGTGTGGGCAAGCCAGCATTCACAGTCCCATCCAGATGCGGCGCAAGCTAGCGTCCAGAAATCTGTCCAGGTGTGGGCATGCTATCACTAGCAACCCTATCTGGATGCTATGCAGGCTGGTGTTCACAATTCCAAGTGTGGCACACGCCAACATTCACGTTTCATCTGGGCGCGGGCTTGCTATCCTTCAATCAATCTCATTTTAGATGCGACGCAGGCCAATGTCCACAATTCCATCAAGTGTGGCCATGCTAATATTCTCAATTCTATCTAAATGCGTCTGCCGGTCTGGATATGGTGCGTCTGGTACGTGCGAGTAGGTGAGCCACTTGAGGGCTTTCGTCTGGGTCTAAGTATGTGATCAGTCTCTGGAGTCTTCCTTTTGTGGCTATTTTCCATGGTATCTTATGCTCTGTCAATTGGTTAGTTCTTTGGTTTGAGTGTTTGTCCAGATTGAGAGTGGCCGGGATTGGAGTTATTTTCATCGTTGTTTTAATGTCTGTGTATTCTGGTGCTTATCCGTTGTGGTTACCCTGTGAAGAGCCATGATTTGAGGAGTTTCCTGAATGCTAGATGGTTTGTTGTGTTCCGTATATTCTTAGGTAGGTCATTCCAGGTTTTGGGTGCCTGGTGGGAAAAAGACGATCATCCGAGTTTTTTTCTGTTGTAGGGTTTTGGTTCCAGGCGTATGTCGGTGCTTCATCTTAGTGTTCTTGTCGGTTGATGTAGGTGTAGTTTGTCGCTTAGGAATTCTGCACCTTGTTTGTGTATTGCTCTGTGCATGATGCACATGGACTTGAACTTTATTCGCTGTTTTAGTGGTAGCCAGTGTAGTATTTTTGGCGCGGGTGTGATGTGTTCTCTTCGGGGTAGCTTGAGGAGGAGTCTGGCTGCTGCATTTTGTATGCTTTGCAGTTTTTTTTAGAAGTCGTTTGGGCATGCCCAGATATAGGCTGTTGGCATAGTCTACTCTGGACATGATCAGAGCGATGATGGTAAGTGTTTTGTTGGCGAACGACAGGAATGGTAGGATCCTTTTTGCTGCTCGCAGGAGGAAGAAACATTTCTTGATTACAGAGTTTTCTTGTGGCTCTAGAGTGAGATTGTTATCCATCAGGACCCCTAGGTTTTTTACAGTTGATGATGGTTCTGGTGTGGTGCCGAGCTCTCTTGGCCAGGGGATGTAGTTTATGCCTCCTCCCTTTTTTGATATGATCATTATCTCTGTTTTGCCTGGGTTGATTTTGAGATGGTTGAGGTTCATCCAGTTGAATATGTCACGAAGGCAATTCTCTAGTGTGGTGTTTTCTGCTCGGGCATCTTGTATGTTGAAGATTATTTGAGTATCGTCGGCGTAGTTGTAGCATGTCAGGCCGTGTTTTTTGATGAGTTTGATTAGTAGATACATGTAGATGTTGAATAGCAGCGGGGAGAAGGATGAACCTTGTGGTACTCCGCACGTGGAGTCTCTGGGTTTTGATTTAAAAGGTTTCATCCATACTGTTTTTGTTCTGTTTGTTAGGAAGGATTTGATCCATAGTAGGGCAGCGTCTGTTATCCTTAGTCCTTCTAATCTCTTTATGAGGATGGTGTGGTTAACAGTGTTGAAAGCTGCAGACAGATCAAGGAGGATCAGGGCGGCACTGTTGTCCGAGTCTGCGTTTGTTTTTAGGTCGTCCCATATCGAGAGAAGAGCTGATTCTGTTCCTCTCATAGGTCTGAAACCAACTTGTGCCTGGTCTAGTAGGCAATGCTCTTCTATGAATTCTTGGGTTGTTTGGTAGACGTACGTTTCTAGCAGTTTGGCTATGTACGGTATGTTGGAGATGGGTCTATAGTTAGATAAGTCCTCTACGTTTCCTGTTGTGTCTTTGAGTAGCGGCTTGATGTAGGTTGATTTGAAGGCCTGTGGTACTTTACCTGTTGAGATTGAGAGGTTGAGGAGGTTCTTGTGGTATTCCATGGGGGTTCCTAGTTTGAGAATTGTTTTGTATATGTCCAGGGGGCAGGGGTCTTCAGGAGAGCCTGATTTGTTGCTTTGGTTTACCAGTTTGACGAAAGCCTCAACTGATATTTCTGGGAAGTTTCGTAGCTTGTATGCGTGTTCCTCGTCGGTGTCGTTGGGGTTTGTGCTGTGATCGCTTGGTCTATTTTGAATGGTGTGTTGGATGGAGGTTATTTTGTTTTTGAAGTGGTCTCCGAGGTCCTCGCAGAGTTTCATCTGCGGAGTTGGTAAAATAAGATGCTGTGTTAAGAGTAGTGCAGACACCGAAGGTACAGGTTAAACTGCAGGGGCGACACACCTGCCCCTTGTGGCACACCGCAGTTGATGGAAGTTGGCCGCAAGGATTGATCGCCCCAATGTATTTTAGAGCTTCGTTCTGCTAGAAAAGGGATCACCCTCCCAGTTGCTAATTGAGAGCAACCTCCCGAGTGTTCTAAGGCCCATTGGGGCTGTTGGTGATCAAGCAAATCAAAAGCGGCAGATGGGTCCATAGGACCAGCATGCCCGGCTTGCCTTTGTCCATGATGCCTAACATGTGAGTTTGTAGATCCAGCAAGGTGGTTTTCATGCCGTGTGACCCTCTGAAACCCAATTGTTGCTTTTGGAGAAGGTTATTAGCCTCCACAAATGCTTGAAGTTGGAGAGTTGCCGCCTTGTCCAAAAGATTCAGCAGTAAATTGCAATTTGTTATGGGGCAGAGGTTGCTAGGATTCTTCTGTGCCTGTCATGTTTATTTTGTACCAGTAGTGTAACTGACAGTTTTAATGGCCACTGGGACCTTGCCATCTCTGAAGGATGCGTTAACCAATCTTGTGAGCAGAGGTGGAAATATGTCCTTATTTTCTAAGATCAGTTTGGGGGACAAGATGTTCTCTGACCAGGCTGTTTGTCTCATAGTGGAAAGAAGGGTTTTCATATCTCCTGAAGAGACATGACTGAACTTAAATGTATTTACTACTTTCAAAGTATAATCTTTTCTTGTGGGGTTAACTTGATAACGCAAGGCCACTTGGATGGAACGTATTGCCTCTCGAGCCTTTTAAATTTTGTTACTAATGGTCTGCTGCTCATTTTCACAATCTTCTTGAGAAGGTTGGAAGGGGGGGGGGGGGGGGTCAGTGACATGGGTTTTTCTATTGTTTTGAAAAAGTTTGCTGGTAGAATTTGTGGCCACTGAGATCTGTTCATTAAAGACATTTTCCTTCGTCTCTTTAATCTTTTCTTTGTATTGTTTCTCTATGTCCTTCCACTTTATCTTGTTGGCCTCCGAGGGATGTTTTAGCCATGTACTTTCTCTTTTCCCTCGTCAGGGTGTTTGTCTGTGTGTTGCACCATTTTTGGTGATTTAAGGTGGCTCCACTATTTTATCACATGTATCATCCCATAATATTTCTTATGCATTGTGCTAACATGTGGTGGTTTTGTTTTTAAAGTTTCTACTGTAGATCTTTTTATGATCGAGTTTCCTTTTTTTTTAAAATTAGCTTTTATTGGTTTTATCATAAACAACAAAGAAAAAGAAACAGAAAACCAAAGTACTCATCAGGTGATACACCATTCGTAACATTCGATTACATAACGAAAACAGAAGGCTTAATGTCAGCTCACGGTGTTAAGCATTTATCTCAGTTCTCAGTTGAGGTGTATTTCTTGAAACTAAAGAACTTCCCCTTTCCCCCTCCCGCCCTCCCCCCACCCTCCCGTGTTTTAGCAACGATCCATTGTTCGTTGTTGAGCCGTAGAAACGTCGATAGGGCAATATTCGTGCCTCCGGTGTCTGGTCGCACAGTGATCACTCATTTCGAGAGTTCTTCCATTACTGCTGCTTGGGCATTGGATTTCCATTAGGACTCCTCAGGCTCATCGTGTTTCCTTTTTAAAGGCCAATATTTTGAAGCCATTACAAATTCCACTTTGTAATGGTCAGACCATATACAGGGAGTGGTCCTTTGTATAAAGACGTCTAAGTTGCAGGTTATTACCCAGTCCAGTTGGTTCTCTTTTGATGTAATGGGGTCTTTATTAATCACAGTAAAGTCAATAGCGCTCAAGTCTTTTTCTAGGGTCAGTGCTTCTTTGTCTTTAACATTGCCCCTCCATCTGTTAAAGTCACCTAGTAACAGGGTACCTGTATTAGGTCCTTTCAAATTGTTTAATGTGGTATAACGATTGTGGTATAAAAATTGATCTGAGCACGACAGAGAGATCCAGGGTGAATCACCTGGATTGAGTATTTATAAGAGGAAAATAACTTTTTGTTTTTGATACATCAGGCCCTCTGAATCAAGAGACTGTGATACGTAAAGAGACTTGGAAGCAGAAGGCCCTGATGCTGGTAATGGAACTGTATCCTTGTGCCGAAGAAGCCAGAGTGTGTGCTTGACACGAGTGTACTACCTTATACCGTGCTGAAAACGCGGGTGAGGGAGGGCAACGGCCTGAACATCCTGACATATCAATTTTGTGAACACTTTTCTTTTTCATGAACACTACTCCACACTATATGTATTTAGCGATATTTTCTTTCTTCCACAGTATAAAAAGCATGTCCGGAATAGGAGGCAGTCTGATGCAAGGTGCTATTGACAGATGTAGATGGCCGGACTACCAAATTTGCCATGGCCACGCTGGAGCGATGAGGATCATCTTGCATTGGCTCGGTTTGAGTGCATTGATTACTTGTAGAAGCGAGATTGTAGGGAATACCCAGAGGAACAGGTGCTCCCAAGGCATGGAGAAAGCATCCCCTAGACTCCTCTCTGCTGGCAAACTGGTCGAACTTGGAGGAGTTTGGCTGTTGTGGCAAACAAGTCAATGGACCTCATTACAGGTCCGGCAGGAACCCTGCCGGTGCTACCGGTGGGTTGCCACCGGACCCATAATAAATTTACTGGTGCCTGACTTCCCGGTGCCACTACAAGTCCGGCGGCCGGGAAGTCAGGCGCTGGTACATTTGTTAATCCCCATTCCCATAGAGTCGGGACACGGGAGCGACAGTGCCAGTCTTCCCATGAGAAGTCTGCCTACCGTGGCCACTGCGCCCCACAGGATCAGACCTGTCGTGCACCGCGGCTCCTGCAGGCAGACTTGTAGTTTGCCAGTCTGGAAACAAGGGTGCCGGTGAGCTTACCGGCACCCTTGTTTCCAGACCGGCAACATTGTAATGAGGCCCAATCTGTCGGTGACCCCCACATTGAGAGAAGACAAGGAACTTGATCTAGACAGAGTTCCCATTTGTGGCAGGACCGTAGTTCTTTGCTGAGGGAATCTGGCATTGTGTTGTAGATCCCTACTAGGTTAAAGGGAATGAGGAACATGTCCTGGAATAGCGCCCAGTGCCACTCCTTGAACAGGACGGATGTTAGGCAGAATCCTGTGCAGTTTCCCCTCGTCGAGTTTCTGGCTGGTGGCAGTGGTTACCACGCGAAATATTCCTCCGGAATATTCTCCATGGGATTTTCCCATTGATTTTAAACGCACCACTTTTTGGTGCAATGTTAAAGATACCGCCGGTTTATTTATTTAATATTAAATCACTGGTTGGGTCTTTTTGCCAGAACTCGATTCTAAAATGGCGTTTGTGTCCGTCTCTGTAACTCGAGCCCTTTGTTCCACTATTTTGGGCAGGCTTCTCCACAGAATCCCTCCAAATTGTACCACTCTGTCTGGGTTCGACAGGAAGGGTGGAGGGGGGAATTGGCACCCTGGACTGCGTTGCCTTAGCAACCCAAGTCACACTCTACTCTTATTGGCCCAGTGGTGAGCCACCCGACTCACCACTTAGCATGTGTGATTGACAGCTAGGCTGATGAATGGGGGTTTTTCTGCATAAAAGTAGGGCCTTTGGGACTGGAACTTCAGAAGTCGCCACAGGACCTAAGAATCCGAAGAGGGAAGAAGCTGAGCCACCTGCAACCGACGACACCACCGGTGAAGCCCTGCTGCAACAAACTCACCACTTTTCCAACGACAAGAGAAGACCTTCTGCTGCAGAGTCTTCTCACTTTGAGCTGGTAGGACCAACCAGTTTGCCCTTTTTCGCTTCCAAAGACGTCACTTGGTCGAATCGCCCGTGCCAAGCACCCTGGCGGCCGGATAGCCAAGTTCACCACTTTTGACTGCGAATAAAAGGACCGCACCTTTTAATCGGGAACTCCGCGGCTGGTTTCATCCCTGTGCAGTGCAACGACTCCACATTTCCTCCTCGACGAGATCTTCTCTTCCGCTTTTCGTAACCACAAATTTCAACCACTGCCAGGAACAACTGCCCCCTCTGGAGCTTCCTTTCTCTTTAGGTACTGTGTCCTGCCTGACCTCCCTTTCTACAGATTGCTAAAGGTGACCCTTAAATCCTTGGCTTCTAAACTGGGTTGGCTCCAGGCCTTCTAACTATATCTTTTGAATCACCCCAACCTCTTTTTGAACACTCTGCAAAGACTTTCAGTGCACTTTAAACCATCTGATCCTGGGCACATTTCGCTTTGCTACATTTAAAGTGGGTCTGGCCTATGAACTTTGGCTCTACAGTCTAACCAGCCTTTCCCCCCTTGCTCTGAACTCTTAAGTGTTGGGAACTCTTTTATTTTATGGCCTTTTCTCTCCCTTTTTAACCTAAACTATTGGAGTGCCATCTAGGTTAAGCGCTCACTTCTGCCTTAACAAATAGTTGTGCTTTAACCCTAACTTGTCTGATAGTTATCAAGGGAGGTGTGTATTCTTACCTGACTGTGTTTTAAATTACTTTTCATTTAGAGTGCTAGTGTATTGCCTAAAGTGTGTTTTAAATAAATAACTGTTAGGGAGAATTCTCTGTTTAGGCTGAATTTCCTAACCTAGTGAGTCCCCCAGCAGCTTTGCTGGATTTTTGGGGTTTATTTTTTTTCTCCTGCCAAGAGTGAGACTCTTTTACCCTCACTCTTGGACATGATTTGAGTGTGTTTCTTTGGATCTAGATGTGTTTAAGGGGCTATGGGGTCTTTTACTCCATAGGGTTTCATGTGTTTTTGTGATGTGTGTTACACAGCACCCTCCGTGCAGTAACACAGGGGTGTCATAGTGACCCCCCAGTATAGACTGACTACTGTCTCCCAGGGCATGTAAAGTCACCATTGACTTTACTAGTCTTAAATTCTGAACAGAACCAGTACAAACCATCATATTGTGGACGTACTGGCTGGGGCAATTAGATTGCGCCAGGGTCTGTTAGTCGAGGGGGCACGACTCCGTCGCCCCTGATCGAGTTTTGGCTGGTGGTAGTGGATACTACTTTTTATATTCAACCGCAAATATTTTCCTATGGGATTTCCCATTGTTTTAGGCTACTATCTTTATTTAAGGTAGCCTCGAACATACCGCCGGTTTATTTAATTAATATTAATTCTCCGGTTGGTATTTTTAGCCAAAACTTGATTCTGAAATGGCGTTTGTTCTCTTCTGTGACTCCAACCCAAGTCGAGCCCTTTGTTCCACTTTTTGGCGGGCTTCTCCACAGAAGCCCTCCAAAGTGGTGCCACTATGTCTGGGGTACTTAGGAGGGGTGGAGGGGAATTTAGGCACCCTGGACTGAGTTGCCTAGGCAACTCAAGTCGCACTCCGTTCTGATTGGCCCAAGTGGTGAGCCGGCCGGCTCACCACTTAGCATGTTTGAGTGACAGCTAGACTGAGTGAATGGGGGTTTGCTGCATAAAAGCAGGGCTTTGGGGACTGGAACTTCAGAAGTCGCCACAGGACCTAAGAATCCGACGAGGGAGAAGCTGAGCCGACCTGCCACGACACCACGACCGGTGGAGCCCTGCTGGACCGTCTCACCACTTTTCCCCAACGACAGAGGAGATCTCCCGCCGGAGAGTCTTCTTCCTTTGACTGGTGGGGATAACCAGTTTCACCGTCTTTTCGCTTTCCCGACGTATCTTGTGGCCGCCTTGCCCGTGCTAAGCACCCCGGCAACCGGGATACCACGTTTTACCACGACCACGAGATAAAGGTACCACCTTTTACCGGAAAACTCCGTGGCTGGTTCCTGCCCTGGTAGTGCAACGACCTGCATCTTTCCTCCACGTCGAGATCTTCTCTTCCCCTGGACGACGACGCAACTTGCAACCACTACCAGGAACAACTGCCACCGCTGGAGGATCCTTCCCACTTAAGGTACCGTGTCCCGCCTGGCTTCCCTTGCAACCGACTGTACGGGGTAGATTTAGCCCCCGGCTTTCGAACCTGGGTTAGCCTGGGACACCTTGGCTAAACTTTTCTAAGCCTCTCTAAACTCTTTTCTGAACCCTCTGCAAGACTTTCTAAGCCTAGTGTAACTGTGTGATCTTGGGCGCATTTGTGCTCTGCTCTCTCTAAGAGTGGGCCCAGCCTTTGGACTTTGGCTCACCAGTGACTTTTTGCTCTCTGCCTTGCTAATAGTGTTCATGAATCATAGAGTGGTGTAACCCTGCATATTCTGTCTTTTTCCCTCCCTTTTTCACAACCTTAGTAGAGTGCAATCTAGTTAAGCGCTCACCTCTGTATGAAAATAAGTGGTGTCTTACTGTGATTTTCTAATAAGGGAAAAAGGGGTGTATATATCATAATAGTAACTGTGTTTAGAATATTTTACAATAAGAGTCCTGGAGTGTTTCAACTGTGTGTTTATAAATAAATAATTATATACTTTGATACCAAAGCTCTGGTCAGTGTTTGCTTGTATTATTGTATCCAAGTGCCTATTGAGTATACTTTGCATACTGCCCAACTCTTCTTGAGGGAAGTCTGACTGTTCAGCCACAGCTACCAGGTAAATCTGGGTGGTACAGACTGCTACCAAGTGGGTTTACTGCTAACACCTGTAGTCTTAAATCTTTTGCAGTGGTCCCTAAGGGAACTGCACAGGTTTCTGCCTAACAATAACTATACTTTTTATACAAAGCTCTGGTCAGTGTTTGTTTGCTCTACTGTGATTTGGCCCTATTGTGTATACTCTGCATACTGCCCTACTCTTCTTGAGAGAAGTCTGACTGCTCAGCGACAGCTACCAGGTAAATCAGACCATTGGCAACCAGACACGTGCAGATTGCTACCAATTGGGTTTACTGCTGCTCCTGTAGTCTTAATCTTTTTGCAGTGTTCCCCAAGGGAACTGCACAGGATTCTGCCTAACAACGGAAGAGTGTGTCCCTCCCTGCTTCTGATGTAGAACATTGTAGTGGTGTTGTCTGTGAAGATGCAAACTACCTTGCCTTGGAGTTGGAAGGACTTGAGACCCCAGAACACAGCTCCGAGCTCAAACACATTAATATGCAGTATCTTCTGTTCCAGCTGCCAGAGTCCTCTGGCGTGGACCCTTGCAGTGTGTGCTCCCCAACCTTTCAGGGAGGTGTCTGTTGTCACTGTGGCCTGATGTGTCAGTGGGCTAATGGGGCACCTTGGGTGAGGTGTTGTTGATGAGTCTACCAATGCAAAGCCTGGCAAAACGCTGAGTTGAGTGAGATCTTGTCATTCCAGGAGCCAAACACCTGTTTCCAGCTGGCATCTAGGAACTCCTGGACAGGTCTCATACGCAGCCTGCAGTGAAGTGCTAGAGGGATGCATGAGGACATCATCCTGGGTAATGACTTGATTGGGGGAACCATTGTAAGTTGGAGAGAAGGCAGCTGCTGAACCTTGTGAAGTATGGCTTTGACCTTCTCTTCTGAGCAGGTAGATAGGCACTGTAGCATGTTGAGTTGTGAGCCCAAGAAAAGGGCGTTCTGAGATGGCAACATGCATAACTTCGGAAAGTTTATGGAGAATGCCAGCAAAGTCAGGCATTGAATAGTTTACTCGGGATCGCTTTGTGGAGGGAGTCCGATCTACGGGTCAGTCAACCCTGGCAGAGGCATGACTCTGGACAGAGGCAATGGCACCCTCTTCCACCCAAGCCACCAACATTCTAGGGTGATCATTCTGATTCTTCGTGGAGAAAAACCTCAACCAATAAGACACCAGTCTTAGTGTGTCTTCACCCTATTCCACCAGCTGAGGGTTAACAACTCTCCAGTTCAGATCCTATCTCCTCCACCCTCCCAAAGTCGGTTGCCACTGTAGGGCAGACCATTGGCAACCAGACAAGAGAATCCTCTGAGGAAAAGGGCTTGGCACACCTCTTGCAAGGATAACAAAGGTTTATTTCTCATACAAAAGAGAAAAGCTACATGTCAGCAGGGGCATTCAAACCCGACTGCCATGGTGTTAAGAAAGGAAGAAGGCAATGAATATGGCAAGCGAAATGTGCACGGAATCGCACAGTGAACAACTTTGAATCTAACAACCTGCATACAATACCCAAGACCCGTGTATACAAAAACCCAGGAATGCAAATAGAGTGAAACAATAATACCAATATATGAAAAGGGATGTGGGCTAAGCACTTAGAACCTCCTTATGACTGAAAGGAAAGTTGGCAAACTCCTTACCCACTATGCTATTACAGATAATGACAGCGCTAAGCCCACATAGAGGGCAAGCAAGGACAGGATCTGTGAGCTGACACTCTGGATGATACTGAATAAGGAACTTAGAAACAGTACTCACGAGGACCGGAAAGACCACTTGAATGTCAGTAAACCCACGAACCCAGTTGATCAAACAGGGACCCAGAAGGCTATAACAGCAATGGGTGGAGGATAACTAAATACATAAGACCCAAGTAAAGGGGCAAGTAGGAATTGTGATTATAGAATAGTGAGGAAAACAAAAGGCTTTCACACAGGGACTAGTTACAACAGCACCGCACACCTAATAATCAATGGGAAATAAATGCAGAAGTGCAATGGAAAACATGGAATGGATCCCAATAGAAAGTAAGGATCAGGAGCAGGGAAAATGATATCACAAAAGGAAACCTTTCCCACCCACCCAAGGAGAAAAGGCAGGAAGCTAAATCTATAAAGGGAAAGACTAATGCATCAAGTTTTTCAGTAGCAAAGGACAGCATCAAAGAAACTGAGAACACAGGCAGATTGGGCAGCATCAAAGGGTAAAGCTCAGAGAAAGGCTGCCTGCAGACAGAGGAAGACAGAAAGGGAAATCCAGAAAGCAGAAATCAATTAAGCACATAAATCCGAAATCCAGGGCAGAGGAACAAGAAACAGGAACTAGGAACTAGGAACAAAAGCTAGGAACAAGGAACAAGGGACCAGTCACAACAGGAACACTGCAACAATGACCAGCGCTGGACTGAAGCAAACTGAGGCTTTTAAAGCTGCTTAACGAGCACACCCCTCAGGTGTGCCGCCTGCTGCACCTGCAGCCACAGGTGTTACCTATCCTCCCACCCAACCTTGTCCTGCAAGGGAGGAGGTGAAGCAGTGAGCCAGGCATTCTGGGAAGCATAGTCATTACATTAAAGTAGCATGCTGGCTGCCAAAAACCTGGAATGGATCTGGAAGGGAAGTAACTTGGAAAATAAGGTTTAAGCGCTCCCAATTCATCACAGCACTGTAGCATAAGGTTCGGAGGAAATGTCCAGTAGGGAATAAACCCCAAAACATGCCCCCAAGTGACGGGAACGGGAGCGAGCCGTGACAGTATACCCCCCCTACCACGGCCGACTCCAGGCGACCGTCACCCGCACAAAACATCTTCCTTCCATGACAGGAGCGCTTTGTCTTCGGAGGTGGCACTGACGGAAACGAGGACCCACGGGCAAAAGCAGAGGGACTGGAATGAATAGAATCAGGCCGCAGTCTAGAAGAGCCATAGGCAAGTTTTCGGTGAGGAAGAGACTCATGAGTCGAAGAAAGGCATGAAGGACTTGCAGGACCCGAAGCAGAGTTGGAAGGTCCAGGAAGCTCAGACACTGGGAGCGAACACTCGTACATCATTGAGGAGGGAGGCAGGCTGGTGCAACATGCTTTAGACAATGGTAGATGCTCTGGTAGCCTCCCTGCCGAGAGCGGACACACAGGAGGTGAGAAAATAGCAGGTTTCAGGAAATGTTCATGTTCAGAAAAAGAAGGTGGCGGCCGAGGTAGAGGTTCGGATCTTCTCCCATCATCCATCTGGGTAAAGGCCTGTGGTTGAGGGTGACCAAGGTTCGACTGCATCTGTTCCACACCTTGGGGGCCTGGAAGTCCAATGGGTTGTACGAGGCTGGCACTCCTGGTGTCAGTCATGTAGCCACCTTGTTGCACGTGGGATACAACCGCAGGGACGTTTGGCATACCGATAGGAGTGATAGACGCAGTACTTGGTACATCAGGCACACTCGCAGCAGGAGCAATAACAGGCACATTTTGAACTGCAGCAGTCATACCCTTCCTTTGGCTACTTGCACGCGACTGGTGCTGCAGCTAGGGGGCCGTGCCCGTCTCCTCCCTCAGGCTCACGTGGGATCCGGCAACAAGAAAGCTGTCAAGCGGCTGATCCAAACCGGCCCCCAAATGCGAACCGTCCAGCCCACTATCCTGGTCGGCTACTTGTTCGGTGACTGGACAATGGCGGATGGTATCCGTCTCCATGTCATAACACTCCAGGCAAGTCCAACGGCCTCGCATGTAAGGCCCTCCCGAGTCGTGATCCAGCTTGATGTTTCTGAAGAGAGAGCTGGCAGAAGTCTCAGACTCAGATGTTGCATATTCAGGAGGCGCTGATGCTACAGTCAAGCAGTTGGGAGAATCAACTTGTGTAAAAGGCAGGCCTTCTGGTGATCCCCCTGAAGCATAAGAAGGGCAGGCTGGAAGTTCATCCGTAATAAATGGTTGGGATTCAGGAGGTAACTCTGAAGTAGAAGAATATGCAACATGATCAGACAGAGTAGACAGGTGCACCTCCGATATTGGCAGCGAGGCTGAGCAGGATATAGGTCTCTCATGAACTGAAGCCAAACTAACAGTAGGCTCTGGGACTGAAGACAGGCACTCAGGATGTGCTACCGGAGGCTCCATGGCTGAAGGATAATCTGCTGGATGAGTCACTGTAGCCGAAAACAGGCATGCCAGAGGAAATTCTAAGGCTGAGGGCGTGCAAGCTGGAGCCGTCTCGTTAGCTGAAGACAAACTTGTCAAGGTCTTTGGCTCTGACCACGTACATGGTGAAGGCTCTCGAGTGACTGGCAGACATAGCAATTGTTCATTGATTGAAGACACGTGTGTCAACGATGACTGCAGAGCCGTGGACTGGATAATCGAAGAGTCAATGGTTGTAGGACAGACTGAAGTCCCAGAAGTCGAGACAGACACATTTGTGGCTCAGGAATGGAAAGCACCTTTAGGGCGGTTGACTCCTTGGCACCAGTAAACAAAGACTGAGCTGTACCCATGCCGTCCCTCTCCTTAGTGGATGACAGAGTCTCTTCCTTTGTAGAAGTCAAAATCAACAAGAGGAATCACCATAGTAAAGTCTCTGTTAATCAGGATTTCGTCAAATGTCCATTCCTCTGTCTTATCTTCTGAAAGTGGCACATTAACAATCAACAGTTCAGGAATCGCCTGCCGGGTCTTTGGTTCAGTATACTGTGAAATGAGTCCATCAAAACAAGAATTCTGTACTGTCTTTGACTGTTCGTTGTGACAAAAATTGGCAGAAGGAGGAGCAAACACAGAGGTAGCATCGTTTTCCACATCAGCTTGAATGTCTACTTCAGTCTCAGCAGCTAGATCAAGGGCAGAACCTAAGCCTACAGTAGTGACTGATTCTGTGTATGCCACCATTGTGGATTGCGTTTGGAAATCAGAAGCATGTATGTGTTCAAGCTCAGAATTATGACTGACTGCTAAACAGGAAATCTTAGGTAAAGGAGTGGCTTGTAAATCTTCAGTTAACGGCAATTCCTGACAAACGGTAGAACAATTGTCAGAACCTGTGCCTTGAATAAGTGTTGTGCTAGAAAGAGAACTTTCACTCCCAATAGAATCTTCATATTGACAAGTATCATGACCTACAAAAATCTCTGCACTCAGGGATTGAACAGTATTCACTTCATCAACGGATAAAGTTTGAGGTATATTCAGAAATGACTAAGGTTCTCCAGCATGGGGTCTGGCATGGATTCACATGCTCATGAATATTCCCCTTCGTCAGGCTGGGAATCCTCGGTAAAGAAAAAACCAGTATCAGTTTCGTTTCTGATCTGTCTTTCGTAGTAATAACCAATCACTGGTCTCTGCGTCATACTGACCACAGCCAATGACTGCCCTCTACCTAAGCACCGCCTCTGGCAGCCATCTTCAGATTTTTACCGCACGTTCATGTGTTGGGATCCTCGTGCTATTGCTCTCGAGCGTTAGTGCTATTTTTTCACGTTTTTTCTCAAAAACTTCGTTTTTTCGGTCAAAAGAGCCTCAAGCTCCACCGACTCTCCATCCGATCAACGGGGACCCGTGCCGGATTCGTCTGCGCCCCTCAAGGGTGAAGATTTCGTCGAGCTACGCTTTTGGAGGACTCCAGAAGCTTCTCAGGCCCGGACATGGCCCAGGAGAAGGGAAGCTCGACGCCCGGAAAGCTGTTCAGGATCTGCCCTGGATGCCAGCTGCAGAACGTCTTTAAGGAGGACGAACACTCCTTTTGTCTCTACTGCTTACATGAGGACAAGACGCACGTGGAGAAGGACTGTGCGTTTTGCGGCAATATGTCGGAGCTGACCATGAAGGACCGCCATCAACGTCTTGCCAACTGGCTGGAAGGGAAGAGCCCGTCAGGCGAGAAGAAGAGGAAGAAATCCGAGCGGTCTTCTAAGACCTTTGAGGACGCCCCGGCGACGGGGGTCCAACACAAGGCCAAGCACCGCGAGTCCGCTGGCACCGGGAGCGCCGAACGGTCGGGCTCTACGGGCGCCAGGCAGGGCGCACCCTCCCCGGCACCTTCAGCCACGAGCCAACGCTCTGGGTCGGGTAAGAGGAAGGGCGAGCACCCGGCAAAGCTCCTGGAGAGGCCCCGGTCGAGCTCGAAGGCCCCATCGGAGGGGGAGCGAGGCAGTGTCCCCCCCCTCAAGGATAAGGCGGTGAGCGCACCTAAGGTGGTGAAGGCCTTAATCCATCCGGCCAAGCCCTCTATCGATACTGTCGCGGCGGCCCTGGCTCAGCCTGTGGAGGCTACACCAGTGGTGGCGACCTCGGGGCTCAGAGTCTCCCTGCCACCTCGGAGGGAGTCCTCTTTTGTGCCCATCGATAGGACCCCCGTGAAATCCCCGGCGGGGAAGAAAAAGGGGGGGCAGGGCGTCGTCGTAGATTCGGCCTCAACCTCGGAGGAGGAGCTGATCGAGGTCTTAAGCCACGGCCTTGGCGTGGAAGAAGACCGGCCCGTCGGGATGGATCCCGACGCAGGTGACGACGAGATCGTCGAGGGTGCCGACTGGGCCCCTTATCGCCCGTCGGATTCCCCTCTGCCAGCGCCGCAAGACAACTCGGCGGCCATTTTGTTGGCTATACAGTCCTTATGCTCAGAGATAAGGACGAGACTACCGTTGCCGACGGAGGAACCTCTCCCGTCGGGGGATCCTGAACCGGGACCTTCTGGTGTTCCCCCGCCCAAGAAGAGAAGGATTCACCCTCCACCTCCTTTTCAGCCGTCGCGCCCCGTCCAGCCCTCCTCCCCGTCCACCCGAGGGGATGATACGGGGACTGACACGGCAGCGACGAGGTATACGACGAGGATCTACCGTCGTCACCTCCCACCAGGGCTTCTCCGCCCGACGAGATTGGATCGTTCCACTCCATGATCGCCAGGGCATCCAAGCTTTTCCAACTCTGCCCTGAGGAGAAGAAAAAGGAAGGATTCCTTTATCAACGTCGCGAGGCCAAGAGGAAGACGGTCCTCGCGGTGCCTCTACTGGACGACATTTGGGATGAGGGCCTCGCCCTCCTCAAGAACCCTTCCACGACGCCAGCTAGAAGAGACCGGTACGAGAATAAGTACCGGGTCCCGGACGCGGCCCCCCTGTGCCTCCGGGCGCAGCCTACCCCGGACTCCGTCGTCTCCGCGGCGGCCAGGAAGAAAGCGGGGGGGGGGTGCGGCCTCCACATCGACTTCCCCACCGGACGGCGAGGGAAAGAAGTTGGACGCTATGGGACGCAGGGTCATCTCGTCTGCAGCGACGACGATTAAAGCAGCCAACGCCTTGGCTATCGTGGCCCGCTACGACAGGGAGCTATGGTACAAACTGGCTCCCCTGCTGGACTTCCTACCGGACGACAAGAGGGCGGATGCCCTGGAGATCCTACAGGAAGGTGAGGTGGCTTCGGACCACGCCATCACTATTGCGACGGACATCGCCGACACTGGGTTTCGCCAGTTGGGCAACGGCGTGTGCCTTAGGCGGCGTGGATGGCTCAAGGCTACGGACTTCCGTCAAGACGTACAGACCAGAGTCCTGGACATGCCGTTCGATGGGAACAACCTGTTTGGGAAAACAGTGGACGATTCCCTTCAGGCCATTAAAGCGGACACTGAGACGGCCCGGGCCCTTGGGGTTCTGCAGCAACGACGGACGCCCTTTCGGAGCAGCGGAGGCAAGGGCGCCTCCAAAGGTTCCGGTGGCGGTTTCTCCACCTACCGTCAAGCGGCCCGCTCGTCGTCTCAGGAGGCCTACAGAGGACGAGGCAAGTCTGGCGGACCCCGCCGTCGTCGCCAAGGAGGTCAAGGCGGCAAAGCCTCGTCGAAACAGGATTGAACCGGCCGTGGGGTCGGGCCCCCACCGAAGCACCCCGGTGGGAGGCCGGCTGGCGAGCTTCGTCAGCGTGTGGGAGTCAATCTCCACCGACCGTTGGGTGCTGGACGCCTTAGCCCGGGGCCACGCGCTCGAGTTTCAAAGCAGGTGCCCGCGCGTCCCCCCCCGTGGCCAGGAAAGAGCTTCACGTCCCTCAGCTTCTCCTGGAGGTAAAGGCGATGCTCAGGAGGTAAAGGCGATGCTCAGGAAGGGCGCCATCGAACTCGTCCCAAAGAGGCTTCGGGGCTCCGGAGTTTAATCGAGATACTTCCTCGTGAAGAAGAAGACGGGAGGATGGCGCCCCATCCTAGACCTGCGACGTCTGAACAAGTTCATCAAGGCGCAGAAGTTCCGGATGGTCACCCTCCAGCACGTCCTGGGTCAGCTGGAGGAAGGAGACTTCCTGTCGTCGTTGGATTTGGAGGATGCCTACTTCCATATTCCCATCCTAAAGGGGCACCGAAAATTCCTCTGGTTTGTGGTCCAAGGGCGTCACTACCAGTTCAAAGCCCTCCCCTTCGGACTACGGTCGGCACCCAGGGTGTTCACCAAGTGCCTTGCACCGGTGGCGGCGCAGCTGCGCCGCGAGGGGATCCACGTCTACCCCTACCTGGACGACTGGCTCATCCGAGCCAAGACGAGGGAGCTCGCCGTGGAGCACACGGCAAGGACCGTCCAACTTCTCACGGACCTGGGATTCTCTGTGAACTACGCCAAGTCCCACCTGGTACCCGCGCAAAACGCACTGTTTCTGGGAGCGAAGCTCGACACAGTGTCCCTTCTGGCCTCCCCGTCGGAGGAAAGGACCAGGTCCATCCTGGGCAAGGTACAGCGGATGTTGGTTTCCGACGCGGCCAAGGTGAGGTCCATCAAGTCCCTCCTCCGAATGATGTCTTCTTGACATCTACCTCATTCCCATGTGCAGGCTCCGGATGCGCCCGTTGCAGGAGTTCCTGGACGCGCGCTGGATCCAAACGACGGGCGGCTTCGAGGAGAGGATCACACTCGACGAGAGTTTCCGCCGAGCGGTCCGGTGGTGGGGCAACCGCGCGCATCTGACGGCGGGCATGGACTTCCAGACCCCAGACCACCAGGAGACAGTGACCACGGATGCCTCCCTGGAAGGGTGGGGAGCGCACACCGAAAATCTGCAAGCGAGAGGCCTTTGGCTCCCGACGGAGAAGTCCCTCCATATCAACGTCCTGGAGCTCCGTGCAGTGTTCTGGGCCCTCAGGTCCTTCCTTCTGTCCCTCAAGGGCAAGGTGGTGAGGATCTTCACCGACAACACCACCACCATGTTTTACATCAGGAGACAGGGCGGAACCAGGTCCCCAGCGCTGTCCAAGGAGGCGCAGGACTTGTGGCATTGGGCCGTCGCCCAAAGGATGTTTCTGGTGCCGTTTCATCTGGCAGGGATAAAGAACACCATCGCCGACTCACTCAGCAGGGAGCTGCGCTCGTGCCACGAGTGGGAACTACGGCAGGATCTTGTGGATCGCCTCTTCCGACGGTGGGGCACACCCCAGATCGACCTGTTCGCGACGGCGACGAACTCCAAGTGCCGGAGGTTCGCCAGCAGGTTTCCCCAGGCGAGGAGCATGGGCGATGCTTTCTCGTTCCCCTGGGAGGGCCTGTTCCTCTACGCGTTCCCTCCTCTGCCACTGCTAATCCGGCTCGTCAACCAGCTCAAGAGGTCACGGTGCAGGATGATCCTCGTCGCACCTGCGTGGCCGAGGCAGATATGGTTCCCGGACCTTCTGGACTTGTCAGCGTCCCCGCCAATCAAGCTGCCGGTGGACGCGGATCTACTCTCCAGGGAAGGAGGCGCCATCCTCCACCACGACCCGAAATCGCTGAACTTGCAGGCCTGGCTCCTGCAGCGCTAGAGTTTGGAGGATATGACATACCGGCCGACTGTAGAGAGGTTCTTGCAAAGGCCAGGGCGTCCTCGACTCTTAAATGCTACGGACAAATGGAAGAGGTTCTCTGTCTGGTGCCACGCACAGAAGATTAACCCTCTACGGATTACGGCTCCCCAGGTACTGCCGTACCTGCTGACGCTGGCCAAAGCTGGACTGGCACACGCGTCCATCAAGATTCATCTTGCCGCGATCTCCCGATACACCAGAACCACGGGCCGGACGTCCTTGTGGTCTCATCGTCTGGTGAAAGAGTTCATGAAGGGACTGTTCAGATCGTTCCCGCCGGTGAAGGCTCCGGCCCCGGCGTGGGAGCTCAACGTGGTGCTGACCAAGCTCATGGGACCTCCGTTCGAGCCTCTGCACTCGGCCCCGTTGAAGTTTCTGTCGTGGAAAACAGCGTTTCTTGTGGCCATCACCTCCGCACGACGGGTGGGAGAGATCCAGGCCCTTTCCTGCAAGGCCCCGTACTTGACTTTTCAAGACACGAGGGTAGTGCTCAGGACGCACCCCTCCTTCATGCCCAAGGTACCGTCGGACTTCCATCTCAACGAACCCTTGGTGTTGCCTGTGTTCTTCCCGTCGCCTTCGTCGCCGGCTGAGAGGACTTTGCACTCGCTGGATGTGGCTAGAGCGCTGAAGTTCTACGTGGACCGCACGAAGTGTTTTCGGAAGACGTCACAACTCTTTGTGAACTTTGGACCCGTCAATCAGGGGAAGGCTCTCTCGAAGGCTTCCATTTCCAGATGGCTCTCCGGCTGTATCATGTACTGTCATCGGTTGGCAAACCGACCGCTGCCTGGCCGTCCGAGAGCCCATTCCACCAGAGCGATCGCAGCTACCACGGCGTTCCTTTCTGGTGTGCCCCTGCTGGACATATGCAGGGCTGCTACGTGGAGGTCGACGCACACCTTCACGAAATTCTACTGCGTCGATCGGGATTCCAGGGAGGAGTCCAGGGTCGGCCAAGCAGTGCTGCGCAACCTGTTCGCCTGAGGTGAGCCTGGTGAAGAGGTAAGATGCTTAATGTTGAGTTTGATGTACTGCTTAATGTTGAGCCTTTGCCACCTCCCGTGGTTGTGCATGTGTGTACTGCTATGTATTCTTTATTCATGAGCATGTGAATCCATGCCAGACCCCATGCTGGAGAAGGAACAAGTTACTTACCTGTAACTGTTGTTCTCCAGCATGGGTCTGGCATGGATTCACATGCGAACCCTCCCGCCTACCCCTCTGCGGCTCTTCACTTGGTCATACTGCCACTTCACGTGCTTCCAAATCTGAAGATGGCTGCCAGAGGCGGTGCTTAGGTAGAGGGCAGTCATTGGCTGTGGTCAGTATGACGCAGAGACCAGTGATTGGGTATTACTACGAAAGACAGATCAGAAACGAAACTGATACTGGTTTTTTCTTTACCGAGGATTCCCAGCCTGACGACGGGGAATATTCATGAGCATGTGAATCCATGCCAGACCCATGCTGGAGAACAACAGTTACAGGTAAGTAACTTGTTCCTTTTATTCTCCTCTTGTAAAGTAATGTATTATTGTTTTAACTCCTCAAGTTCAGCTTTTAGCATGCCCTGCCTTAACTGTACATCCCTATCAGTAGGCACAGGGGAAGGCATGGTCGCATCAGGGCTGGATCCTGCCCTATCCATCCGGATGTGCACTGATTGTACATTGTCATTTACTGCTTGCAGGTTTTGTGATCTATACTCTCTCTTACCGACTTGGTCTGTGTTTCCCTTAAGCAGACTATTGTCATCAGACCTCTTGGCATTACGGACTACATTAAGTACTTGTGCAGAGGAGTAAGCTGTAGACTGAGGGCTGAAAACACAAGATATGCAAGGAACCCCTCCATTCTTTATGTTTGAATCATGAAACTGTTCAATCTGAGATAAAGCACAACCGGAATCATGGGGTTCAACAACAGAGGTACTCGTGTGTAATAAATCTAGCAGTGTGTTGTTTTCTGCTGCTAAGGCTTGTGCGGACATAGAATCTGGATCAAAATTAAAGACAGAACTAGGATCAGGCAATGTACGATGGGCCATCCTGTGGGAGAAATACTTTGCACGTAAATACCCATTCGTGACAAGGAGTTCATTTAAGTCAGGATCAGTGATTTGATTGTCACAGGTAAACGTAAGGGAAGCTTTCTGTACAAACTTGTTAGTGGCCTTGCTGCCTTTCTTTCTTTAACTGGCCATATTCAAACGGGAATAACGGCTGGTCATTCTGTTAAGAAAGGAAGAAGGCAATGAATATGGCAAGGGAAATGTGCACGGAATCGCACAGTGAACAACTTTGAATCTAACAACGTGCATACAATACCCAAGACCCGTGTATACAAAAACCCAGGAGTGCAAATGGAGTGAAACAATAATACCAATATATGAAAAGGGATGTGGGGTAAGCACTTAGAACCTCCTTATGACTGAAAGGAAAATCGGCAAACTCCTTACCCACTATGCTATTACAGATACTGACAGCGCTAAGCCCACATAGAGGGCAAGCAAGGACAGGATCTGCGAGCTGACACTCTGGATGATACTGAATAAGGAACTTAGAAACAGTACTCACGAGGACCGGAAAGATCACTTGAATGTCAGTAAACCCACGAACCCAGTCGATCAAACAGGGACCCAGAAGGCTATAACAGCAATGGGTGGAGGATAACTAAATACATAAGACCCAAGTAAAGGGGCAAGTAGGAATTGTGATTATAGAATAGTGAGGAAAACAAAAGGCTTTCACACAGGGACTAGTTACAACAGCACCCCACACCTAATAATCAATGGGAAATAAATGCAAAAGTGCAATGGAAAACATGGAATGGATCCAAATAGAAGGTAAGGATCAGGAGCAGGGAAAATAATATCACAAAAGGAAACCTTTCCCACCCATCCAAGGAGAAAATGCAGGAAGCTAAATCTATAAAGGGAAAGACTAATGCATCAAGTTTTTCAGTAGCAAAGGACAGCATCAAAGAAACTGAGAACACAGGCAGATTGGGCAGCATCAAAGGGTAAAGCTCAGAGAAAGGCTGCCTGCAGACAGAGGAAGACAGAAAGGGAAATCCAGAAAGCAGAAATCAATTAAGCACATAAATCCGAAATCCAGGGCAGAGGAACAAGAAACAGGAACTAGGAACTAGGCACAAAAGGTAGGAGCAAGGAACAAGGGACCAGTCACAACAGGAACACTGCAACAATGACCAGCGCTGGACTGAAGCAAACTGAGGCTTTTAAAGCTGCTAAACGAGCACACCCCTCAGGTGTGCCGCCTGCTGCACCTGCAGCCACAGGTGTTGCTTATCCTCCACCCAACCTTGTCCTGCAAGGGAGGAGGTGAAGCAGTGAGCCAGGCATTCTGGGAATCATAGTCATTAGATTAAAGTAGCATGCTGGCTGCCAAAAACCTGGAATGGATCCGGAAGGGAAGTAACTTGGAAAATAAGGTTTTAGCGCTCCCAATTCATCACAGCACTGTAGCATAAGGTTCGGAGGAAATGTCCAGTAGGGAATAAACCCCAAAACATGCCCCCAAGTGACGGTAACGGGAGCGAGCCGTGACAACTGGTTAGTTCAAAGCAGGGCAAAAATTATAAAGGATATTGTTGTCGCCGATGATGCAAACGGTATGTGGTACGAATTGCCCTAGCTCATTGGCAGTCCCCTATGTACATACCACATGCTTCATATGGGATGCTGGATGATTGGTTATGGTTTCTTCCCTTCAATGTTGTCTTTGGCCTTTCCACTTTTAACATGATTGGCTTCCTGCTTGAGAATTCTCCTCTTACAAACACCTCACGTGATGTGCACCTGGCAATTAGACATGAGCTCAGTGTATACTCTCGAGGTCAAATTGGCCCTCTGAAAGGAGATGCGCTTCTTTGGATCCCAGACATAAGCACCAATGCCATGCCTCCCTGGCACCAACCTAAATGTGTTAGCCTCACCCTCTGCACCTTGTAGTACAAATCACAGGACATCCTGTTCCGTGCTCCGCCCATGACGGCTGACCCCTCCTCGGATCGTCACCTAGACACCTCCAGGACCACACTAATCAGTCAAATAGTGAGGGATTTAGGAGTTTTATTGATGGGCATTTGGCAATTCAAATTGAATGACCATTATTTTTGGGGGGGGGGGGTGCTAATGCCCTAAATCCGGTTTGGGCTGGTTTGGCAGCCCAGGACCTCTGCTCTGGCTCCCAGGAGATCGTCCTTCAGGAACAGGCAGCTATACCCGCGCTCAGCGATTCGCATTCCTTTCTGATTGCATAGGCCTGCAACGTAAGACAAAGGATAATTGTATCTGTTTGGCATGAAAGCCTTCTTGTCTAATGCCTGAGCTTGGAACAGGTATGGGAAAGTGTAGTGATGCTGAATGCCACACTCTACTATTTCTGGTACCGGAGCCTGGAATTTCTAGTCCTCCATTTCAATATGGCTGCGTTTCAAGGTTTTCTGACGCAGGATTGGGCTGACTATTACATGGTCCATTCATATTATTTATTACATTCCCTCACCCCACAGGTACGCCCAGCCACCCGGGCCACATCAGGAGGCTTTGCCCACTACTCCCTTGCCCCATACCATACCTGTATGCTGCCTATTGCTCACCCCTTGGCCCCTACAGCTACCAGAATCGTTTTGGGGAGCAGGAGGCTTGGACATGCATCCCAACACCACCCACTACTTGGAGGCGAAGAAACGTCAGCCGAGTCACAGCTATCCGACAGTCATTTGTGGGGGCATTGCTAATGTGCCTCACAATGCTGTAGACTACTGTGTTCACACACGGATACATCCTGACCAGTTTGAGCTGGAGTTCGCTTCCTCCAATAGTGTCAACTCAGAACTTCATGACCAAGACCCTGATTCATGGAATTATTTGCATGTAAAACACAGATTTGTGTGCCATTCTGCCCACAAATCCCCATTTGTCATATAGGGATTTGCTGGCAGAATGGCACGCAAATCCTAGTTTCACACACAAATAATTCCACAATCAGGGCCCAAGTCTCCCACTTGATCGTGTTTCTGGATCGTGGGGTTGACATGTTGAATGCCATAGGGTGATGCACAAGAGATGCGCGTGGCCCAGGGGCAGCATTGGGAAAAGCCCTCTGGTTACTCCCACCATGCAACATGTAGAGGCAAGGGCACATCACATTGCAACCATAGATGCACCTGCCTCTTTAAGAGAATTAAGGAAAAGTGGTCCCTCAGACCCGGAAGCAACTACATGCTGTGCTCACCGCACCTGGCTGCAGAAACCACTCCTAAATCTACAGAGAAAAAGTAGGGAACCTAAGCTAGGGAAGGGAATCCCAGAAGCCAGGCAGCTCTATGCCAGTGACTGGAAGAAGGTATTGGGAACTCCAAGATGGTGCACACAGTTCTTAAAACTGTGGTACAGCAGACACTAGGGTCCTGATTCACAGAGTGTTTTTCAATGCGGTTTTGCCATTATAACACGCTTCTGTGAATTAGGCCCTAGATAACTCTGGAGAGGTGTACAGAAGCAGGTGTGGACAGGAGGCATGATGAGAGTCCCTGGTGAGAGCAGGAGGCTGGATGAGGTTCCGAGAAGGTTGATGTAAGGGGTCAAGATGCTGCAAGGATGGGACAGGCGGGAGGGAGGGGGGAGGGAGGGGAAAGACAGACCCTGAATTAAGAGAGAGTTAAAAGTCAGGGAGATTGAATCAGGGAACCAGGAGGAGAAATACACGTAGGAGTGGAAAGAAGAAGGTGGGGGGAGAATTGGAGAATCTCAGAACCTTCATTGCTAGAAGGACGTTGTTCAGAGGGGTGAGGAAAATGGGTGGGAGAGTATATGGTTAGCGCGAGAAAACACAAAGGTGAATAGGACAGAAACCGGAGATAGAGAAAAGAGATGCAGAGTTGGTGTTAAAGAATCTCCTCCAGAAGAGATGTGTGGGATCAGGAGGCAAGACGTTTTTGTGCTACACCTGATGATACAAAGAGTAATAACTAGGTCGCCTGTAGAAGTGAGACCATGGAAGCTCCCCAGCCTAGTAACCGGCCGGTTTTGTCACCCTCAGTGTGCGGTCTTTCAATATATTTTGAGTAGCTATGCATGCCTAATCTTTGGCAGCATTCCATGCATTTCTGCTGTGTCGTTGGCGCCATCATTCTGTTGACCCTGTCCCGACTGTGCAAGCTTTGTAGAGCCGCCTCTATGCATAGTGAAGTTTGTATGCCTCCAGATTTGGCAATGGCTGCACCTCTGATGACCGATTTTAAAGCCTCCCAATGGGTGCCAGCTTTGGTGACACCGCCTGAGTTATGTGTGAAGTATTCTGTAATACTGTCTTGGATATGGCCACGAAAAAGTGGGTCCTACAGTGCCTCACTCTTGAGTCTTCATGTTAGAATTGGGGTTGTGGAGGTACGTATTGGCATTTGACAAGAGGGGAGAGTGGTCTGATAAGACCGAACATTTATATTCGGCGTTTTGAGTTCGGGGACCAGGCCTCTACCCACAAAGAAATAGTCAAGTCTGGTGTGAACGGCATGTGGTGCCGAAAAATGCGAGTAATGTCTGGAGTTAAGGTGACGCATTCTCCATATGTCCAACAGTTCGAAGGATGACAAACGTGTTATCAGACCGAGCTGGCGGGGCAGGTCTGTAAAAATGTACTATCTGAGCCATCCATTTGCGGGTTTAAAATGGAATTCAAGCCTCCTCCCCATATGATCTTGCCCTCTCGGTATGGCCCCAGGCGTGGATAAAGTGTTTGAAAGAAGGCAGCTGTGTCATAGTTGGGGGCATATGTATAAATTAAACAGGTAATCACATTCTCCAGGAGCCCCTCTACCAGCTTCATCGTCTGATTTATATTGGGTCACTTTAAAAGGCACTGTAGGGGTTATCCAAATGAATACACCACAGGTGTACGCTGAAAATGGGGAGCCCACAATTCGCCCAGCCCACTTTCTGGCAATTAACGACTGTGGCAGTGAGGTGGGTCTCCTGTAGTAAGGCAATGTCTATTTTATGTCTGCGGAGGAATGCGTACTCGGTTTCTCTTCACATAACTATTCCAAGTCAGCAGTTTCAGGTCGTTGGCCATGGTGGTCTATTTGTTCCAGCAGGGTCCTGTATACTGGTCCATCTGCCTACCTTCCGCCAACCCATTACTATGGATGTGTATAGACGGGGTTTCCAGTCTGACTGCCAGGTTCTGAGTTCAGGATCAACAGACCTACTTTTAGTATATTCTGAACCGTGGGCAAGAAGTGCTAGACAGCTTAGTAGGCTATTCAACGATGCAGGAGGCAAAACGGGATACTCAATAACTTGCCCAACTTTCTTAACTAGAAACAATCACCCAGCATTGTTGGCTATGCTCATGCACGTCCGTGTTTCACGTCCACCTCTAGAGTGTTTTCCAGAATCTTACATGCAGCTGGTAGGTGCAGAAACAAGCGTCCCAAGAAGAAAAACTCTGGTAGGCAGCAGCCCGCGATCGGTCCCG
This sequence comes from Ambystoma mexicanum, assembly GCF_040938575.1. Taxonomy (NCBI): domain Eukaryota; kingdom Metazoa; phylum Chordata; class Amphibia; order Caudata; family Ambystomatidae; genus Ambystoma; species Ambystoma mexicanum. The sequence goes on along the minus strand of NC_090923.1, from coordinate 24,030,667 downwards.
CTCGTACATGTGTCATGGCTGCGTACTTAAAGTGAGTCCTTCAATATAGCATAAGTGAAGTGCTGACTGCAATCCTGAAAAACAGTCTGTTTAGGCGACAACCAACTTGCTCTGGGGTTCTCCATCCGAGCCGAGACAGAGGTGCACAATCCGGAACAGGTGTGGTTGAAGGCGCTTCGGTCCCAAGTTCATGTGTGCTACCTCTATTGGGAAGTCTGAGTGGCACCACCTTCTAATTTTTTCTTTGTCCATCCACGCATGTGCTTCTTCAGGGAGGTTGAAAAACCAGGCTCGTATTTTGTAACACACTTTTAATCATGCCGAGTAAACCAGCATACATATCAGGTCCGCTTTACGGAGCCTGGCTTTAACGGATGACAAGTGGGTCCTGCTTTAGTGGGCCCTGCTTTAGTGGGCCCTGCTTTAGTGGGCCCTGCTTTTCTGGACCTGGAGGGTATAATCAGGATATACTGCTAGGCTTGCTGATGCTCTCCGTATCGTGCCACCTTGCTTCGAGTGGGCTAAGATCTTCTCCCTATCCTTGTAATTGAGGACTTTTGCTATGATTGGTCGTGGGGGGGCTCCTGGTGGTGGTTTCTGTGTTACGGCTCTATGCGCCCTTTCTATTGTGAAGCCTTGTGAAAGGTTCCCTGGTCTGACCTCTTGTAGAAACCTATTTTCAACATGTGATGTGGGGTCAGATCCTTCTTCTCCCTTTGGCAGGCCGGTGATGCGAACGTTATTTCTTTCGGGCTCTCCCTTCTGCATCGTCTGCCCTGTCTTCCAGTAGCCTAACTTTCTGCTGCAAAATGTGGACCTCGGGGTGGATTTTGTGGGTGGTGTTGTCTGATAATTGTTTTTCAAGGTTCATAGTCCTTTCGGCCAGTTTTCTGACATCTTGAAGCAGTAGGCCAACATCGATCATGACCGCGTCTATTTTTGAGCACAGGGAGGCTTTGAGTTCTGCGATGGCCAGCAGGAGTTGATTGTCTGGCTTTTCCTCTACTTTAGTTTTACCTTGTGCAGACACCATTAGTGCGGTGGGCATCTGGGGCTGTGTTGTGGCGTAGCTGTCGATTGCCGTTTGACTGCTCTTTGTTTTAGGCGCTTTAGGAGGCATTCAGCCCTCTATGTGTGGTGCATATTATGCACTGAGAGTGGGATTGTCTGCCTTGTTACAGAAGAAACAGTTAGCTGGATCTAGGTGAGGGTCTCTTTGATATCACGTGTCATGAGACACGAATTGACTTGAATGTAGTTAGAGCAGTGCAGGGAAAAGGCTCTACTAGGTAGACACGTTTGCGGACTGCTTTCTTGGGTAGCCTACAGGCATCAGACCTGGTATCCAGTATCGTTGAAGTAGGCCATGGGCAGCAGGTACGCTATGTTCTAATGTGGTCCCAGGGGCCGCCGCACCGTACTGTTTTCTGGGGATACTTGGGCCTTAATTTGATAAGGTGCTCCACTGGTGTGCCAGGGGGTGGGGGAAGATCTGCATCAGGCTAGTGATTGGCGGGCCTGCTGGGGTTAATGGTAGACTGAAGCAGCAAGCGATGCCAGCAGGATCGCAAACTCCACGTTATTCGAGGTGTAACGTTTCGGTCTGCCAGAGGGTGGTGTGCCTGTGGGAGTGCTGGCCGGGGAGGACTCAGGTAAGCACTGTATAAGTGCATGCTTGCGAAACCTCGCGCCAAATATCTACGGCACTAATGCCATGCTGGTCCTTCATTGGCTCACCTGTGTGTGGTCCAGCGAGTATCCGGACCGGCTCATGCTGGGCTGCCGCACACAGAGGGTCGTCCTGTCATGCCAAGTGCGTTGCTGCTCCCAACGTCTCACACTATTAGATTTTTAAAGGGCCAGCTCGCAAGCACCATTTTGTCTCTGCTCCAACAGGTTTTCTGCGAAACCCGCAAGGCGTTGTATTAACGATCCACAGGGTCCCAGTATTCCACAGCTGGTGAGCGGACCCTATGAGTGCTCAGGCAGGTTACTGTTAAGTAGGAAGTTAAATCTGCTTGGCAGTGCTGTAATTCTAAGGCGTATTGCGTCAGATCATGCAGGAGCTCACTCAGAAGCATCCTCACTCCATGGCTGCTGGCAACGCCCCCAGACTATAGGAAACAGTTATCCAGTGGTGGAGGCGGATCCTCAGAAGACTAGTTGATGAGGAGGGAAGATATTGGGATAATTTAATTCCTGTGGCTCTCTTGGTTGTATGGAAGATTCCCTGCGCCTCAACCCAATGATCCCCTTTTGAAGTAGCTTATGGGAAAACCCCACAAGATGTCCCTGATATAATACAAGAGGAATGGGAGAATCCTTAAAAGACAGCAAAGCAGTGATCATTGTTTGGCATGAAAAACATCCGAGAACCCATGGAGGTGGTCAAATTCCACCTCTTGCCAGCCGAGGCTTGACCGGAGAAAGCCGATAATCAAAATGCCAAACTGCCAAGCTTTAAATGGGGCATAAAGTAACGGTTCTCCTGCCCCCAACCCAAAATAAACTTCCTGAAAGGTGGCATGGATATTACATCATAGCGGATGTGGTACCTGGCCTGACCTACAAAATCTAGCAGGCAGATCGGAGAAAACCCTTTAAATTATACCACATCAATAAACTCGTCTTCTTAGGAGAACAGAAATCTCTTCCTGCTCACGTTATACGAGAACATCCACGAGAAACTCCTACCTATAACAATGAGTCCTCCAGGCCTCCCTATTAAAAACCACAAAATCCTAGTGGAATTTGTAGGCGCATCCTCGTCTTCTCGGAGATGCTAGGAACAGTACAGAACTCTTCCACAAAATCACAACGCCACCAGGGCGAGTGGTTCGGTTGTGCTTGTGCCAAAACCGTATCAAACTTGGTGTTTTTGCATTGAGTGCCCGAATTTGCTAGGAAAGCCAGGAGGGAGCCCACAGGAGTTTGATAGACCAGTTAAAAGAACCCCATAGTAAAAATGATCTACAGTCCGAAAATCCTCAAAGTTAATTTTAAAGGCCCATCAAAATTTAAAAACAACATCAATTGGATTCTTGAATTTCTTAAGGCCTTCTGCGACAGTGGGCAGGGATGTAATGTCACCGAAATGCCAGGGGTAATGGAAGTGACATCACAGATGTGGTGAAGTAACAGGAATTATTTTGCTCTTACCCCTCAGTACCTCTAAACGATATCCATGATAGTGAGGCAGGAGTTGGAAACGGTAAATGGGGATAGCACACGACTTTCAATATGCCTTCTGCATTTATAGATTGGTGGGGAAGGTTTCCCCTTTTTGCAACTCTCCCTCTATTGACTTCAATGGAATGCCAGCATATGTGTTTATGACATGATATCCTAGCACATTTTGGGGTGCATGAGGTCTTTATCATGACTCACCTGCTCAACTCACATGTTGTGGGGACACTGGTTAGTCCCTATGGCTACCAGTGTGGGGAAGAGTTTTTCTCCAATTAACTTGTATTTTTAGTTTGTAACACAATACACTTTCAGTGGAGCATTCACGGGGATACTGTGCCCCTTTTTCTTTTTGTCTAGCAACATTTTTGTAACCTTTTCCATGTGTTAGCGTCATGCCTTACCTTACTGCTGAGAGATGTTTGTACGTGTGAGCGTCACTCCCCCAGGCCAGCCACCACAACCATAGGATTTGACAACAAGTTCTTGGTCCTGTGGGAGAAACCAGAAGGTGTCTGTTAGGGAGAATTCTCATCTATGGCTAATTTCCCTCACCTAGTGAGTCCCCCAGCAGCTTTTCTGGACTTCTGGAGTTTATTTTTTTCCACTTGGTAAGAGAGAGCTTTTTCCCCCCACTCTTACCTGTGTTTTGCTATGTGTTTCTATCTGTTTTGGTGATTGTGGACTCTGAAGTACACCACTTCAGTAGCCCCCTTCTTTTTGTGTGTCACACAGCACCTTCAGTGCCGTGGCACAGGGTTGTCTTTGAGACTTCCCTCAACTCCATTTCTGAGGCGATTACCGTCCCTCGGAAAAGGGTAAAATTAGCAGTAACTTTACTTAGTCAATCTACCACAGATACAGTACACCCCATCTTCCATGGAGTACTGGAAAGGTTTAATTTGTATCCCTTTTTATCTGTACCTTCTAGAGCATTGTTTAGCTCTAACATTTAGACTTGGCTGGTGGCAGTGCTAGCTACCCTAACTTTTCTACCGCGATTATATTACATAAACGTGGTACTGTTCTTGGCTATTATATTAGCCTCAAACATAAACCCGTTTGACCAAATCGTCTTTCTTTTGGCTCCGGTTGGGTTTATTCGCCATTTCTTTTTGTTAAAGTCCTTCTTGTGTTTTACTTTGCGCGGCAAACTAGGTTCACCTTCTTTGTTCACCGTCTTTTGGCGGGCTTCTGCTCAGAAGCTCTCCTCAAGGCGCCTGGGTGTCTAGGTGGGCTGAATGTGAGGGAGGGGTGTAGTCACCTCCTGCACAGGGTATCCTAGGAAACCCAAGTCGCACTCTATCATGATTGGCCAGGGTAGTTGTCCGGGCCGGACAACCGCCCTGCTGGGTGATTGACAGCCAGGCTGTGTGAATGGGGTTTTTTCGCATAAAAGGCAGGTCTCTTGAGTCGCCACTGGAACTACAAGGAACTGAAGAGAAGCAGAGAGAACGGCGGCTGCTGCAACTACCCTGTCCCTGTGAAGCCCTGCTGCAGTCCTGAGCTATCTTCCCTTCAACGACTCAGAGAAGATCCAGTCCGGAGTCTTCTTCCCTTGAGCTTGGTGGGGATAACCAGCTCATCTTCTACAGCCAGAGGATCCTCTTCCTTGGTCGAAATCGCTGCACGCTGCTGTAGTGGTCCGGATAGCCACCTGAAGAGCCTTTCCTGTTTAAGGAGCGCACCTTTTACTCCTTGTCGCTGCTGCCGGCTTCATCCCTGTGTGGTGCAGACCCCCTTCATACGTCCTCCTTCACAACGAAGCTCCAGGAATCGTGGGTCTGCGGGAAACCAATAGGAACAACTGCCAGGGCACCAGCTGCACCATTGGAACAAGGTACTGTGTTCTACTTGAGGAAACTGGGTGAATCCCTTTTTCTTCATTTCCAAGGCTTGCCCTGGTCTTCCCTCCTTCATATAACTTTTGCTTCCGAACATTGACAATATCGAAGTACTTTTGGCTACGTTGAATCATGAACTGTCTGACAGTGTGAACTTCGGCAACAGGCCCCGGTGTCTTTCGATCCTGGCTCCGGTCCTTTGACTTTTGAACTCCTGTCTCCGAGTGTTTCTCGATTCTGTCTGCCTAACCAAAATATTGCCTGTGATTTTTGCCTCCAACTCCCTCTGGGTATCTCAGGTGCTAAGTGTGTTTTTGCCCCGGTAGCATGTCATGTCACGGATACGCGTTTATTTAGTAGACCGAACTGTCAAAAAGTGATTGCAATTGTGTTCGCGGTAACGGTTCATTCAAACACAGGGTACATACCTTGAGACTCACTGTACAAAGTGAATTGGTTAGTTGTAGTATATTTAACGTGTGGTTTTTATTGAAGTTTAATAGAAGTGTTGTGTTTATAACAAATGGCTTAAAAATAAATGTATTTATATTTTTCTACCTGAAACCTTGAGTCAGTGTTTGCTTGAGTCACAGTAATTGTGGTCCCTTTGTGTAATCTCTGCTACTTCTCATATACTCTTGAGATAAGCCTGGCTACTCCGCCACTGCTACCACTCTGACATAGTAGTACAGGCTTGTACCAAAGGTAAAACTTGTATTGCCACATGTGGTCTTAATTGTGTGTAGTGGTCCCTAAGGGCACAGCACAGGATTCTGCTCAACAGTGTCTCACCCGCTAGTCTGTCATCCAGGTGGCCAGGACACAGCCATTGCTTTTGGATCCAGTTCCTGTGGGTGGACCACTGCGGGAGGATCACCTAGATGAGGGGTCTCCGGGGAGTGGGACACTGGACAGTGGGATACAACAAAGCTGTTCAGTAAAGTCAGCACAGCTGGCGAGTCGGGAAGACTGATAGCAGACCGGTCTGTGTTAGAACCAAGGTTGCAAGCAGCAACATTGTATGAAGAAATCTGAAAAGAACAGAGTGTGAGGCTTATGTGATGAGCGACGCAAATATAATTGAATACCCAAGGAGTGACTGAACTTTTGAAACCAAGATAGATACCATATACAGAGTGGTCCGGGACCACGTGGGTGCTCATTCGAAGGTCTCTGTTAGGTATCCAACTGAGAGTGTAAAACTTTGAAATCGAAGTGGTCCTGAAACGGGTCAGTGTACATTCAAAAGTCTTCGATACCTAATACGAACTGTAATTGGTCTGAGCCCGGCTGAGGGAGACTAATTGTGTAAAAGAGATCTGAGCCCGGCTGAGGGGGATCCGGGGTGAACCGGGAGTCACCCGAGAAAAGAAATTCTGTAAGCATTGGAGAAGAGGATCTGAGCTTGGAAGAGGGGATCCAAACTAAAGATTGTGATAATATAAACAGGATCTGAGGGATTCAGGGTGAAGAGTGACTCCCCTGACTTGATGATTTGTAAAGGAACTTTTCGTGTGATTTGGTACATCAGGCCCTCTGAATCAAGAGACTTTGTAACTCAAGAGACTTGGGCACAGAAGGTCCTGATGTTGGTAATGGTACTGTGTGCTCATGGCAAAGAAACGCGAGTGTGCGCCATGCTTGAGTGAACCGCCTTGTCCGTTGCTGAAAGTGTGGGTAAGGGAGGCAACAGCTGGAACATCCTGACTTATCATTTTGTGAACACTTTTTCTTTTTGATGAACATTACCCCACACTGTTTGTATTTAGGGGTAAGGATTGGCAATAGTTTTTTTTTTTTTTTAGTATAGGCCCTTTTATTTTGACAAGACACCACTAGGACTGCCTTATTATTTGATGGTCGTAGCTTGCTGGCATTTTTATATTTAGGTGTTCATAGGCGTTTATCACCCCCTTGGTAAAGTTCGATAAACACCCTTGAACTATGGTCACCTGTGTCTGCCTTACTTTGATACCATGCCTTCCTTACACCTTCGGGGGGTGGGTGGCGGGGGACGAAGGACGAAGGCCCAGGAGACAGTAAAACAAAACCTGCAACAGGGGGAAGAAAAGCCTGCGTGTTGGTCCGTAGACAGCAGAGTTGAGAGTTTCTTAATCGATGGAATTCTGGAAAACTCTGCGAAGAGATGGAGGGAACAGTAGTAGCTGGGCTGAGGCAATGCAATGGGAAAAAGGTGAGGGAGGAGACCAGGAAGGAAGGTAAGAATAGACAGTGCAGAGTATGGACTGAAGTAGATCAAGAGCGAGGGGAAGCCAGGAGTGAAGTATGGCGGTAAGGTAAGAAAATAACAGCGTTGTGGCTAACAACGTTCGTGACTCGCTGACTTACCTTGTTCTCTGTATTATATGAAGGGTCTTCCGATCACGCCGGTGCTCTGCGGCTTCCTGAATGACAACACGGCCGTACAGCTGTGGGGGTCGAGATGTCTTTTGGAGGCCATCTTGCCATAACAACCAAGACATGGGCTTGCAGTGGTGATTTCTGACAATACGTGCACAGGACTAGCTGTTGACCGTGAACCGTGCTTTACATTTCTTTCCAAGTACAATACTGTGCACCATCTTTTTAGCACGATAATGCAATTTTTAGTGCTTTATTATTAGGGTAATTATTGAGCTCAGACCTAGCTTCCGGAAGAATACAAAGCACTTTACTATCATAGGGGGAAGAACACAGTGAGGGAGTGCAATTGACAGCAAGTGATCTACAAGCAACAGGGGGAGGATATGGTAAGAAGCAGATCAGAGCATCTTGGGTAGGGTTTGGAGTGGAGGCTGCATGAAGTTATATACTTAAAATGGTTGCTCTGTGTCATTCAAGCCATGTCTTTTGCTCCATCTGCCTGCCCTCCGAGGCCACAGGTCCACCTAGAAGGCAATACACTTTTGCAGGTTGCAGCCTTGGATTGCTAGTCTTGTGTGATTGAAACTGGGGTTGGGACTATCTGGCCCCAAATCCACATTCCACCTAAGGGAGGCCTATTGGTGGGCAGATATCAAGGAGCTGGCTGTCTATTATTGGATTATTGGACAGCCACTAACTTTTTGAATATTGCAGATACCTCCCTGCTTGGTGGGCTGGGGCAGCCCCTAGTCCAGATTTTGGATACAATGGGAGATCTGGAGCCATTCTGGAAGTCGCCCACTTGAACCACAAATTCAAGGAAAGAAGATACTGCAGAGAAGTGAGGAAGCTGAGGGAATGAGCATTGTGTTAAGGCAGCCACCGGGGACCCTCTACACCTTGAACAACCTGCACCCGTGCCTTTCTCTCCTAGACTGGTGGGAATAACCAGTCTCATGTCCTGCATGGCTATACTGCCATCAGCGGACTTCAGAAGTGTCCCTGGAGCATCCTGGGGGAAGACCATCCTTTGAAGGAACATCATGGCTGCACCATCTACCGCCTCACCTAGAAGCCGGCTACTTAGCTGATCCTGGACTTGTAGCCCAGGTACCTTGTTGCATGCAGTGGCTTCTATTATGACATTCTTCTCTGTAACCTGTGTTTCACTTCTGCAAAGACCTGTGCCTCCCTGACTGGGCTTACTTTACCAACTCACTACCCCTGCAGTATCCTACGCCGCGGCAGTGGTCATCTTCCAAGGTCGACGTGTCCAGTCTAGCTGGTGAACCTCTGGAACCGCACCTGCTTTGGTGGATCGGAGCAGCAACTAGCCAGACCCAAACCTGTGCCATTGATTTATTTACTCTGAACCTGTGACCCTGGACCACATGCAACCAAACCAAAATTGTGAGTGGTTGGCCTTAGTGATTCCTACTTACCTGGGCATGGTAGTTCTATGAATGAGCGTTCAGGGGCCAAGTGTACCTACCACCATTCGTGTCCCCCAAGTTCCATAGGGATTCAATGGGCGTATAGCCCAATTCCTGGCCCTACCTTTACCTGACTGTTGACATTGGAGTCCTGGGCTGGGAATTCATTCCTAGGGTTCCCTCAGTGCGCAGGAATTAGGAGTTACACTTCCTAGTGTATTGCTTTGCATTATTGTTTACAACTATGTAATTATACAATGTTGTGTATTCCCTCTCCTAGGCAATCGATCTTGTAGGAAATTAGCCACTTCTGTCATTGCTTCTGTTGGAGGTGGTCTAAGGGGTCTGACAGGCGGACTTTCTCTGTCTCCGTCTCCCACCCTACAAAATCCATTGTCTGCCTCTAATTCAGATGGTAGCCACCCAATCGATCGCCATCACCATGCAACACCAATTCTTTGCTCCCTCCATTTGCTCCCCCATCCTCTTGAGAATCCTTCTGAAGACTCCTCGTATAGGTCATAGATGCTCCTCGGAACTGGTCCAGCTTAGTCATGCATTTTCAATAATACACCCAACACTGGCCCCTGTTAAAGTGGCAACATTCTCCCGAGATTCTTGCCCAAGAAAGGAGCAAGCTTCCAGTCCACCTTTGTTCACAATCAAATCCTCTGTCTTTTCACAGCTATCTCACAACCCACCTCTGTCAGTTGGATCCAGCACCAGGAGACCTCCTGGTGAACCTGCGCGCCACAAGTTTCCATAAAATAACATTGTGGAGATCACTTGGTGTTGACAGCAGGGGTGTGTTGGGGTCAATTTTGCTGCAGTTCACTCAGGTGATATCCAGCATGTAGCAAAAAAAAAAGAAATATATTTGAAATTAGTACTTTAGCACTTCCTGTCATGTAATGTTGTTACATGACCATCTGGGAGCCAATCACAATGCATCTAACAGGAAGTCATTTCAGATTCCTGTGTTGCTGCAGGCAGAAGAAAGGAATCGGGAGAGGGGGCTTCAGTCTGTGCTGTATGAGCCTATGGTGATGTCGATGATGAGGTCCCACTTCTGAACAATACATCAGATTATTACAGTATTCTTTGCAGTTTTATAACCCAGTTAGGCATTTCATAATAGTTATATTAATTAATATACAATTTGTTTATGATAGTGTTTTCCCTTGAGGTCAGGCATAACATTGTTTGGGATTTAAAGGACCCATATCCACCAACTCCACTTACAAATTTAAAACACTTGGTGGAATTTTTTCGACTTGTAAACAAGTGCATGAAACCGAAGACACAATCTAATGTGAATCCACTTACTTTGTTGTGAGATATAGGTTTCTCCTTTTGTATAGGAATTGCAGCACCATGTGGCCGATTCTAACAGCCCCTATAATACAGAAAGGTAACAAATTGTAGAAGCCCCAAGGAATTGTGGTGTGCTCTGTTTAACCCAAAGATTGGTGGATTGAAGCGCCAGCACAGAAGACGAAATAGTAAACAGTATGGGTCAGAAATGTATTTGAAGTCTTTCCATGTATGACTAGAAGAGTGATTCAGTTTTGACACATTTCACATGAAGAAACAGTAATGTACAAGGAAATAGAACAGAATCGACACTCCTATCCATCTGGAATGACCTGAAGACAAACGCTGACTCCAACACAACCGCTGCACCGATTCTACTTAACCTCCCCGCAGCATTCGACACAGTAAGCCAGGACACCCTCTTCAAGAGATTAGAAGAAATAGGTATAACAGACTTAGCAGTACTCTGGATAAAATCATTCCTAGCAAACAGAACAGAGACTATCTGGATAAAGCCCTTCAATTCAGCTCCACGGGTGAACGACTGCGGAGTACCACAAGGATCCTTACTATCACCACTGTACTTCAAATTCCACCAGACTCCGCTAATCAAGATCTTCAAAAAATACAATCTTATATGCTACAACTACGCAGACGACACTCAAATCATCTACAAAATCAAAGATGCACAAGAAGAAAACACAACTCTAGGAGAATGTCTCAAATAAATCTACGACTGGATGAACGCCAACAACCTAAAAATCAACTCAGTAAAGACAGAAATCATGATTATATCCAAAAACGAAGAGACCAACACCTACGTACCGGGGCCAATAGAATTGGGAACTGTGCTCACACCATCAAACGTAGTCAGAAATCTTGGAGTCCTAATGGACAACGCACTATCATTAGAACCACAAGTAAATGCAATAGTTAAGAACTGCTTCTTCCTCCTTCACTCAACAAAAATAATCCTACCATTTCAGTCCTACATCCACAAAACACTGACAATCGCTGCCCTCACCATGTCAAGAATCTACTACGCTAACAGCCTCTACCTCGGAATACCTGCTGAAGAAACTGCAATGCATCAAAAAATGCAGCAGCCAGATTTCTCCTCAAACTATCTAGAAGAAACCACATCATACCAGCGCTAAAAATGCTACACTGGCTTCCAATTAAACAACGTATCACATTCAAAACAATGTGGATAACACACAGAACAATTAGCGGCCAGGCAGCAGAATTCCTACAAAAGAAAATAACCATCTACAAAAAGACGAGAATCCTTAGATCAAGCAATGAAATCCGCCTGAACCAAAACCATACACAAGGAAAAACTTGGGGGCTCCTCTTTCTCCCACCTGGAGGCAAAAACCTGGAACAACCTCCCGAAAGAAATAAGAAACACAAAAGACCACCTAAAGTTCAGAAAAACTGCTCAAAACCTGGCTCTTCAAGACCTCGCAACCAGACTGAGACAACTGAAACAATTAAACCAAAAATGCAAAGGCAAATTAACAACAAACCCATGACAGGACAGATAACACTGAGAAACAACAGAGAAGGGGACCACCCGCAAGAACTAAAGAGACAATGCAAGGCTGAACCGACCACAAGCAACAATCAGGACCGAACAATACCTAACAAGGCTGACGCAGACAGGCACAACAACCTAACCCACTACCCAGCACCAACCCCCCCGCCAGACATGACAACACAAGCTCATGTGTAAATCGCCAACCCAAGGCAACTTTGCATCCACACTATTCAACTCTTACCTCACGCTTACAAGATAGCCATCTTCAAAACCAACTTCACCATATAAGCAAACCCGCTAGCCAAAACGAGACTAATACTGCTACACTAAGAAACCTGCACCTAAGCTAGTAAGTAGAAGATGGAATCCACTAGACTTACACACACGAAACCTAGGCAGAACTTCTGGAGATGGACTTGCATCTCACACGACTAACCCGACACACAACCAAAATCAACTGAGACATAGGTATAGTGACTGCCTTGCGTCAAATCTGGACATGGTGGTGACGACTAAACAGTGTTGCACCCAGTTAGAGCCATGGGAATGGGCATAGGTCACAACTGGATAGATCCATGGGGTCCAGTTTGCATCAGGCACAGACTGTGATGGGAGGGCTGGCCTGAGTAACAACAAAGGTAGAATTGTAGAGACTGACTAGCGCGACATATGGACAGAGGTGAAGGACAGCCTTGTGCCATGCCGAAACAAGATCACTGTAAGGAAGACATTTATCTAAACCTTGAAAGACCCACAAAATGAAGGTGCATCTTTTCAGACAACAATGCTAATAATCAACCTTACTAAAACCTCACCCCTCTGCATACACATCTCAAACTAACTAAACACAACCATACCTCTAAAACCACAGTAAACTGCACGCACTTTACTACACTGCAACATAAACAAACGACACATAGCCTCACACGACGGATACCACACCAAAAAGCTCAGCGAACGGTGTTAACCCAACTGAGCTGCCAACAGCACATCACTGCTCCCTTTGCTCTTTCTCCAAACTTTGTCCTACTAATGTAACCCCAAACAACCCCCTTTTTTCAGATCCGCCAGAGCACCAGGGGACCACTCCGGTGGCGATAGTGCACGGTATAAATATTCTTTAACATTAACATCCTGGAGCAGGTCATAACAAATTCGGCACAATGAAACAGGACGTCAATCCTTTGAGTTACAGCAAACATTATTTTAATGGTAAGACAATAACATGTTGCTTTACATTTTTGCTGCTCTAGTTAAGAATTCAAAATCATTTATGCTTGTAATTAACTGTTGTCTTGTAAGACCTGGCTAGTGGTTGAAAAGTACATTTGCATGATCATCCTTTAATAGCAACATTTTATATCAGAGTGATTGAATTGGAATGTTTTTTCTTTTAGATTTCATAACCTATGTGCCATTTGGTGAAGTTTGCCATTACAGTACTATTCATTTTCAAGTTTGGCTATTGTACCGTTCCAGCATTTCACAATTCTTTTGAACTAATATGGCATGTCCTGCTTGTAGCGTTGTGTAATGCAATAACTATTACTTCAATACAGTCTAAACATGAAGTCAAAATTAATGAAATAAAAAGAAGAAACACTTTGCCTGTTAGAATTGTGTATTATACACCATCTCGGTGCTCAGTCATTTGGATCACGCTATGTGGTGGATTCAGGTTACAGGCACTTTGTGGGATGTGGAAAAGTACACTCCTATCTCTGTGGCATACCCAGAAATTGATGGCAATATGTCAAGACAAAAAAAGTAGTCTCTGTAGACTACCTGCACAGAGAAATGAAAAGGTTACGCCAAGTTTTATTTGCCTGAACACCTAGGGTGCAGGTTAGGAAAAATTACTCAAACCATTGTATTATAATCAGTCAACTGTTCAGGAGAGAGGCGTTAACAGTTATTGAAAGGAGAGTCAAATATAATGCAGGTTACTCATTAGTAAACAAAAAAAACATATCTAGCATTAAGGTTGGTTGAGCTAAATGTAGTGTTTTACATGGAATGTACAAGTTTCATTTTTACAGTGGTTGTATCTTTTAGTCCAAGAGACACATTGTTAATATTTTCTATGTCTATTTGTAATACGTACATTTTTTTGTATTTGCTTTTAAATTCTAAAAATGAAACAGTGAAAACGAGTTTGGATCAGGGAGAGCAGATTAGATAAGGGGATTGGAGAAACAAACAGTGTAAGAGAACTTGTATACCTTTTAAAGATTCAAAAGGTCATACCTTTAGAAAATACACAATGACAGGCACATCATCGCAGAATAGCAGCTACGAAGATCAGGCAGCAAGGAGATCACACACCACAATTACAAGTTTCAGAGATTGGGCTTCATCGGGGCAAATGTGAAAAGAAATGTTTTTGAAAGAATTAGCAAAAGAAACCCTAGCATGCGCACTAGAAGATTGTCATGATGTGTAACATTTGTCGAGTAAAGTTCACTCTACAGGTAACAGTTTTTTTTAATATTAGAGCCCAACCCTCAGAGTTTGACCAAGGGGTTGTCAGAGCCCTAGCCCAACAAATAATTACTTATATAAAATGTGTGTGCCTTTCCCTTGGCATGTATACGAAGTAAAAAGGTTGGGGAGCACATGTGTGATCTCAAAGGAGAATGTCCTCAACTACCTTTGGCCCAATAACGAGCATCACAACCATCTCCATGCGGCTAACAGTCATGGACCAATACCAGAATATTCGGAGCGACAAAACGATTCTGAAAAAGGGGAGATAAACATTCTTTATACTGAAAAGAAATCACATGTTCCCCCCTTTTTCTACAAAAAAAGAAACATTGTCTACGTGTGAGACAAAATGTCTCATTATAAAACTATGACCGGTGGAGTGGTAGACGTAAAAAAATTGTAAATATTTTGCAAAAACACTGACACTGATATTTCTTTTTCAGAGTTAATGGATAGTCCCTTTTCTATAAGTAACTTGAAGCAAAAGTCAAAATGTCACAGAGGATGAAGACTAATAAAAAAAAAACACTCAAATAAACGGTGTAAGAAAACACCCAACATCCAGCCTTCCAGATGGGCTTTGTTTATAGTTCCGTCGTCAGATGCAATGTTCAAATGTTCCTCTGTTGGAGGACGGCACAGAGAATTCAGAGAAGACTGAGCTACAGCCTAAAGCTCCAGGCCACCAGTTGCGATAACACCCATGCGACTGCATAGGATATGCACAAGCACCATCTGATGCACCTATGCCACCAGTTGCAATAGCACAAGTCTCACCATTGCGATCACTCAACACCATCTGCTACAGCATAGTAGTCAGACTCAAGGTAGTCATCACTCCCCTTAATGCAATTAATAACAAATAGCAGTTCCTCACACTTGCACCATCAGAGACACTGGTCTATATCAAGGCACAACGCAACCGTCGGACACATTGGCACCAATCGCTTTGTGCCATCAAAACCAATCACACTGATTTCATCAGTGAGACTGACATCGCCAAGGCACACAACCCCCCTACTCACAACAGGGAGCCATACTGCATAACACACAAACCAATGGTCATTTCCTCCATCATTGCCAGTAGATCATGTTTCCAGACCCATCAGCTGATGCCTGCCAGGTAGTATGCGGAAAGGAACTACAAACATGGAAAGAATTTGGGGGCAAGGGGGTTTGACTACTATGCAAACACAGCAGGCAGTGGACATCATCTTGCATTCCTGAGAAAGTACAGAACCCAATTCCTTAACAGGACAGTCTTTCAATTGCAGATGGGAAGGTGTGAGGTTGCTTCACATAACTTCTTCCTTCTCGGAGTGCTTTCTCACTAAAGAGAATTTTCCAGAAGGGTCTGGGATGTACCACTTCTCCCAGACGTCAGAGTATGAAGCTGTCCGCCCCCAGGGTTTGAAATGGCCATTCCAGTGCAACAGCTTGGCAGCTTTCACAAACTGCGGCGAATAGCGTTTCCCGGTACTCGATCCTGGTGAGGAGAGGTAGACAACAACACACACACATTAGAGTAACCCAACATCTGCAGACCAGCCATACATGGCAGAACAACATCCTATGAACTGAAGGAGCAAGAATAAATGAACCAGTTGCTTAAATGCATATAAATCTGAGCCACAGTGGCAAAAGCAAACCAAAGAGACTGCCTAGTATTGGGTATGAGAAGGACATTGCCAGCCGTTAGAACGTACTCACACTCACAGACGCCCCAAAGGCCCACAGACCTATTTATTTATTTGGTATTATAATGCGCCTATACAGCAAAAGGTGTTTCAAGGCACAACAAGGCAAAAGAAGGGGTGAGAGGGGGGGACAGGGATGAAGAAAAAACAAAAAAACTGTCATACTAGTGCTTGTGTCATTGGGATTGTGCAAGTGCAGGGATATGGAAGGGGGCAAAGTGCTGGTCAGGGCGTAATGGCCCATGGGTTATGCGAGTGCTAAGGGGAGGCCAGGTGGCCAAGTGCCAGTGGAATGCAGAGAGTGTAGGGGAAGGAAGGTCTATGTGCTAAGTGCGAGAGACGGGCTGGAAGGGCTCAAAGGCAGAAGACCAAGTCAGGCTAGTACAGGGGGAGGGAGCCCGGAAGGGCTCCAGCTGGGACGTATTTGAGGAAAGTGAGTTGGATGCAGCAGGGTCCCAGGCCCCAGAAAGACTTGTGGATGATGCAGAGTGTCTTGAACTTGATCCTCGCAGAAACTGGGAGCCAGTTGAGAGATTTTAGGGCTTGAGAGATGCGGTCCTTGGGCTTGAAGCCAAGGATACGTCTTGCAGTCCTATTCTGGGGGGCAAAGGGAGGAGTTAGGCAGATTAAGGAAGTGGCTGTTGCAGTAGTCCAGCCTGGAGAGGACCAGAGCTCTGGAGACATTGAGTTTCTGGGGGAAGGTGAGGAAAGGGAGAATGCCGCTGAGGAGGTGCAGCTGAAAGTGGGCCTTCTTGGCAAGGTCCATGATGGAGCGAAGGAGAGAGAGCAGTCAAAGATGATGCCAAGGTTTTTTGCGTCACAAGGGCCCATGGAGGGCAGCCAGATTGTAGGAGCGAAGGAGGGAGCTGGGGTCACAATGAGAAGGATCTCAGCCTTACTGGCATTAAGGCAGAGATCATTAGCAGTGCACAATACCAGAATAGCAGACAGTCAATCAGCAATGAGAGAGGAAGAAGAGGAGGCAGTGGAGGAAAGCTTGAAGGAAAGTTGCGCGTCGGCCGCATAACACTGGAAGTTAGGAAAGAAGGCAGAGATCAAATGGGCAAGGTAGATGTTGAAAAGCCATGGCGAGAGGATAGAGTCCTGAGGGACACCACAGGTGGAGAGTGAGATGTAGGAGAGAAACGGGCCCAGTTGAACCTGGGGAGATCAGTCAGAGAGGAAGGAGGTCAACCAGTCCAGAGCCAGGCCGGCGATGTCAAGGGCATCACAGAGTAGATTTATACGGGTGACATGATTTACCATATCAGTCAAAAAGGATGAGAACGGAAGGAAAGTTGGAATAGAGATTAGAGAGCAAGTCTTCACAGGCGTTCAGGAGTGCAGTTTTCATGCCTCTAGCTGCTCTGAAGCCAGACTGGTGGTTGTGGAGACAACCAACAGATTCAGTATGGTGGATAAGATGTGAAATGGCCAGCTTCTCCAAGAGTTTGCCCAGGAAGGGGGTAATGGAGATAGGGTTGTAGTAAGCCAGAAGAAAAAGGTACTCTTTTATCTGGTAACTTTCTTTCGATGGGATGGTCCGACGACGTATTCCATATCTATGACAGTAATCACCACAGGTGTTCTGCTTCAGAAAATTTTTCTGCGTCGATACGTCGTCCTCGAGGGCCTCCGTCGAGCCGACGTCACCGGATGTTATAAGTATGCCGCACGACGCCCGTAGCCTCAGTTGTAGTTTTTTCCCAGAACGTGTGGCACCAATCTACTGCCAATATGACCATAGAAAGCCTTGCGGAAACGTAAGCTGCAATTGCATAAGAAATTCTGTAGCATGGAAGGGAGGGAGCGATATGGAATACATCGTCGGACCATCCCATCGAAAGAACGTTACCAGGTAAGAGAGTAACTTGTTCTTCCAGGGGATTGGGTCCTCCGACGTATTCCATATCTATGACAGACTCCCAAAGCAGTACCAACGTAATGAGGTGGGAAAAGAATTTAGAAAATACAAATTTAGACTGCCCAATAAAATTGCAGAGTAAAGGACCGCCTTGCCAAAGGCCAGATCCTGCCCATGGATAGAATCAAGGGAGTAGTGACGTACAAAAGTATGGACCGAAGCCCAAATGGCTGCATCACAGATGTTACGAATAGGAACACCCCTCTGCAGGGCAGTAGAGGCAGCCATACCCTTAGTCGAATGGGCCCGTAAGCCTACAGGAGGATCCTTACCCGCCAGGCGGTAACATTCAGAATTTGCCAAGATAATCCATCTAGACAAAGTCTGCTTAGTCACAGCTTGTCCCAAACGCCTTCCACCGTAACCAATAAACAGCTGATCGTCCACTCTGACCCGGGACATGCGTGAAATATAGAAACTTAAAGCTCTCCTAGGATCTAACCTATGGAGCCTCTCCTCATCCTTACCAGGATGCGGAGGAGGATAAAATGCCGGAAGAACAACCTTGTGACTCAAATAAAATTCTGACACCACCTTCGGAAGAAAGGAAGGACGAACTCCAAGGACAACCCTGTCCTTATGAAACACAGTGAAGGGTGGCTTAACTGAAAGTGCCTGTAACTCACTCACTCTGCGAGCGGAAGTGACCGCAACTAAAAATACAGCAGTCTCAAAGGACAAGAATGCAAAGGCTCAAACGGAGCACCCATTAGAAACTTGAGAACAAGGTTCAAATCCCAACCGGGCACCTGGAAAGGTGACGGAGGGAACACATTAGTGAGCCCTTTCAGAAACTGAGAAATTGACAAAATTTTAAAATAAGAATACTCCTCAGACGAGGGCTTAAATATGGACAGCGCCACCAGGTAACCTTTAATGGTACCCACTTGCAAGCCCCTGTGGGCTAAAGAAAGCAAAAAAGACAGAACTACAGGAATGTCACATGAAAAAGGATCCACATTCTTAACCCTGCACCAGTCGCAGAACTTTCTCCAACGGCAATGGTACAGGGACTTTGCTGCCGGCCGTCTGGCCGAAAGCAACACCCCCATCACGTCTTCAGGGAGGTCCCAATCCTTATACCTCAACCTTTCAGAAGCCAAGCGTGAAGGTTGAGGGATCTGACCTCTGGATGGAGAACCTGACCCCCCCTCCCATGAGAGCAGATCGTCTCGGTAGGGAAGACGACGTGGAGGGCAGATGGACAAGTCGAGAAGGTCCGGGTACCACGCCCTCCTGGCCCAATCCGGAGCAATGAGGATCATCTGGGAACCGAACCTCCGTAACCTCCGCAGCATCTGAGGGATGACAGGGACTGGAGGAAACGCGTACAGCAGTGGGAAGGACCACTCCACCACGAACGCGTCTCCTAAGGCTCCTCTTGGAGGAAATTCCCACGAGCAGAAACATTCGCACTTCCGGTTGACACTGGAGGTGAAGAGATCCACTTGAGGGGTCCCACCAAAGGGCGAAGATCTCCAGGAGAATCTCCTGAGCCAACTCCCACTCATGAGAGATCACGCTCTGCCTGCTCAGAGCGTCCGCCGTCTCGTTTTCGTCTCCGGCCAGATGAACTGCCGAGATCGAAATTTCCTGCTGGATGGCCCAGAGGAAGTGACCCTGCCCCCCCTTTTTGTTGAGGTAGTGCATGGCCACTGTGTGCGAGGAAAGAATGTCTCTGACGGACATCAGTCGGCAGAAAAGCCTTCAGGGCAAGCCTGACAACCCTCAACTCCAACAGATTGATATGGAGTCTGGACTCCGACGGAGACCAACGACCGCTGACTGTCAGCTCGTTGGCATGAGCTCCCCATACCGTGCGGCACAATCGTCACCTCTGGCCAGGGCATGCCAAAATGGAGCCCCCCTCATCAGATTGCCTTCGCCGGCCCACCACAGAAGGTCCTGAGCGACCGAGGGCGGCACCTGAACGGGATCCGACATCCTGCTGGAGGACTGTGACCACTGCATCTTGAGAGCCCACTGCAAAGATCTCATCCGCAGTCGGGCCTCTGGAACCAGAAGAATGCAGGATGCCATGAGGCCGAGCAGCCTCAAGAACTCGAACGCCGGGAGACTCTGGGCATGTCGAAACTTGTGTACCATCTGCTGAATGTAAAGAGCCCTCACCTGGGGAGGAAAACACTGCCCCAGGGACGTGTCGAGCACTGCTCCGATGTACTGGAGCCGCCGAGTTGGCGTCAAGTGAGACTTCTTTAAGTTGAGGGAGAAGCCCAGCTTGTGAAGGGATTGGCAGGTGACGGACAGATGATCCAGGACTTGCTCGGGAGAGCTCGCCCTGATCAACCAATCGTCCAGGTAGGGGTAGACGTGATTTCCCCCCCACCCTTTCCTGAGATGCGCTGCCACAACCACCATGAGCTTGGTGAAAACCCTCGGGCGGAGGTCAATCCGAACGGCAGGATCCGAAACTGAAAGTGCAAGTCACCAACCGCAAACCTCAGGTACTTCTTGTGCTTTGGATGGATCGGCACATGAAAATAAGCATCCTTGAGGTCGAGAGACACCAACCAGTCCTGAAGTTGAAGGGCCTGGAGGACCTGAGAAAGAGTAACCATCTTGAACTTGTCCTTCCTGAGGAGCTTGTTCAAACCACGCAAGTCCATGATGGGTCTCAATTCTCAGTCTTTCTTCGAAATTAAAAAATAAGGGGAATACCATCCCTTGTTCCTCTCCGCTACAGGCACCAGTTCTATGGCACCTTTCTCCAGCAGGGATTGAATTTCCTGCGCAAGGAGCGGATCCAGACTCTTCAAAGAGAGGTTCCCTGGTGGATTGTCGTGAGGCCTCTGCCGGAAAGGAAGACAGTAGCCGTGGGCTATGATCTCCAGAACCCACACATCTGAAGTAATGGCATGCCATTCCACCAGATGCTGCACCAGCCTTCCCCCAAACCGGAGAAACATGGGCCTCATGACTGAGCTGAAGCGGCTGCTGCAGTGCCTGATGACAAAAAGGCAACTGCACGCGCAGCCTTGGCACCTCCAGTACCTTGTTTTCCACCTCTGGCACTCCTACGCTTGCCCCTTTGACTTGCAGCTCCTCTCGATTTACTAAAGGATGAGTAATAAAGAAAGGAAGGAACCTCCCCTCCATTGCTGTCCCCTAGGACGAAAAGGCGGAGGTTGGCGGACTATAGCGCCCAACGACTTCGCTGCAGCTTTCGAGGTCTGCAACCTCTGAAGACTCTCGTCAGCCTTGCTGCCAAAAAGATGTTCACCATCAAAGGGCATGTTGAGGAGCCGGGCTTTCACATCCGGAGCAAAACCTGACTTCCGCAACCACACAAACCTGCGCATTACGGTGCTCGCCGCCATGGACCGCTGACGCAATCAACCATGTCCAGACCCGACTGAACGGATTCACACATGGCGTCCTAGCCATCTTGCACGATAGCAAGGAAACCATCCCGTTCCTCCCCTTCGGGAATATGATCAGCCGCTAGGGAAATACAGTTCCACAGAGTGTGCGTGAAACGAGACAAGGCACAAACGGAGTTGGCAGTCTGAAGCGTCATACCCATAGAAGAAAATACCTTCTTCGCCCAGCCGTCAAAACGTTTGTCGTCCCTATCAGGAGGGATGGTAGGGTACGACGCCTGCTTTGCGGGGGCCGTAGCCGCCTGCACCACCAAACTCTCCGGAGTAGGGTGCGTTGTCAAGTAGCAGGGGTTGCCACTGGCT